>NW_027555514.1:266794864-267144864 GCF_003287225.1 Phascolarctos cinereus | reverse complement strand
AAGTGGCCTCAATCTTGCATTGGCCCTTCTGGATCTGTAATGATAATGGAGGAGTGAAGGAATAAAGAAAGCTGAGGATACCGAGATTGACAGCTTGGGGATCATCTATCAAGGCATTGGTTTAAGGATGCAGCTTCCTTTCTTCTTTATTTGCAGAAGTGGAGGACTGTGAATATGGAACATTGTATATACTGTCAAACTCAGCTGATGTAATAGTTTCACTAAATTCCACTCCCTTCTCTTTCCCCCTTATTTTTTCTCTCTCTCTCTCCCTTTTCCTCTCCTTCTCCTTCTCCCTCTCCCTCTCTCTCTCTCTTCCTCTCCTTCACCCTCTCCTCTTCTACAGAGAATGCTCTCTAGACAGGGCAAGACAGAAGTATGTATGTGAAAATGAAGATGTAAAAAGCAAAAGTATTTATGTAAAAGATGAAGATGATGTAAAAAGCAAAAGAATTTCATGAAAAATTAAAAGTTAAGAAAGGCTGCTTCTCCTCATGGATAATACAGTTGTGGCCTGAGTGAATTGAGGGATCAAGAGTATAGTCAAGTCAAGATTGCTGGTGGCCAGTTTTTAAAACAGCCAGCAGAGAGCAGCAGAGAGTCAGTCAGTCAGTCAGCAAGCATTTATTAAGTGCTTACCATGTTCATCAGTACCAGATCATCCCCCTACTCAGTAAGCTTAAGTGGGGGTCCATCACCGGTCATCCTCACCTGTATCTTTCCACTGGACTCCAGTGACACCAGAGGAGACAGTGAGGCTAATGACTTAGCACAGCTCTGCCTCACTTAACTCCAATCCACTTGCAAGTCAAGACATTGCCTTCCTGGTGTCATTGGTCTTCTTCAAGAACAAAGGACAAACAACAGCATACTTCAGTGGCTCATTTTTTAACTCCAGGATCAAATAAAGGTCTTCTGTTTGGCCTCTTCCTACCTTGCCGGTCTTCTGCCATTTTCTTACACTCCCACACTCTGGTCTACTTGCCATTCCTTGGGCAAGACACTTCTTCTTCCATGTTCCTTCCTTTGCACTGGCTGTCTCCCAACTCTCCTTCCTCACTTCTACCTCCCAGGCTTCCCCATTTACTTCAGGACTCAGCCTTAAGACCCCCATCTGCTGGAGGCCCACAGCTCCCAGATGACCTTCCATTATTTTTGTACACATACTCTGTTTACCTAGTTATTTTCAGATTTGTCTTTCCCATCAGAATTTGAGCTTCCTGAGATCAGGGACTGTTTTTTCTTTTCTGTATACTGCTTTGTATCATGCCTAGCATATATTATCAGGAGTAAATTCTTGTTAATTGAGTGACTTGCCATCTGTGTGATGATGAGCAGGTCATTTAACTTCTCTGAGCCTCAGTTTCTCCATCTGTTACAATGAGGACAATTTTTAAGATCGGTGATGACATAATAGAACTCACCTATGACTGTTTTCCTATAAAATTAGTAATGGAGGGGGCACTATCATAGCTCAAAAAGACAGGTTCTTTTTTAAAATTTTATTTAAAGTTCCTCTAATGGCTGTCTCCAGCCTTATATCTCTGATACAATGAATATCTGACCTTTGTAATGAATATCCATTTAAGTCAAATCATAGACTTCTTTCCCTCTTCTTCCTGCTTTCCCCCTGAGAATTGACCTCGATTTCTATGCTGAATCCTGGATAATATTTCAATTCCATAATAAACATCCATTTCAATTTCTTTAACTTTAAAGAAACAGTATTTTAAAAACATGGTGCCCCAGCCGGATCCTAAATATACTCCTAACAATCCATGCTGAAGAGGACAAGTCGCTTCCCTGCAAGACTTTTTAAGAGTCCGAGAACTGGAGGGAAAGCTGATTTTCTTGCTGAGGCTACCTATGAGGGATTAAGAGCTGAAAAGATGACTTTCATTTTTAAGAAGATCAAAGTAATGATACAATAGAATTCACTGATGACTGGGTCTCCTACACAATTAATAATAGAGGAGGTACTGTCATAGCTCAAAAAGACAGGTTATTCTTAAAAATTTTATTGACATATTTTGTTTTTACATGATATTCATTTCCAAAAATATTCTTCCCCTCTCCTTTATCCCCAAAGCTATAGCAACAAAGAAAAAAAGAGGAGAAGAAAGAAAGCAATTCTGAAAACTAACTGATACATCAACCAAGTTTGACAACGTGTAAAATGGGCCATACCTGTAGCTCCTCAACTTTTCAAAGAAAGGAGGCAATTGCATCTTTTCCATTCTCCCAAGCCAAGCTTGTAATTATATGACTTTCAGTTTGGGATTTATTCATTTTCCCATTTATATTGTTATAGTAATTGTGTACATATTGGGGGTTCTGTTTACTTCCCTGAATCATTTCATGTCTCTTCCCAAGCTTTCTGTATTTTTCATAATTGTAATGTCTCACAATGCAATACCACTCGCATTCATATACCACAATTTATTTAGCTATTTCACAACTTATAGACATATGTTTGGTTTCCAGTCTTTTTCCATTGCTAAAAAAATAGTTATAAATATTTTACTGTGTGTGGAGCCTTTTACCTACCTACCGACCTATCTACTTCTAACTATCCACCCACCTACCCACCCACCTCTAACTATCCACCTACTTACCTATCCACCCACCTACCTACCTACCTGCCGGCATGAATATTGCCTTCTGTGACTGAATGTTAACTTCCTCAAGGACAGGAGGTATTCCCAGAATGTAGCCAGGTGCCTGGCTCATGGAAGACCCTTAAAGTATTTATAAGTGAATTGTTTATATGCCCAGTAGTGGAATCTCAGGGTAAAAACATGTATGGATATTTAAAAATACCATTTTAAAATTTAAATTTGAAAATACCAAAAATATTTTAAAAATTAATTTTTCCTTCACCTCCATTTCTCCATCTATATTCCCTCCCAGAGAGCCCTTTCTTATAAAAAAGATTTTTTTTGAAAGAGGAAAAAGTTGATGAAAACCAGCTAATATATGGAAAATTCTTGCATTTTGTGCAATATTCAATACCCACAGTCCTTCACTTCTGCAACGGGGAGGTCTCATCTCATATTTCTTCTTGGGGGTTAAACATGGTCATTCTAAATTTGTAGCCTTTGATTTCCATTATTTTGTTGTTTTCTCCATTTAAAATGTTGTAGTCATTGTGTAAATGGTTGTCTTGGTTCTACTTACTCCACTTTATATTGGTTTACATACCATAAGTCTTCCCATGGTTCTCTGCATTCTGTAGCTACTTTGGCTAGTGTGTATAGGATGGACTGGAGTGGAGGCAAAGAGCTCCTTCAGAGAGCTGTTGCAGTAACCTAGGGGAGATGCTTCCTACAGTGAAGTAATATTCCATTCTATTAACATTTCACAATTTGTTTAGCCATTTCTCAACTGATTGGACTTACTTTGTTTCCAGTTCTTTGCTACCTTGAAAAGTACTGCTATAAATATTTTGATGTATGTGGGACCTTTCTTTATGTCTTTGACTCCTTAGCTTTGTTCAAAATGTGTGCTTCTTAATGCTTCTTATTTGCTTCTTAATATGAAGCCTTTCGTGATGTTCTCCAGCTATGAGTTCATCCCCCCCTCAAATTACCTTGAAACTATTTTGTATATACATTTAAGCACTGCTTTCTGATATTTGTATTCTTAGCACCTAGTATACTGCCTGGCATAGAATAGTTAATAAATGCTTACTGATTGATTGCTAATATACCTAAATATGTGATAATAATTTAATAAATGTTTTTTTATTTACCCATCCATCTATTCATTCAGAAAGCTATGGGACATTTTAGTCATTTTCTTAGTTAATTCCAAATTGTTTTTCAGAAATATTCCAATTCACAGCTCCAATAAAAGGATATTTGTGTTCCTGTCTTTCCACAGTTTGGCAGAATCTTTTCAATAGGAAAAACTAATGTAGGAGCAATCTTCCAGTAATAAATGTAGATTTAGATCACCTTCCCTTCTGCACAAAGTAAGCTTTAAATTAGCAAGAGATGCCAGAGAAAAATGGCGGCATGACTAGAGTGCTAAGAATCAACAACAATGACAATGAAAAAAGACATTTTATTGACTAGGGATCATAAATTCTCTGCTGATGTACTTTCTATCCAATTTCAAAAAAAAGTTAAAAAATAAAGTGTCTAGATGTCAAATTCTTTGGGAAAGGAAAAAAATAAAGGCTTCAGCTGAAATGTCCAGTGTCTCTACCCTGATGAGTTACCTCTGGCAGGTTGGCATTGCTGATTGATCATAGCAACAGTGCTTCCGCCCACTTGTCTGGAAATTTAACCTTTGGATTTCGAGCAGCGATGAAGATTGACTTTCCCATCCACATTCTCATTCGATGGAAGAGCACTGTGAATCTCACCCCATCACTCCAGGAAACAAACTCATTCCAAAACCTGTTTTTAGAGAGCAATTTTTACTATATTATGGCCCACAATTGAACATTCATTTTGGGGGAAAAAGATGAAATTCAATCCCTTTATCAAATGACAAAAAGAGGCCTCATTGCTCACACTACTGAAACACACATACAGTTACTCTCAAAATATACTGTGGAGTATACTGACAATAAAATCAGTCACAGAAGGATGTGCTTGGAAAGGAACTGAAGGACTGGATTTATTGGGGCTTCCCTCTGCTTTCAGAGAAGGATACTCTTGCAAGCCTCATCTTTAGAATTTTTTTATATTAAAAATAACTATTGAAAGTATCTTATGAGAGAAATTTCAGTATCTACACTTCACCTTTTTCTTTTGACCATAGAATCATGGGATCAGATCCTAAAATTAGAGCTGGAAGGGAACTCAGAGGTCATTTAGTCCAGCTGAATCATTTTACCCATGTGAAAACTGAAGTTCTAAGAGATCATAACATTGCATTTCTCTCTCTCTCTCTCTCTCTCTCTCTCTCTCTCTCTCTCTCTCTCTCTCTCTCTCTCTCTCTTTCTCTCTCTGTCTCTCTCAAGGAATATACACACATATACATGTAGGGCACTACATGCATATTCACACATATTCAATGATGTAATATATGTATATGTATGGAAGAGACAGCATATACATATATATTGACAAAGATATGATCTATGCATGTATATATGTATATGTATATGTACATAGAAAGATGGATACATAGATATGGAAGGCACACCATATACATATATATGTATATAATGCAATGATGTGATTTTATATTTATATATGTATGTATGTCTGTGTGTATTCATGGAAGGTGCAACAGAGATCATCTTATTCACCAGTACCCCCATTTCGCAGATGAGGAAAGAGATGCCTAATTTGCCCAAGGTCACACTACTAGTAAGTCACAGCTGGGGTTTGACACCATATTCTCTGACTCCAGCTTCAGTCCACTCTGCCTACTGTGCCATGAAGAAGTAGAAAAAAAAATTCCAGAGGCCATCTAATAATGATAGTGTGCATTTATACAGCTTTTTAAGGAATCCGTTTACATGTGTTATATCACTTGGTCATCACAAAAACCCTAGGAGGTAGATGCTATGTTGTTATCCTCATTTTGTTGATGCAGAAAGTGATGTTAGGAGAGGTTAGGTGACATGTTCTAGGTCACACAGATGATGTCTGAGGCAGGATTTGAACTCAGGTCCTGATAACTCCAGTTCCAATACTTTATCCACCACATTACTTACTTGCCCCACGAGTCTGACTGAATACCATTATTACTCCATAGGGCTACATGTTACTCTGGCTTCAGTTAAAGCTCAGTTTCTTATTGTTTATCCTCAGTGGAGATGATTTTACTTTCCTTGTCACAGTAAATCCCTTTGCTTGGAAGACAGCTCTGCATTTAGCTTTTATTGTCCTGTTCCTCCATATAAGCTGACCTGAAATCTCTAAGGTCTAATTCTTCAAACATTCCCAGGTCTGTCATTTTCTATGCCTTTTATATATTTTTTTCTGTATTTTCATATCTTGGACCCCCTAAGGATGCAACAGGACCAGACTCTACTAGGAACTTATGCTGATACTGGTTAGGACAAACCATTTGGATAAAAAAATAAATCAATGGCTTCCTTTTGAGGCATCTCAGGAAAGTTTGAAGTCACTATAAGCCTGGATTGCACCAAATTGTGCTTGGGATGTAGCAACCTGCTATGAGGAATCATGCTACTTTCTACTTATACCTGCTGGCAAAGCAGGCTTCTTGACTATCCTAGGACCCTCAAGGTTGGGCACTTGAGTGCTGTGGTAATAGCTAAAGGGTCAACCTTGACCTTTCTAAGTACCTTCTTCATCAAAAGACATCTCTGTTACTATGCTTAGACCCTAGTTAAAACACTCTCATCCCCCACCTCACCTCCCCATCCCTCTGATATTGAACTCCTAACTGCCAAAGGGCTAACCCTTCTCTCTAAGCCCAGCTTTCTGTTCCCTCATTCTCATCCTTCACACTCCTAATTCCCTATGTCCCACTCAGATCTGTTCTCCCCTTCCTCTCAAAGTCTACTCCTAAATTAACCTAATTACCCTTCATCTTATGCCACTTCCTCTCTTGCTTTTTCCATCTTCCAGGGTTTATTGAGACCTAGCACTCATTTGACACCATTCTTGGCTGTATGTACTGGTTGCACTTTGACTTATAAACTTGACTCACTTGTTATAGTGGAGGAATCAGAATATTCCTTGATCCTTACTAACATTTCCACGCTCTCCCTTCAATAACATTTCTCAACTGCCTCTCTTTATTTGAGGTTTAATCAAACCAAATCCACATTCTAGTGGCTATTATCCACCAGTCTCTAGGGTATACTCCCTCTTTTCTCAATGAATTTGGTCTTCTTCTCCAATCCTATCTCCTTCCCTCTTTTTTGAGGGACAACACATATGTCGATGTTCATTCAAATACCATAACTTCCTAGTCCTCAACTCCCATGACATATTTTCACATCTTGGATTCTGTCCATTTTAGGTTTTCATGACACTGCTCTCTCCTGGCTTTCTTCCTTTCTTGCTGACTGTTCCTTCTCAGTCTCCTTTGTGCGTTCATCATCTGAGTTGTGCTCTCTAACTATGGATGCCCCCCAAGGCTTTGTCCTAGGCTCTCTTCTCATTTTCTCTATAGTATGCTATTTAGTGGTCTTATCAGCTCTCATGGACTCAATTATGACCTTTGTATAGATGATTCCCAGAGCTATATACCCAGTCCTGGTCTCTCTGCTGAGTTATATGCACATATCTCTAGTGGTCTCGTAGACATTTCTAACTGTATTTCCTATAGCTATCTCAAACTCAACATTTCCAAAACCAGAACTTACTACCTTTTCCCCTGAACCAACTTCTTTTCTGAATATCCCTACTACTTCCCACATTCACTCATGTTCACAGAGATGTCATTCTTGATTCTTCTTTCTTTCTCACTCCATAAATCAAATTATTGCCAAATCTTCTAACTTATTTTGCTACAACATCTATCATAAATATCCCCATCCCTCCATTCAAATAATCACCACCCTGGTCCAGGCCTTCATCTTCTCTCACCTGAATCATTGCAATAGATTTTTAATTGGAATCTCTGTCTTAAGTCTTTCCCACTTCAACCCATCCTCCACATCATGCCAAAGTGATTCGCCTCTAGCTGGGGATACTCCCGCCCCTAACTCATTCAACTCTACTGGCTACCCATCGCCCCTAAGATCAAATATAAGGCCCTTTGGCATTTAAAGCTCTTTATAACCTCCAGCCTTCCAGTCTTTTTACATTTTGTTTCCTCCATATACTCTATAGTCCAGCCTTCTTGCTGTTTTATCTTCGTTTCTGATCCTTTGCATTGTCTCTTCCATATGCCTCTCCCAACCTTTGAGGTGAGGTAGTTAAGGAATTTAAAAGTTAGTGGAATTTATGTTTTTCCCAAGAGGCAAAAAAATTGCTCAAGTGGGGGAGTGATATGGTTGTATCTGCACTTAAAGACAACTATTTTGGCTACAGTGTGTAGGATGGATTGGAGTGGTGAGAGACCTGAGGCAAAGAGCTCATTTAAGGAGCTGTTGCAATAGTTCAGGGGAGATGTAACAAGGGCATGAACAAAGGTGGTGCTTGTGTGAGTAGAGAGTGCTTGAGTGAGAGATGCTGTGAAGGTAGATGGAAAAGATTTGACAGTGGATTGGATACATGGGGTGAGGGAGAATGAGAAGTCCAGGATAATATCAAGGCTATGAATCTGGGATACTGGAAGGATGGCAGTGCCTTTGACAAAATTTGAGATATGTAGAAGAGGACAGGGTTTGGGGGAAAGTTAGTTATTTTCATTTTAGACATGATGACTTTAAGATATTTCTTGGACATCTATTTTGAAATGTCCAGTAGAAAATTAATGATCTAGAACTGATGCTTAAGGAAGAAATGGGTTATATAGATCTATGAATCACCTGCATTGAGATGATAGTTAAATCCATGGGATTTGATGAGGTTTCCAAGACAAAGCTTATAGGAGAAAAGAAAAGGGCCTAGGATAGATCTTTGGGGGAACATTCACAGTTACAAGCCATGATTTATATGATGAGCCAGAAAAGAAGGCTAAGGAGTCACCAGATGGTAGGAGAACTTGGAGAGAGTAATATTTTGAAAATGCAGAGAGGAGAGACTATCTAAGAGAGGGCAGTCAACAATGCCCAATGTAGTTCATAGGTGGAGAAGGGGGAGAAATGAGGAATGACTTTCAGATTGGGAGATTCAAAGATATTGGTAGCTTTGGAAAGAGTGGTTTCAGCTGATGATCTAGTGATAAGTCCTATGTAAAGGATGGAGGAGGGAGAGTATGTGGAAGCAATGAGTGCAGAGAACTTTTTCAGGGAGTTTGGCTGAAGAGAGGAGAGATATTGGACAGTAGTTTGAGTGGATATTAAGGTCTTTTGAAAGTTGTTTTTAAAGGATGAGGGCGACTTGGCTGTGTTTGAAAGCAGTGAGGAAGGAAAGCAGTTGATAAAGATAGGTTGAAGATTCAAGGGGGAGGAGGGAATGATTGAAGATTCAGTCTGCTAGAAAAGATGGAGAGATATAGGATCAAGGGCATATGAAGAAGGGTCAGCCTTGGCAAGGAGAAGGGCTCTTTGGCATGGCCTGGGGGAAAGGAGAGGAGAGCAAGAAATAATGTCAGGGGGTTTTGACATGAGAATAAAAGAGAGGATTTACATCATTTTTTAGTCAAATTAGAGGAAAATAAGGGGTGGGAGAGGGATGTACAGGGAGAAAGAGAAAAGGAGAGATATCTCACATAAAAGAGGCAAGAAAAAGCTTTTGCAGGGGAGGAAAAGGTGGGGGGGAGTTGAGGGGGAACGAGTGAACCTTACTCTCATCAGAATTGGCTCAAAGAGGGAATAACATACACACTCAATTGGGTATAGAAATCTATCTTACTTACCCTACAGGAAATCAGGAGAATAAGGGGATAAGAGAAGGGGGGTGATGGAAGGGAGGACAGATTGGAGGGGGGTACTCAGAAGCAAAACACTTTTGAGGAGAGAGAAGGTGAAAGGAGAGAGAGAATAGAATAAATGGGAGATAAGATGGAGAGAAGTGCAGTTAGTAATACTAACTGTGAAAAAATAAATTGAAGCAAGTTTCTCTGATAAAAGCCTCATTTCTCAAACATATAGAGAACTGAGTCAAATTTATAAAATGCAAGCTGTTCCATAATTGATAAGTGGTCAAATGATCTGATCAATTTTCAGATGAAGTAAGCAGAGCTATCTATAGCCATATGAAAAAAATATCCTAACTCACTATTGCTTGTAGAAATGCAAATTAAAACAATTCTGAGGTACTACCTCATACATATTAGATTGGCTAATAGGGCAGAAAAGTAAATGACAAATGTTAAAAGGGATGTGGGAAAAACATGGCATCAATGCACCATTGGTGGATTGTGAACCAATACAACTATTCTGTAGAGTAATTTGGAACTATGCCTAAGGGGCTATAAAACTGTGCATACCCATTGACCTAGCAATACGTCTGCTAGGTCTGTATTCCAAAAGAGATAAAAAAGGAAAAGGACCTATATGTACAAAAATATTTGTAGCAGGTCTTTTCTGGGGGCAAAGGATTGGAAACTGAGGGGATGCCCATCAATTAGGGAATGGCTGAGCAAGTTGTGGCATGTGATTATGATGGAATACTACTGTGCTATAAGAAATGATGAGCCGGATGCTCTCAGAAAACCTGGAAAGACTTGCATGGGCTGATGCAAGTGAAATGTACTGGGTACAAAGTAACAGTGATATTGTAAGATGATCGGTTGTAAATGACTTCGCTGTTCTCAGCAATGCACTGATCTAAGACCACTCTGAAGAACTTATTATGAAAAATGCTCTCTGTCCCAGAGAAGGAACTGATGGTGTCTGAATACAGATTGAAGTAGACTTTTTAAACTTTCTTTCTTTCTTTCTATCTTTCTTTTTTTGGCTTTTAGGCAATTGGGGTTAAGTGACTTGCCCAAGGTCACACAGCTAGTAAGTGTCAAGTGTTGGGTCTGAGGCCGGATTTGAACTCAGGTCCTCCTGACTTTTGGGGCCGGTGCTCTATCCACTGCCCCAACTTTCTTTATTTTTCTTGAGTTTTTTTTTTTCTTGCCTCTGTTTTCTTTTACAACATGACTATTATGGATATGTTTTGCATGTATAACCTATATTGAATTACTTGCCTTCTCAATGAGGAAGGGTGGGGAGGGAGGAAGGGAGAGAATTTGGACCTCAAAGTTTTAATCAAGAATGCCAGAAATAGTTTTTACATGTAACTGGGGAAAATAAAATACTTAATTAAAAAAAGAGGAAAATTCCTCAGTTGGGGGAAATTGGGGGCAGGGCTAGGGAAGAGAAAGTTGGGAATAGCTTCTGTGAGGAAGAGGTTTTGAGAAAGGCAGAGGTTTCATCTCCTTGTGAAGACTAGAAATTCATCTGGAACTGAAAGCTTAGAGGGCTTCCTGGAACACTTAGAATTGAAGCGACTTGCTCATGGTCATATAGCCAGTATATATCACAGGCTGGTCCACAGTTCTTAGAATAAGGGGTGTGTGTGTGTGTGTGTGTGTGTATGTGTGTGTGTGTTCATTAGCCTTACCCCTCTGATCCACCCTGCACATAGATGCCACAATAATTGTTCCAAATTAAAGGTCAGTATAGTATAATGGTTAGATGTCCACCTCTGGAGTCAGGAAGATATAATACCTTCTGCCTTGAACAGATTATTGTGGAAATTATGTGAAGGATTAATTGGAGAGGGGAGAAATGAAGTAGGAGACTACTATAATAGTACAGATGCGAAGTAATGAGAGCCTGAGCTCAGGGGGTAGCTATGTGAGTGGGGAGAAAGGGATATATTGGTTGGGTAGTTAGGATCTACACATTTTGGCAGCCATCTGGCAGTAGAAGGAAAAGGCAGAGACAGATATGATTCTGAGGTTACACATCTGGTTGACTAGAAGGATGCCCTTCACAGAAACAGGAAAGTTTGGAAGAAGATTCAATCAACCAATCGATCAATGAGAAATTATTATTATTATTATTATTATTATTATTATTATTATTATTATTATTATTATTATTATTATTATTGTATATTTATGTAATGCTTTACAGTTGGCAAAATTATTTACAAATGATATGTCACTTGAACCTCACAACAACCTTGGGAGGTAGGTGCTATTATTATCCTTATTTTACAAATGAGGAAACAGAGGCAACTTGCCCAGGATCACATGACTTACTCATGGCTACACAGTTGTTGTTGCTGGCCCTTTTTTCTCAAAGAAAACCAGTGACATCACAGGGTGATGCCTTGGTTTGTCCATGAATTGGATATGAGTGGGGCAGAGCTGCACAAAGTCATTAGCCTCACTCAGTCTAGTGGCAAGACAAAGGTCAAGAAGCTGGTGATGGCCCAGGATGCAGTGGGTGACTTTGGCTTTTCTAAATTAGGGTATTTCAGAAGCTGAGCACTTATGCTCATGTCTTCTTGCCCCCAAGGCTGGCACTCTGCCCACTGCACTATACTGATCTCTGCTTTCAGAATGTAATCTGAGTCACAAAGTCCATTGAGATGAGACTTTCTCTTATGGGTGGAGAGCAACGTCTGCATGAGGGATGGGCAGAGTTATTGATAAGCTAATTTTGTGGCAACTTTGTGGAGGACAGTTTGGTGAGGGGAAGCCTACTTAAGCTCCCCAATTCTACCCTTATATCACTTTTGCAGTTGCATGTTGAATTTGTGAAGATGGTCTGCTAGTCTTTTGCCACAGTAGTAAAGTCATGTTTTAATTTCATAGGGATAAGAATGGGAGATCAAAAGGACCTTAGATCATATGAGCAAAGAATTAGAACTGGAAGGAACCTCAGAGATCATTGTGTTCAACTCCTTCGTTTTACAATGTCTAAGTTCAGTACTCATTAAGCATCTACTGCGTGCCATGCACTATTATCTAAATGTTTAACTTTGAAATGGAAATCAACTATCAATGTTAACCTACAAAAGTAACTGGCAGAGAGCAGCTTCGAGAAGGGACACATTGACTCATTTCTGCATGTTACTTTCCAGTTGGCTTTTCAGATCTGGGCCAAAAACCATGTCCTGGTGGAGGGAGGGGTGGGGAGGGATGGATGGAAGGCAGGCCAGAAAAGTTCTGGAATTTAGGAAGGTGCCAGGCTAAGTTGGGATTATAGGCAGCTTGGTGGTCGAGTAGATACATTGCTGGGCCTAGAGTCAGGAAGACCTGAATTCAAATTCAGCCTCAGACACTTACTTGGAGCTAGTTATCCTTTGTCTGCCTCAGTTTCCTCATCTGTCAAATAGAGATAATAATAGCACCTAGCTCCCAAGATTAGTGTGAGGATAGTGATGAGATAATGTTTGTAAAGCACTTTGCAAACCTTAGAGTTCTATATAAATGCTAGCTGTTATTATTAGTGGAAGACAGAATACCAGAAAGAGTCTGAGAACAGTGGACATTAGGATGTAGAGTTAGGAATATTCTGTAAAGGAGAAGATTATCCCAGTTGGAGAAGATGATAGCACCAAAGGCAAACTTCATGGGTCTGGGTAGGCATTTGGCAACATTTGGCATAATTGAGGGTGATTTCTAAAACACTTTTATTTTTCTTTATAGAAGCCAAACCATATAGAAATACATCCTAATTTATACAAATAACCTTTAGTGCTTGCAGATTCTATACCTTTGAGAAAAAAGAATCACATTTTCTAGAGGGATGCTATGTTTCTTCTCTTCAAATTAGCATGATAATAAACATCACAACAGAAGCATGGTTATTTCTCTACCAAGTCTTTTGGGGGATCTGTAGAAATGTGAGGATTTGTTTTTTTCCTTTAAATTCTAAGTCTTGTCTAGCTCCAAAGAGTTCATCTGTTGCAGTGATTCTGACTTATCCTGGGATTGCTGAGCATGGTTTCAGGGAGGGTGGATGGCTCAAGAATCCCCCAATGGATGGATTCTTATGCTTGAAGTGACTCAGACCTGAGTGACTTGCAGTCTTTTTACTCTTCTTCTTCCTCTTACAGCTGGGAAGGTGAGTCTATAGTCCAAATTCATGAGATGCCCCTGGGACACAAAAAGGCATTCTGACATAATCAGCTTGCAGTTCCAGGCTGCTGGAAATGTTGTCTGAAAATGAGCTCAGGTGTGTCAAATTCAAATTAACCAAACATCTTTGGGGTTGTGCTCCTAGCTACCTTCCAAAGTCAAGACATTGGTGGATAGGAAATCTTACCTCGAGTTATACTGAAGTAATATTATTAGATTGTTTTTTAAACTCAGGCCTGTGTTTTTTTTTTCAGTGTAGGAAGCCCCCCTGAGGAATTGCCTGTGTCACCCTAAATCAGCACCTAGAATGCTGCTTTTATTCTTAGGGAGCTATCACTGCGGTCACTGAGATGGAAAGTATCATACAACCAGGACATGTTGGAAGCCCTACTCAAACCAAATCTTTCTGATTCCAAGACCAGCTCTCTCTCCATGATAGGACATATCCTCTCACTAACATACATACATACACAGACATACACATACAAATATATACACACATGTACACACATATATAATATATATGTGATATCAGTACATTATATTGTTATATATTATTATATGTTAATATTTATGTTTATATATGTATTATATATAAACAAATATGTTTATAATATATATATATATGCAAATATACATGTCTATATAGATATACATATAAACACAAATACATAAATTCATTTATGTATATAATGGACTTTCACTACATTGTATATATGCTTATGTGTATACACACACACACACATACATACAGTGTAGTGAGAGGAAATGTTCTACCATAGATATATAGCAAACACACACATATACTTTTTATATATAATAAATTAGTGTGCACACATATGCATAAGCAAACACACACATATGTGCACATAGTATGAACATGTGTACACAAACATGTGAATGCATATAGAACAAAGCACATATACATAGTATGCATGTGCATGTGTATATATATAGACATTCTATACACATATACACACATGCATATGCCTGTGTCTATACCTCTACTTAAACATGTATACAAAACCAGGAAGACTATAGAGGTCTTCCTTGGTCTGCCACCCATATGTCTTCCCTCTGAATCCCCCCTCCCTCCCAGTACCTTCCCTCTATTAATTATCCCTATCTCGTCCTATGTATACCTCACTAGTGCATAGCTGTCTGTATGATGTCTCTCCTGTAAGACTCTGAGCTTCTTAGGAACACAGACTGTCATTTGGCTTTTTTTGTTTGCCCAGTGCTTTGCACAGTGCCTGACACACAGCAGATGCTTAATAAATGTATGTTACCTGTCCTACAAGTCACTTTGAAGCCATGTCTACCCCACTCCCCCCACTCCACCCCAGCTCACTATTCTACCCTTTTCTGGTTGCCTTGCAGGAATTTCAAATGTATTTGTATCTGTTCTGTGGGGATTACTTGCCTGATTCCCCCGCTATTGTAGATGTGTGTCTTAATTTCGTAAGGATGGAGGGAGATTGTAAAGATCTTAGATCTTAGATCACAGGATTGTGGATTTAAAGCTGAAAGGAATCTCAGAAGTCATCTCATCTAACCTCCTTATTTTATAGATGTGGTTAATAAGAAGTTTAAGTGACTTGCTCAGTGTCACATATCTAGTTAAAGGTCTGAGCTATATTTGAACCCACCGGCTTTCCATTTTACTGGGGTGCTTCTTTACAGATACTCAAGCTCATAAGAAAGACTTACACGTTAGTTGATTCATTGGTGAATCGTCATTATTTTGTAACAAGGCGTCTGAGACTCCGAGATGTGATTTTGGTTCACAGTATCATTGATTTAGAGTTGGAGGGGACCTTAGAGGTCATCTTAACCAACCCGCTTATTTTACAGATGAGGAAACTGAGTCACAAAGAGGGGAACTGACTTGTACAAGGTTACATAGCTAAATGGCTGAAGTACAATTTGAACCCAGGTCTTCCTGATTCTAAGTTCGGTGCACTTTTCACTGAACAGTATTCCTCCTTTGTTTACCTATAACTCAATTTCTTAAGTATTCACATTGATATCTTTTGTTTTTCTATCACCTTAATTGCTATATATACATCCCTTCCCTTTACCTACCTAGTGAGTCATCCCTTATGAAAACAAAATTAAAAAGAAAGAGGAAAAACAAAGAATGAAGTTCAGTAATACCAACCAACCTGGTAAAGGAACCTGATACATCACATAAATTCCTATAGTTGTGGTTTTCCATCTCTCCAAAGAAAGGGAAGTACATTTCCTTGTCTTTTCTTTGGGACAAGTTTGCTCACTAAATCTTTATTGCAAATAAAAATTCAAATATCAGTTTTTTGGGGTGGGTCAAGGGAGCTTAAATCCAGATCAATTTGGTAAGGTCCTTTAGTCAATTTGACAAAATTGCATGGTATTAGCTTTAGGAGAAAACTAGGCAGCATCTCCCTATAAGAACATAGACTGTTAAGTGGCACTGTGTAAAGAGTGCTGGAACTGGGGTCAGGAAGGCCAAACTCATATCTGGCCTCAGAGATTTAGTGGCTATCTGACCCTGGGCAAGGCAATAACCTCTGTTTGCATTTTCTTTATCTCAAAAATGGGAATAGTAGTAGTATGTATGGGACAGGACTGTTGTGAGGATTAAATGTCAAAAACACTTTACAGACCTTAAAGTGCTCTGATACCCATTTAATGGACCTCTCCACTGGAGGCTTGGTAGCAGGACATATTCTCCTCAAGATGACTTGGGGAACTCATTGCTTTACATAAGAACTCCCCTGAGCTGTATCACTTCTCTCTCTCTCTCCCTCTTTTCTCCTCTCTCTGTCTCTGTCTCTGTTTCTTTCTCCTCCTCTGTCTCTTTCTGTCTTTCACCATCTCTGTCTCTCTTTTTCTTCCTTTCAAATACTCCAACGGATCTATGATCTCATTGACTCACTCAGGATTTCCCTTCAACGATGCCGTTGCAACCCATCCATTCCTGTCCATCGTGTGCATAGATGTTCTCCCAAAAGCTTGCCACAGACAGTCCAGGCTGGGAGACTTCCTAAATTTCTCCCAGCATCCAAATGGATATCTTAAGTCACTATTGATGAGGAATTCACATCCCCTTGGGAAACACCACATTGCAATAGTCAAGATATACAAATGCCAATAGACGGGATAAGAATATGTCATCCTCTTTTTGATGTCACCACATTCACAAAGAAAATTTTGAAAAGTGCTTCGTGCAGAAAAAGCAGTCAAGAGAAGAAAGATGTTCTTGTTTGTTGGGAGATGAATGCATAAAAAGTTGAAGATTTTGTGAAAAGACCACAGGCCTCAAAGTCTTCAAGACCTCTGTTCAAATGGGGGATTAGCTATGCTGGTGTTGTTTTTATTGTTGTTCATCTTTCTTTGTAGAAGAGGACCAATGACATCAGGAGGCTGATGTCTTGACTTGAGAGTGAATTGGATTTAAGTGAGGCAGAACTGTGCAAAGTCATCAGCCTCGCTCTCTCCTCCAGAGTCATTAGAGTCCAAGGGCAAGACAGAAGTCAAGAAGTCTGGCAATGGCTCAGCAAGCAGTGGGGGGACACTGGCCTTTTTATTTTAAGCTAGCATCTTTCTCAGGTCTCAGTCTGTCTGAGGCAACACCCATTCAGTGACTAAAGGCTAAGTAAGAATTGAGACAAAAGATGACCTAGTTTGACTTCACAAAACAATCAGTCTGGGAGAGGAAGACCCTCAGACTTTCTGGCCAGAACAGAAAAACAATTGGTATTGACACTCACTATGAGCCATCAAAACTCAAACAATGGTCAAGAGAGGCTTGGGCTGGGACCTATCGTTGGCCAATTAATGAAAGCCAGTGATTTGGATTTAAAATCGGAGTCAAGTAGCTCCATGGGCTTTTTCAAAGCTTTTTTTAAAGAGCTATATTTCAAGAAATCATAAATGAAAACTACGTGAGACAAAGAGTTAGCTGTCCCAGCTTTCTTGGCCAAGCTCTCCATACCTTAGTTTTTTTTTTCACTTACAAAATGGTGGAAAGCAAGACCTTCTCTCTCTCCCTCACAAGGTGGTTAGGATGACCAAATGAGGGAGTGCATACAAAGTCTTTTGTAAAACCCAAATGACTCTATAAATGTCAGTGATGATTAATATTGTTATGAATCACAATATATTTCTCTGTCAGTTTAAAATTCCTATTTACATTTTCCAATTTTTATTTCACGAACTTAAATAAGTTCCAGCCTCAAGGATGACATCTGTGTTTGCATAAGACAACAGACCATTCTTTGAATACATTAATATGAAACATTTTACACCTAGTAGCAACCCAAAGAACCAATATAGTAAGCAGATGGGGAAATAGCATAAATAATATGTCTCTGAATGTCATTTAAATATCTTTTTCTCATCCAGAAGCTGTTAAGTAAATAAGCAAATGGACCTTTTTATAGTTTGACTCTGGGAGAGCTTTTCCATAGTTGTTTTTATTGCTGGTTCTTTTTTAATATATCTAACAGAGTAGTTCATGAGGTGATCTGTATTTTATAGGGTGGACAGTTTATTTCATTGCCGGGAAGAAAAAAAAAAGACCTCATCTGCAAGGGTGCACAATTGAAAATAAAAGCCAGAAGTGTTCTCTGGAATGAAATAAATATTAGTTAAGGTACTTGGAGCTAAAGCATTCCGAGACAAGTTTTGCTTTCTGATCTAATTGTGTCTACCAATTGAAAGTAGAAGATTTATGAGGAGAGACTCAGGGAACTGTAGTTATTTTGCTGGAAAGAGGAAAAGGTGGGTGGGGATTTCATGAAATCTTCAATTAGACAAAAGGTTGTGCCATAAAAGATGGTGATTAGTTTTCTCTCTCCGTTCAGTGGAAAATAAGAGATTTAGGTTAACTAACAAAGGAATACGCTTCTGTTGGAAGAGCTGCTGAAAACTGGGAGAGAATCTTGGTGGAAAGGGTATAGGTTATGGATCTTTTCTAGAGTTCTTTCATAATTGGTAGTGATCTGGTAGTCTCAAATGGTGGAAGGAGGAGAGGGTTGAATATGGAATCAGAGTACCCAGGTTCAAATTTCACATCTTCCACATAAAAACTGTCATAAGCTTGCTCAATTGCCCTCATTTCTCTTGGACTTGGTTTCTTCATCTTTAAAATGAGGGGCTTGGACAAGATAACCCTATAAGGTCTAGTGCTAGCAGCTAGGTGGCACAGTGGAAACAGTGCTAGACTTGGAATCAGGAAGTCTTGAGTTCCAATGCTTTCTCAGTTCCTTATTAGTTGTGTGACCCTGGGCAAGTCACCGCAAGCTTGAGTTACATCATCTGTAAAGTGGGTATAACAATAGTTCCTCCTTCAGAGGGTTGTTATAAGAATCATATAGATAATGTTTGTAAAACATTTTGTAGACTTTAGAGCGTGCTTTCTAAGTGCTACCTATTTTTAGAATGTTCTGGTGCAATTCTTTGTGCTCAACTTTTGTTTGTCAAGGCATAATAGCTTTTTCCAAAAAAAAAAGTGATTTCAGAAATGGTGGCGGGAAGGCCAGATGGGCAATAATGCCTCCTAATTTTTATGTCCATCACAGCTGGTAGAAGCACTTGACTCCCTCCACCCGGCGCCTTCAAACTTCATTGAAATTTGACAGAAACCAAATAACCATTGTGCGGAAGGGCTATCTTTATTGGATGCTCATCATTATACATATTTCAGCTTTTTAAAGATGTGTCTCGTAGTGATGTGGCAGCTGTCTGGATGTCCCTGGTCTCATAGGTTGTTTTTTTGTCCTCAGTCCTTCCAGAAGCCTGAGTTTAAAAAAAATCACCCCAGGCAACGTTCTGTAGAAATTATTGACACTTTGTAGAGAGTCCAAGGTCTAGACTGAAATAAATGGATAATCTGGTTCTATGTGGATTAATTTCATACATTCCATTTATAGGATAATGATGATGGTTTAATTTTTGTGATTGTTACCCCAGTGTACAGCCTGGCACAAAGAAGGCACTTTATAAATGCTCATTGGGAGCTTAATTAAGAGGGTTTAATTTATACAAGATTGCTTGTTCTGGGAGATGGATCACTGTAAGTTCAGATGTCTAGTGGAGAGTGATACCCATTCTTTTTTCTCAGAAGGCATGAACTAACTAGCCTGGATTCAGCTCCGATCTCTACATTTGGGGAACTCATGAGATTTTGAAGAGCTTCCTAGCATCTTTTGATATAAACTCACTTGTTTTTCAAAACAAAGGATTGGGGTCTGCTCCCTTCCTCCAACTGTGGGGAGAAATGCCAGGTCTTCCATCTGCTTGCATCACTGTTGGGGGCAAGGGAGAGGAGAAGAGAACAAACGTCCTAAACAGGACAAGTCCATTTTATCATAGTAACTGATCTGATCCAAACTAATTAAAAATCCATTCATATGCTTAATTAACTGGTGGAAGATTTCATTTCAGGTTTGGCTCCAACATCAATGAAAAAGTGAATTACATCGGGAGAAGTTTCCAATTCCTAAGCAAGTTCCATTAAAAATAGGAATCACGTCTTCCTTTCTTGTGATGATTGATTTAGGTTGCTTCTGGTTTTAGGCAAAATATAGAATGTTAACTATGGATATTTACATAGCATTTAAGAATTTTCAAAGCGTGTTATGTGCACTATCTTACTGGAACCTCAAAACAAACTTGGGAGGGAGGTGCTAGAGTTAATATTATCCCCATTTCACAGATAAGGCATGGCAGATAGAGAATTGTCCTCATAGAAAATTTTTTAGTCATTTTCCGGTTGTGTCTGACTCCGTAACCCCATTTGAAGTTTTCTTGGCAAAGATACTCAAGTGGTTTGCCATTTTCTTCTCCAGCTCATTTTACAGATGAGGAAACTGAGGCAAACAGGGTTAAGTGACTTTCCCAGGATCACACAGTTAATAAGTGTCTGAGGCCAGACTGGAACTTAGGAAGATGAGTCTTCCTAACTCCAGGCCCAGCACTCTCCATCCACTGAGCCACCTAGCAGCCCCACAGAAGAAAAGACTTAGGTTCAAATCCTGATTCTAACATAGGCTGGCCCCATGACTTTGGGCAGGTGCCAATCTGCATTGGCATGTGGACTTTCCTCACTGGGACTTGTCTATATTAATGAAATCGAAGGTCCAGATCACAAAAAAATAGCAGTAACAATACCACAGGTACTACCTATCTCACACTACTATTGTGAGTAAAGCACATACAAATATGAATTATTAATAATAACCTGTTGAGTTTAAGAACTTTGTTGGCAAACCTTACAGTGGAAAGAGTGCTAGTTACTAAATCAGGAAATTGAAGCTCAAATTACAGCTATGCCACTTACTGGCTACGGGACCCTGAGCCTCAGTTCCCTCATCTGTAAACTGAGGGGGTGGGTGTAGACAGACTCTAAGATCCAGCTGTAGGTCTAGGATTCTATGCTTCATTACTCCAATGTCTAGTATAATGCATGGCATATAGTAGGTACTTAATAAATGTTTGGTTAATTCAAATATACTGAGTTCTGCATAGGCTATAGCAGTTATTTATTCTTTTGTGGGTTTTTTGTTTGTTTTTACCAAGGTTCTACCCAAAGATTTGAAGATGTGTAATTCACATTCTGCAAAAAGTATCCAGCCTTGAGAAAATATGCCGTTCAAAATTGATCAGAAGGGAGCCATAGTAATTCACATCACCTGGCATCAAGTTGTCTTGTTAATTCACAGAACTGCAAAACCTTTGAATCATATCATATTCCAAGAGAAAGTGGGCAGCTATGTGGCGCCATAGTACATAGAGTGCTGGAACTGGAGTCAGGAAGATGCCTCTTCCTGAGTTCAAATCTTGCCTCAGACACTTACTAGCTGTGTGACCCTTTGTGAGTCACTTCACCCTGTTTCCCTCAGTTTCCACATCTATAAAATGAGCTGGAGAAGGAGATGGCAAACCATGCCAGTATCTTTGCCAAGAAAACCCCAAATGGGGTCACGGAGCGTTGGACACAACTGGCATGACTCAACAACAGCAAACTTTTGACTTGTGGCCTGGCACTTCATCTGATACTTGATATAATAAGGCTGAAAAAGTAAAGATCTCTCCTGTGAATTGATCCAACCATTGTAGAAAACTATTTGGAAATAGAATCAAAAGCCACCAATCTGTGCGTAACCTTTAACCCAATGATAATTCTAATAGGCCCATACCCCAAAGAGATAAAAGACTGAAAGAAAAGACTCTTAGGGACAAAACAATTTATAGCAGCTACTTTTGTTGTAGCAAAGAATTACAAACAAAATGGTGCCTGTTAAGTGGAGACTGACGATGAGTTGTGGTATGTGAGTGTAATGAGATATCACTGCATTGTAAGAAATGATGAAAGGGACAGGTTCACCAAAATCTAGGAAGACTTGAATAAATGGATAGAGTGAAGTGAGCACAACCAGAACAGTGTATACAGTAACGACAATAATGAAGAGAAAACACCTTTGAAAAACTTATGGATGTGCTGTGCGGGATTGAGGTAGCAGCCAGAGAGTCTGGTTGGTAGGAGTGTGACCATTACTGTAGCTGGAGCCGGAGCCGGTCTGTGGTGAGGAGCCATGACAACCTCCCAGAAGCACCGCGTCTTCTTGGCTGAGCCCATGGGGGAGAAGCCCGTGGGGAGCCTGGCGGGCATCGGAGAAGTGCTGGGCAAGAAGCTCAAGGACAAGGGCTTTGACAAGGTCTATGTGGTTCCGGGCCAGTTCCTGGTGCTGAATAAAAGACGAAGATCTTTTCCGGGAGTGGCTCAAAGACACCTGTGGGGCCAAGCAGTCTTGGAATTGCTTTGGTTGCCTTCGAGAATGGTGTGATGCCTTCTTGTGATCCCTGTGCCTGGGGGGCCAGCCTGCCCTTGTCCCCTCGTATGGATCTTCACAGTTAGCACCCTCAAGTGGGAAATCTCGTCCCTCCCTCCCTTCCCACCTCCCAATAAAAGGAAAGATTTTTGCTGCCGCCCCCACCTGGGACACCTTCCCCTCTCCAACATCATTTTGACTCAAGCCTCCTGTCCACACCTCAGCATGCCTCCTGTCCCTTAAATTCCAGTGGTGATAGTTATTAGCATTCCTGGTGGGTCTCTGGAGTGGCTTCCTCATCCCTTAAGTCCCCACTTTTGGTCTTTTGTGCCATTTGGATAACTTTGGCAGAAGGACATTCACTGCCATTGTAAAGAGTTTTTTAAAAAACTAATAAAGTCAGCAGCCTTGAAAAAAAAGAAAAGAAAAAGAAAAACTTATGAACTCTGACAATGAAATGAATAACTGAATCATGACTTCAGAAGGCCAATGAGGAATCAAGTTTCCTAACCTGAAGTGGAGAGGTGGTGGCCTGTAGGTGCAGAATGAGACATACACTTTCATGAACACAAAAATGCCGTTTTTGAGCTTGATTATGCTTGTTACAAGGGAGGTCTTTTGTTTGGGGGAGCAGGTTGAGTCTGCAGATAAGGCAATGTTTCCTCTGAAGTGTAAATACTTTTAGGTAGAAAGGGCTATCTTAGGAGTTAGTGTATTCCCTACTGGTGGCCTTCTGGTTCACCTTGATCATAGCTTTGCACATTGAAGAGGGGGTCCATTTGGGGAGGCATGAGTTGGATGAGATGGCTTTGGAGGGCTTTTCCAACTCTGAAATTCTGTTGGTATTAAGCAGAAAGGGCTGTATTCAAGTGGTCGTTGGGCTCGCTGTGGAAAGAGCATTGAATTTGGAGTAAAAAAGACATGAGGGTCAAGTCTTGTCTTTGATGTTTACTACCGAGGGCAATCCAGAGGCCTCTCTGGGCCTCTATTTACTCAACTGTCAAATGAGGCCATTGGACTAACTGACCTCAAGACTCCCTCCCATTGCTAAATCTATGATCCTATGATATGAAAGGTACCCTTGGAAGTTTCCTTCTGATCCTGTGCTTGGTACTAGCAGTGTTTTGCTAGAATAAATAAACTCTCCTTCCCTCAAGTGCAAAGAGTTAAAAAAAAAAGTTTTTGTTTTGTGTGTGTGTTTTTCCCCCATAGCCACTTGTTTGTAAATGTAGGACTCAGCTACCCCGCTGTCAATAGCTGCCTTTGTACTGTGGCTCGCGCTGGGCTGGGCTTTATTTAGAATCATAGCGAATCAAAGGAAATTAGATGTTCATGCCTCTCTCTCCTTCCTGGGGTTTACCCTTCCTCTTGTAGGCATCCTTCCTGGCTCTTGCAGGGAAAGCTATGCCTCCATGAACCCCCAATGTGCTATATTCTGTCCTATGCTTGTAGCCAGATCCAAACACCTTTTCTTTGCCCCTTGATGCCCTCATCCACTTGGCCCCCTGTTAGAGTTCCATGCAAATTTGATGTTTCTGCCTATGTTGAATTTAATGTACTTTCCAACTGTTCACCCTTTTCCACTGTGCAATCACAGACACCATGTACCCACTCCCTGAGAGCTGAGCCAACTCACTTCCCAATTAGATTTCACACCTGTAGACTCTAATTGGCACAGACACTTGCTAACTTTAGGATTGGCTTAGATTTGATGTTCTCTCGAGCAAACCTGATTCAACTGCACTTCAAAAGCTGGGTTCCTGAGTTTTGGAGAGTGAGTGGACAAATGGCATATGCTGATCACTGTCCCCCCAAATAGCAGACACATCAGGAGACTTACCCACATTGTTGATGGCACATTTAAGAATAAGTAGTCTGTTCAGTGCTTAGTGCCAAGGAAGCTGCTTGTACCAATGGAAAGAGCAGTAGATTAGGAGCAAAAAGACTTAAATTCTAGGTTCCACCAGCTTAGGTTAATGGTTTACTCTGTAATTTGGGACAGTTCATTTAGATGTTTTCTTGGTTTTCTGATTTTGCCTTGCCCACTTCCCAGGAAACATCATAGGATCATAAGATCATAAATCATGAGCAAAAATGAACCTCAGAAGCCATCTTGTTCAAGGATTCTTAACCTCTTCCATGTTATGGATTCCTTAGGCAGTTTGCTAAAGCCAAGGGACCCTTTCAAAGAATAGTTTTTTAAATGCATAAAATATATAGGATTACAAAGGAAACCAAATACATTAAATACGGAAAAAGTTCAAACATAGTAAGCACTTAATAAATGCTTGTCAACTTACTTGATTTTAATTCTTCAATGGGTCTGTGATATTATCAAAGGGGGTATTTTTTCCCAACAGTATAAATTGTAACCCATCCATGCCTACCCATCCTATATCCCTGAATGACTTGTAAATATTTTCCTGTAAATTCTTCATGCAGTTGTGTGTGTTTGGGTATATATGTCCATTCAATGTGCTAGGGGGTACATTGTATGTTACATACTCCTACGCACAATTGTACACATTTTTTGAGGACCGGGTCTGTGATTTTATTGACATAGGAACTCTCAATGAGGAGACTTTCTCTATCAATGAAGTTCAGCCTCTGCTCTGAAACTTACAGGTTTAGGATATTGCTTGGGACACCAACAGGTCAAGTGAGTTACCCACAATGATACAACCAGTATGTGTCAAGACGGGACATAAACCAAGTCTTCTACACTTGAGACCATCTTTACTCTCTATCTTCTGTGCCATATTGCTGTACTCCCTCCCCCAACCCTGCCCCACCTTGCACTCCTGTTCTCTCTTTCCTCCCTCCACCTTCTCTCAGTCTCTGTCTTTGCCTCTGTCTGTCTGTCTGTCTCTCCTTGGAGATTTTCCTAGGGGCAATGAGAGCTTAAGAAACTTGTCCAGGGTCACACAGCTAGTATGTCAGACATGGGACTTGGACCTAGGTCTTTGTAGCTTTGTGGGTAACTCTCTGTCTCCTACACCAGACCTTGGCCCATGGAAAGACTTATATGAACTGATGCAGAGTGAAGTGAGCAGAACTAGAAGAACAATTTATACTATAACACCAATATTATAAAAATGAACAATTTTGAGGACTTGAAAAATTAAATGATCACAACCAAGAGAACAATTTATACAGTAACAGCAATACTGTAATAGCAAACCACTTTGAAAGCCTTAAGAACTATGATCAATATAATAAGCATTAATGATTCCAGAGGACTGATGATGAAACATGCTATCAATAGCAGAGACAGTGCAGAATGTATATCTCTATGCATATAGATATACACATATATGTATGTATGTATTTGTATGTCTATATCTTTATATGATCTATATCTGTCTATATCATTTATCTATCTTTATTTCTATCTATCTCTCCCTATTTTTTGTATATAGCCATGGAGGGAATTAGTTTTGCTCAACTAGCATATTTATTGCAAGGAATTTGTTTTTCTTTTCTTTCTTTTCAAAAATGGGTTGGGGTTGGGAGGAAAAAAAACTAATAAATTAATTTCATCTGTTCCAAAAAATGTAGGGATTATGGTACTTCAGTGTTCAAATCCTAGACCTAATACTTATATTAGCCTCAGTAACATTGGGCAAATCACTGAACTACAGCTCAGTTCCTCATCTGTAAAATGAGGTTGAAATAGATGATCTCTAAATTTTAAATTTCCTTCCAACCTTAAATTGATGGTCCTAAGTAACTTCATCTCTCAGTGTCTCAATTTCCCTATCTGTAAAATAAGCAGGTTGGAAAAGATGACCTCTAAATTTCCTTCCAACCCTAAACTGATGGTCTGAAGTCACTTCACCTATCCAAGCCTCAGTTTCCTTATCTGTAAATTGAATATGTAGGACTAAGTTACCACTGATGTGAAGTGTTGCATACACTTTCAGATAACTGTATTATCAGTTTTACCTGTTTCTTTTTCTTGCAAGACCTTTCTCACAACATGGAAGTAATCTGAAAATATTATAGTGCCAAAATAAAACAATCAATGAAACAAATAAAATTTTTTTTGAGAGAAAAAAGTCCTAACCACTAGGTAATTCTCTATAGGCAGTTAAATCACACTTTGTGGCCATTGGACTCTCCCACTACTGTACCTAAGTGGCTTTTCGGCCTGACAGTGATGGCTTAGAACAATGGGTTTACCAAAGAAGATGGTGTCTTCCTCGGTGGTTTTGCTTCATCCTTAGCTGCTTCAGCCTAGTTCAGTCAGGGTTGCTCTGCATGGAAGTCTCCTCTTGACTTTCTTCAGCCCTGGGTGATTGTTAAAAGATCCTTGATTCAGCTACCTAAGGAACTTGAATCTTTGTTTCCTGCTTTGTAGCTTGGGTTCCTTCCCTATAATTCTCTCCCTTAGACTATGATATCATTTGGAAGATGGGGTGAAAGAGTTAAGGGCTTCACTAGGAATTTTGTTCACTAGCCCTTTGTGGTTGACTTAGAGAGAGAGAAATGAGGAGGCACAGATTTTTAAGTGACTCATTTCTATTGATGGTAGGGGATTGGGGATAAATAGCTTAGGTTAAATTCTTCCATCTGCCATGCAAATGTGGAAGGAGTACACATGGAACAGAGGGCACAATTTGGCTGGAGATTAAATTTGCAATTGATATTCTAGGAGGTATTGCCAATATATGAGAAATAAGCAGAAGGACCTCTGGAAAGCAGAATGTCCGGGTAGGATACACGAGCCAAAATCAAAAGTGACATTCAAGTGAAAAAAATCAGGGCAATTGACTATAACCAGCAGCATCAATATCCTGCTAAGAAGTAGCTGAATGTTAGTGAATTGAAGAGTTCTTGGGCTTTTTGTCTTTCCTGGACTCATTAAAGACTCCTCATATGACATGAATGTGATAGCATTATAAATTACAGGATTTAAACCTGAAAAGGAAATGAGAGGTAAGTTAGTTCTACATTTTCATTTTACAGATAAGGAAACTGAGACTTGGATAGGTGAAATGACTTCAGATCATTAGTTTTGGGTTGGAAGGAAATTTAGAGGTCATCTTTTCCAACCTGCTTATTTTACATATAGGGAAATTGAGGCACTGAGAGATTAAGTTACTTAGGACCATCAATTTAGTGTTGGAAGGAAATTTAAAATTTAGAGATCATCTATTTCAACCTTCTCATTTTACAGATGAGGGAACTGAGCTGTAGTCTCAGTGATTTGCCCAATGTTACTGAGGCTAATATTAAGTATTAGGTCTAGGATTTGAACCCAGGTCATCTGATGCTAAATGAAGGGCTCTTTCCAATCTGTTTCCATTGACAGTGGTACTATGAGTCTGCAATAATTTTTAAAACTACTTTTTCTTAATTTCTAAATACATAAGTAATACCTAGCAGATTCCAGGCCAATCCCTGAATATGAGTCTGGGGTTCTGGTTTGTTCGTTGGGATTTCCACAAAGTAACTCAAGGCCTAATACGAGAGCATGAGAATGAGTCCAGTTTCTGTAGGGTCAATGGGAGTTGGAAAGAATTGGGAAATTGATGTGGGCTACGCAGGGGTCAGGTTCTGTTGAGAGGAGACCTCCCTGAGAGGCTCAGATTAGACCAGTCCTGATAAAAGCCCAAGCAGTTTAGCTGGATTGTGCCCAGAGTAATTCAACAAACTGAACAGATGTTCATCTTGCCACAGTCAGCTCACTGAGCAGCCCCTGCTGCCTACATAGTCTATTCATTTGGTAAGAAAAGAATAATTGGTTACAAGGTGGGAAGTAAAGACTCAATGAGATTTGTATTGGTCATACCAGTCAGAGAGGAAGAATAAAATCCAATTGGTTTGGGAGAGAAACAGGGAGGCAACTAAGTTAGGACAAAAAATAAGGAAACATTTCTCTGGGACATGGTGATGAAACATTCCCTAAAATGGTAGTCTTTAGCACTTTGTTACACAAAAAGAAATGGATGGAATTCAAAGAGATAGAAAGATTAAGGGATTGGAAGGGTTTCTATCCGAGGTAAGATTAAAAGAACTAAATACTCCATGTATAATTTGGCGAAGCAGGACAAAAGAGGTCATATTAATCATCTGTAAATATTTGAAGGACGTAAGAACAGGGAAGGCTGGGGAAATATTTGACAAGGAGAAGCATACTGATTTAGGCTAATGAAATTCAAGGTTTTTATATTTCCTTTAAAAGATAGATCTAATATCAGTGAATCTTTCCAACTTAAGACTAAGGTTTAATAGACACAGGTAAAGTACAGAAGCCCAATTCTTTTAGACTAGACTCTGGAGACTTCCTCCTAATGGACTCATAGTGTAGGTATAAGTTATATATCAGCACAATGGAAACGTTATGTCTCTGAGTGAGATAATGAAGATTGTCCTCTGGGCAGATTGTTGACAATTTCAAAAAAGAGGAAGTTAATATGGGTGTCAAAATCATTATTCTCCCAAACTAAAGGCATCACTTTTCATATGAAAAAATTATGTCCTACTTTATATCTTTATAAATGTAGTGTGGTAGAGAGAAAAGTGTTTGATACTATATCTAAAGTGAAAAGAACAGGGTTTGAATCTTAGTTCACCTGCTTATTACCTAAGTAACCTTGGATGAATTTCTTATCATCTGTGGGACTTTCTTCTTTATTTGTAAAATGCAGATTAGATTAGGCAGTCTCTAAAATCCCTTCTGGATCTATGAGAAATATAGGGTGTTCCAAAAATCTTAATATAATTTTAAGCTATTAAAACTTAAAACTTCACTACGATTTTTGGGACACCCTGTGTGTATGTATGTATGTATGTACATATGTATATTTATACATATATACTGTGTGTATAGATGTGTGTATGTAAAGATCTATATATGTTTACACATATATCTATGTGCATATCTGTCTATACATATATGTATGTATGCATATGCATTGTGTACATATGTGTATATGCAATATATACATACTTTTATATAATATATGCATGCACATATACATAACGCACATGTGTATGTGTGTCCATTTGTTGTTATGCAGTAGTTTTTTTTAATTGTGTCCAACTCTTTGTGACCCCATTTGGGGTTTTCTTGGCAAAATACTGGAGTGGTTTCCCGTTTCCTTCTCCAGCTCATTTTACAGACAAGGGACTGAGGCCAACAGGGTTAAGTGACTTATCCAGGTCACACAGCTGCTAAATGTCTAAGGCCAGATTTGAACTCAAGAAGATGAGTCTTCCTGACTCCAGGCCCGGCACTGTATCTACTGCACCACATAGCTGATATATATGTGTGTATGTATGCATACACATATGTGTACACACACATATATGTACACACATATATGTATAGATGTATTATGTATATTACATGTGTATGTGTGTATGTGTATAAACATACACATTATACACAATAAACAAATATTTAAGCACTTTCAACATGTCAGGCACTGTCCTAGATGCTTGGGATAGAAATACAAAAATAAAACCATTCCTGCCTTCAAGGAGCATACATTTTATAAGGGAAACAACATGTCCACAGATAAGTAGATAGATAGAAAATATATTTCAAGTCAATGCAAAATGTTTGAGATCTTGACGGGACCTTAGAGATCTCCTTCTATATATGAGAAAATGGGCCCAAAAAGGCCCAAGGCCCCAAAGCCGTGTGTGGCATAAATGAGACAACACCTCAGGTTTTCTGACTCATGCATGGTCCTGAGCTCATTCTGCTCCATAGTACTATGCCCAAATTGTGTTCTGCATTCAAATCATGAGCATTCGAATGAGACTTCATCCATATTTAACTAGTTGAACAGATATTGGTAATTTATTTATCATATCCTTTAGAGTTTACAAAGTTGATTTTGCCACAATAGTAAGGTAGGTCAGGAAAAAATATTGTTTCCCTAGTTCTCAGATGTGGGTAATGAAAAATGAGCAATGAAGTGACTTTTCTCAGTCCTCATCTAATAAGTGTCAGAGTCAGCACTTGAATCCACAACTCTCCCCTGCCCACACCCGACTCCAAATCCAGACCTGTAGTCACCACATAGAGGAAATCCCTTTGTGTCTTTCTAAATTACTAGATGTATAAGCTTTAATATTTTGAATGTAGTTGAAGATTCACAGTGTTGTGACCCCAAAAGGTGATTGAATCAAATAAGTTCTGACTAGTTTGAATTTATTCCTATCATTGTGAAGTTGCTTACAACAGATTTGAAACTCTTCTGGTCAAACTTTTAAAATCTACTAAATTCCTAAAGTGCATTCATTCTTCAGAGCATCTAATCTAAATGAAAAGAAAGAAGTGTACCTATGTTAAATATTGATTGAGTGTGTGTGTGTGTGTGTGTGTGTGTGTGTGTGTGTGTGCATGCATGAGGGAGAGTGTTGGGAGTATAAATTTGTGATTTTATTTGTATATAAGAAAATTCTGGTGTGGCAACTGCCTCCACTAATGCAGATCAGCAACTCATCTGTAAGTGAAAGCCTTAGACAGTTAACCAGTGGCAGTGGGAGATTGTCTCATACATGGTTATTCAGCCAGTCTTCAATCCTCTCCAGGCCCTCCCTCTAACTCTCGGGACTTTCTCTACATCCATAACCAGATAGTTACCTTCCCTCTTTCCCTTCTCATTTTTCTTTTGTGTTTTGTCTCCTGCCATTAGAATGTAAAGAGCAGCTAGGTGGCGCCATAGTGGATAGAGCACTGGACTTAGACTCAGGAAGACTCATCTTCTGAGTTCAAATCTGGCCTCAGATACTTGCTACCTGTGTGACCCTGAGTAAGTCACTTACCCCTGCCTGCCTCAATTTCCTCATCTGTAAAATGAACCGGAGAAGAAAATGGCAAAAGACTAAAGTATCTTTGCCAAGAAAATCCCAAAACGGGGCCATGAAAAGCCAAATATGACTGAAGTGGTCAAACAACAACAACAAAATTAGAATGTAAACTCCTTGAAGGCAGGGTTTGCTTATTCTTAATGCTTAGCCCTGGGAATGCACCTGGCACATAAGAAGTTCTTAAGAAATACTTGTGGATTTATAGCCTTGTTTTGTTAACCTGGAGCAATGAGAGTTTAACCACAAATAGTCATCCAGGTGGTTTGAATCAGTCAGAACTCAGATCCTAGCTATGAGAATGGTCATCTTTTCAATGGGTTCTGCAGCCTTTGTAATGACAGGATAAAGGGAAAGTCAATTTGGCAAAACCTTAAATGGAAAATTGCAGTGCTGTAGTGGAAAGCTCCCCTGACTAGATGTCAGGAGACCTGGATTCTAATTCTAGCTTTGACATTAACTGCCTGGATGACCCTGAGACAGAGACACAGAGAAACAGTAAGATGAAGTCAGAGACAAAGAGAAAGAGAGACAGAGAAGACAGAGAAAGGACTGAGAGATAGAGTGGCAGTAAGAGAGAAGAGGCAGAGACAGAGAGAGGATTGAGAGACAGAGACACAGAGTCACAGAGAGACACAGAGAGAGACAGAGACACAGAAAGAGACAGAGACAGAGAGAATAATAATGAAAGAGGTCAGGAAAGGTTTCCTGTAAGAAATAGTATTCTTGAGTGAAAACTTTGTCAACATCTCCAGCAATGGGGGGGCTCAGAATCTCAGAAAGTAGCTCATTTACTTTTTGGCTAGCATTAATTTTTAAAGAAATTTTCCTTTATATTGAGTAAGGTTTATAGAATGTTGTAGCTAGATACATGAATGAATCAATCAGCAAGAAGCCATTAAGCCACTATTCCGTGCCTCCCAGGGACCAAAGCACTGGGGATACCAAGAAAAAAGTGAAATAGTTCCTGCTCTCAGGTAACTTACATTCTTCCATGCAGGAAACAAATTCATAGATAAGTAAGTATGGATATAAATTAAATGCATATAACTGGTCTCTGGGCTGGGAGTGAGGGGGCACTATGGAAATCAGAAAAAGCCTCTGAAAGGAGGTAGAGCCTGTGAAATACCATTTGCGTCTTCATTTGCTTAAACACTAGACTGGTTTATAGTTCTTCAATCATTTCAATCATGTCTGACTCTTTATAAGAATTCATTTGGAGTTTTCTTGGCAAAGGCGCTGGAATGGTTTGCCATTTGACAGATGAGTAAACTGAGGTACAGATTTGAACTCAGAAGATTGGGTGTTTCTGCCTCCAAGCCCCATGCTCTATCTACTGTGCCATCTTACTACTCTACACTGGTTTGGCTAGCCTCTGTTCTGGTCTTCCTCCTGGTAGCCAATGGATTCTCTTCATCCCACTCCCCTCCAGTAGAAACAGTAAATTGGACAACTACTGATAGATGTCTTTAGTCCCCCTTTCCTTACTGCTCTGTCCGGCTTATGAAGGGAGTGTCACAGCTCACATCCTGAGCCCACATCACTTCTGTTACAGAGATGTACAAACAGGTATGCACATATAGATATGATATTATACTGGCAGCCAATTCATGTGGGTCTCCCATCAGCCTTTTTCCTGCCTGTTCCCTCAATTTCAGTGACATATCCTTTTCTTCTTGTAACTGATCATTACCATAGACACCCTCACTTGGGACACAGCAGTCCTCTGTGGTGGGAAGTTCTTTCCTCTCCTCCTCTCTTTGTACATGTGCAGAAGGGCTCCATTCCTTTGCCTTATGCCCTTTGGGTTAGCTGTTGATATTCCATGTTCACTCCCTCACTTGCTCTCCTTTTGCCCAAGCTACATGCAAGCACACAGTTTCCAATCAATAGGCATAGAATATTCATCTATTGTCTTTGATATAATTCCCATTAAACCCACCTTGCATGCCTATTGAGTCACATGCAATCCCAACAGTAAAGTCTCTACCGACAAGCAGAATAGAAGAAGGGAGCTGGGGTCAAGTGGAAGGAGCACTGAATTTGTGAGAAGACCTGGGTTTGAATCCTAGTCATATTGGTAGTTGTTGTTTGTCCTTCCTACTCAAAGAGGACCAATGACATCACGATGTCAGGATGGGTCAAGGTACAATGTGTCCGACTGTGGCTGATCGGTCCAATAAAAGCTTGGAAAGCCCTTCCCCAGATTGGGCACAAATAGTCCACATGATGTCTCTAAACTGGAGATGTCTCTAAATTTGCACATCTCATGTTTCTTTCGAGTTGCTGCATTCTGCCTTGCTCATAGGCACAGTGCCTTCTTTGATAAATATACTCCATGTTGGGAGGTCCTGTGCCAGCATCTCCCATATCTCACAATCGATACTAAATTCTTCAGAGAGACCTTGAGATTGTCCTTGTATCACTTTTCTTCTGACCACCATGTGAGTGCTTGCCTTGTGTGAGTTCTCTGTAAAATAGTCTTTTACTGGTAGACAGCTAGGTGGTGCAGTGGATAGAGCTCAGGACTTGGAGTCAAGAAAAACTAAGTTGGGAATGCTTCTTCAGACAGCTTTATGATACTTTGGACAAGTCACTTAACCTCAGTCTCCACATCTATAAAATGAGGGTAAATAGCACCTGCCACTTTACAAAGTTGTTAGGAGGAGCAAGTGAGTCTACATATGTAAAGTACTTCATGAACCTCAAAGTGCTATATAAATGCTAATTATTATTATGAGGACTAGATGCTTTAGGATCCTGAGTTATATATGGGACAGCTGGGTGGCACAGTGGTTAGAGTGCTGGACCTGGAATTATGAAGACCTGATTTCAAATCTGGTGTCAAACCCTTGCTAGAGACCCTGGTCAAATCACTTAACCTCTCTCTGCCTTAGTTTCCTCATCTATAAAAGGGGTATAATAATGGCACCTCCTTCCTAGGGTTGTTTTTGAAAGTCAAATGGAATAATATTTATAAAGTGCTTTGCAAGCCTTGAAGAACTATATGATAAGCTTTATAACAGACTTTTTACATTCAAAATCATTCTGAATCCATTATGAAGTTCCCTATGATTCACTGAGGGTACTAGGTAGCGCCCTGTTGCACAGAGCCCCAGACCTTGGAATCAGGAAGACTGATCTTGCTGAGTTCAAATCTGGCCTCAGACACTTACTAGCTGCCTGACCCTGGGCAAGTCACTTCACCCCATTTGCCTCAGTTTCTGCATTTGTAAAATGAGCTGGAGAAGGGAATGGCAAAGCAACCCAGTATCTTTGGCAGAAAACTCCGTAAGGAATCATGAAGAGTCGGTCACGACTGAAACAGTGAACAACCACAAAAGAAATAATTGAATCTTACTAATTTTTCCACATGAATGGTCAGATACCTGAAGGTTATGCCCAGCTTGGAGCAGGACAGTGGGTCTCCACGGATATAATTCATAACCTATTAGTTAATTGATAAGTTGCAGGTAGGTGACTGAAGCCCACAGAAGGAGCAAGTTATCTATGGTCACCCAGCTGGAATCAGAAGGAAGATTTGGACCTAGCTTTTCCTGACTCCAGGGCCAGCCACAAAGCCTCTTCATTTTCATGTGGCTTTTGTGTTTTTGGAAGGGGAGGGGTGGAACCAAATCTCTGATTTCTTCCTTATAGGGCAGAGGTGTCAAGCTGGCCACATTTCTGACTGCAACACTCCAGAATATAGCCTGAACAGATTAAAATGTAATTGGTATGTATTTAATGAAAATAAATAAATAAACAAATGAATGAATGAATGAATAACTGAATAAACAAAAACACAATAGAGCATAGATGATAACATGTAATTTCCCATGCCTACATGTGCCCCTCAGGGATCTTCATGTATGCTTTCATAGCCCCATGTTTCTATTTGAGTCTGACTCCACTGCTGAAGAAAAGTCCCGGTGAGAAAACCACTATTAATGCAGATTTAGCAACTGCCCCATAGTTTCCACATTAGCCTGTGGAATAGAGAGGTTAAATATCATGCTATCAGGAACCTCAAGGGTCATCAAGTTCAATCACCCTCATTTTACCAATGAAGAAGCAGAATCAGAGAGGTTAAGTAACTTGAATAGGGTTATACAGCCAGTATCTGTCAGCAACAGGATTTGAACCCTGGTCTTTCTGATTCCAAGTCCTGTTCTCTCTCTTCTATGCTATGATCCTGTTTCCCAGGCTTAAAAATTTTAAATAAAACTCCTATATTCTTCTAAAACATTTTAGAATTCAGCTAACTCATAAATCTCCCAGGACCCCCTAGGAATGTCATAAGATAGAACGAAGATAGGGCCAATGCTATTCCTGTGCTTTCCAGATTCAAAATTAGGTAACAAAGTAGTTAAATTTGGGGCGGTGTGTGCTAAAAAATGGAAAATGGATTGATTTGCTCTACTCTCTCTCTTTGTGATCTCCAGGGCTGGTACATTCTGTTATCCAAGAGAACCAAGCTAGACTTGTTGCTTAAAAAAATCCCTCAATGAGATCATTTTGTATCATGTTCTTATTGGGAGACGTCATTTTCTAACACATAATATTCACTGGCTGAGTGTTCTTTAGAAAGACTGAAACAGTATGTTTCTGTGTTTTGTTTTCATTTGTTGTTGTTGAATCATTTCAGGCATGTCTGTCTGTGACCCCATTTGGGGTTTTCTTGGCAAAGATACCAGAGGGGTTTGCCATTTCCTTCTCCAGTTCATTTTGAAGATTTGGAAACTGAGGCAAACAGGGTTAAGTGACTTGCCTAGGGTCACATAGCTAGTAAGTGGCTTGCCCAGGATCACACAGCTAATAAGCGCCCAGATTTGAACTCAGGAAGAGTTCCGACACTCTATCCATTGGGCCACCTAGCTGCCCATTCTATTCTTAAGGTATGGTGGACGTCATCAATTCATATTCTCAATTCCATGGTAAAATTTTACAGAGGGAGGAAGGAGACTCCTCTCAAAGCCACCAGTCTCTGAAAAGTCCCAAATGTATCCAAGCTCTTTCAGGTCTACTTGGTACAAGGTGCCAATCAGCTTAACTCGGTGCTGCAGATCTGACCTCTGCCATGTAACATATTTGAAGAATAAATGAGTTTGAGTAGCTGGTCAAGTGATGTAGAGCTGGAAGGGACTTCAGAAGCCATTTCCTTCTCTAGATCATTTTACAGATGAGGAAACTGAGGCAAACAGAGTTAAGTGACTTGCCCAGGGCCAGACAAGTTAAGTACAAGATAAAATGGGGAGGGAGAGAGCATTGACTGTTGGGGAATCAGGAAAGGTTTCCCATAGGATGAGGCATCTGAATAAACAACAGGAGCAAAATCTTACTCCTCTGCTCATGAAGCTGCAGTGGCTCCCTCCTGCCTCTAGGATAAAGTATAAATGTTACTCTGTTTGGCATTTAAAGCTTCACAATCTATCTCTAGCTTCCTTATTCCAAACCAACTTTCCATTACTCCCCTCATTCACTCTCCATTCTATCCAAATGGGCATCCTTGTTCCCTGAATGTGATAATCCATCACCTGCCTCGGTGTATTTGCACAGGCTGTGCCCCATGCCAGGAATTCCCTCCCTTTCTCCCTCTGTATCTCAAAATCCCTAGCTTCCTTCCAGGCTTAGTTCAAGGGTCACCTCCTTTAGGAAGCCTTTTCAGGTGCCCCAGGTTGTCAGAGACCTTCTCTTCCCTTTAGGCAGCCAAAAGTGGATAGAGGGCTGGGCCTGGAGTCAGGGAAACCTGAGTTCAAACAAGGTCCCAGACACTCAGACACTAGCTGTGTGACCCTAGGCAAGTCACTTCACCTCGGTCTGCCTCACATTCCTTATCTGTAAAACAGGGATAATGATAGCACTTACCTCCTAGGGTTGTTTTGAGTTCAAATATAATAGTACTTCTTAAGTGCTTAGCACAGTGCCTGACATAGTAGGTAATTTATAAATGCTTGTTCCGTCCCCTTTTTTACTTTATAATCCCCCATATTACTTTATAATTGTTTTGCATTTGCTCATCTATGCATATGTTGTTTCCCAGTGGTAAAAACAAAAACTCCTTGGGAGTGGTTTTTATTATTGTTTTTACATCTCTAGAAAGAGCACAATGCTTGCCACATTAAAAATAAACAAACAAAAAACAAATCGAATTTGTGATTTCATTGGTGTAGGGAACTTCCAGTAAACAAATTCCCTCTCCTATTGTAGATGGGAACTTTCTTTGCAACTTAAAGTTTTGGAGAGCTGCCTGGGACATTCAGAGATTAAGAAATGTATCCAGAGTCCTGTGACCTGCATGTGTGAAAGGTGGATGGGACTTGAATTTAAGGTCTTTCTAATTATGAAGTTGGCTCAATGCCTGGCACACAGTAGCAGCTTAATAAATGCCTCCTGAATAAATGAATGAATGGATGGATGGATGGATGGATGGATGGATGGATGGATGGATGGATGGATGGATGGATGGATGGATGGATGGGTGGATGGATGGATGGATGGATGGATGGATGGATGGATGGAATGAAGGCTAAGACTGTTAACTACTGTGGAATAATGGCCTGCCATCAAGCACCAATAGTGATTGTAATGCATTTAAAAATGTCACTTTGAGAAGGATATCTATAGGCTTTGCTAAACTACCAGAGAGGTATATTACAAAAAAAGTTTTAAATTATTAGCACTTGACTTGAAGTCTGAGAACTCAGGTTTTTCACTTAGGCTCTATCCCTTCTTTCATGTACAGCCTTGGACAATTAACTTTGCCTCACCTGAAACATGAGGGGTTTGGATTAGTTAATTTCAAAAGTCCATTCTTAATCTAAAGCTTTGAACTTATGTTCCGCTTATGATCAGCTACCTTCAAAGAATATAACTGAGCATTATACAACCAAGTACTCTTAAAGGATAAACTTTAGGTGTGTCTGACTCTTTGTGACCCCATTTGGGTTTTCTTGGCAAAGATATTGGAGTGGTTTGCCATTTCCTTTTCCATCTCATTTTACAGATGAGGAAACCGAGGCAAACAGGGTTAAGTGACTTGCCCAGGGTCACACCACTAGAAAGTGTCTGAGGCTAGATTTGAACTCAGGAAGATAAGTTTTCGTGATTACAAACTCAGGTTACAATCCACTGCACCACCAAGCTGCCCCAAAGTCTATACTACTTATAGCATTTAACATCCATTTTCTTACTTTCTAGTTGTTTGGAGATGTATCTTACCACCTCTAACAAGGCCATAAGCTTCTGGGGGCCAGGGGCTACATTTCATGTTTGTTTGTCTTTTCCACGAAGGGTAGCATATAGTAGGAATTTAGTAAATTTGTTAAATAAAGTAAGAATCTCTTAGAAATCATTGGATTTAGGATCTGGAAAGGAATTTTGAGATTGAGTCCAACAAATAGATCTTACAGATGAGGAAACTGAAGACCAGAAAAGTTAAGCAATTTATTCTGAGTAACATTTCTAGTAAGTAACAAGCAGTCTGAGGCCTTGAAGTCACCTACCTGGGCTTCAGATGTGAGATTCATTCCACAGCACCGTGATTTCTTTGGCCCATTCTTGGATCCATAACTAAGGTGGAGCAAGTGGGGATTTGCCCCTGGGTATTAAAATTTAGAGATCATAAAAATATAACACATGAGCACATGTACCCCTTCAGCATTATAGAAGCTTCTTACAGGAACAGTTCTTAATCTAGGGTCTGTGATATCTATATCCATTCCAATATAACTGATTTCTTTTACAACTCTATGAATTTCATTGTAGGTATTTAAAAATGTTATTCTGACAAGGGGGTCTCTGGGCTTTACCAGACTGCCATGGGAATCCTTGATGTAAAAAAAAAATTTAGGAACCTTTGCCCTGTGATAAGTTATTCCCTATCCTGTTCCATTTGACTGTGCCTTAATTATTTCTTGAAGTATTTTTACATCATCAATTACAAAGTTGGTTTAAGGTTACATAATTGTGCTGTGTGCCCCAGGCATCACAACTGCTAGTTACAGATCTAAATTTCCACATCCTTCCTCCTCCCTCCCCCCAACAAACACACCTTCCACTTATTAGATTTTTAAAAATAGAAGTGAGCTCATTCTTTAAAAAAATAGTTTATAAGCTTTATTACTTAACATCCAATATTTAAGATTATTTTTTTTAATTGTAATGAGAGAAATAAAATGCACGGGGGCATTGAAATGTTCATTAATAAGTCACAGCCTGGAAGGATTGAAGGTTAATTGTTCAGGGTCTAAGTGTATGCATATATGTGTACTTAATATAAAGTTCTAGGTTTTCTTGCCATCAAAAGGGAAGAAATCTCCCTTCCAAAAGGGACTCATCCACAGAAGTAATGGGATGGTAGGATATAAAATAATTTTACTGCTGGCTGTAAATCTTTGTGGAATAGAATCCTAATCTTTTTATGAAAACACGGGGCATACTTCTAGCTGCTGATTAGCTGCATGTAGAAACTACAGAGAATGGTAAGTATTCTAGTCATCTATTCTAATTAAAATTTAAATTGAAATCTGAGTTCTAATGAAGAGAGGCTTAGTGTGGGTCCTTTGGGAACTGTTCAGAGGGCAAAGGGAAAAAGCACAAAGGCGAAAAGAGATTTCGCTTAGACATTTTCTCCATGTATATTATATTTGAACACAAAAAATATGTATATATTTCATATGCATGCATGTATATATATATATATATATATATATATGGAGAGAGAGAGAGAGAGAGAGAGAGAGAGAGAGAGAGAGAGAGAGAGAGAGAGAGAGAGAGAGAGAGAGAGAGAAATGCTTTCTTTTTCTGAAATGGAGACTCAAAATGTGTCCCACCCCCAAAAAGCAGATGCAAAAGGAACAAAATTATGGGATTGTAAATGGTTGGACATTATTACCACACAATATATCTTGCAATTAACATGCAGCTTCTTTGAAATTAACTGGGAGATTTCTCTGTTTTCCAATTGGATTCATTCCCACTCATCTTGGTCCCAGGATGTAGTTCAGGCAGATGGCAGGGTTTTCTGCGTTAAAGGTTACTACTACTCTGAAAAACCTGAAGGTATGGAAAAAGTTAAGGGGTGACTTATACAAACCTCTCTTTACAGACTTTTTTGGCTATCAATGCAAAATAGCTTAGGCAAATTATGCCTTTTTGTTTGTTTGATTGTTTTTTGAGGAGTGGTAAGGTGTGGTCTGGATCTGATATATTAACACTGTACTTCTTTTGTTGGGGGGGGTAGAATTCCCTTCACTAAACAATACACAACTTGTCTATATTTTAGAAGAGTTGTTTGGGACATGGAGGGGCAAGTGACTTGCTTAAGGTCTTACATCTAGTATGATCTGTCTTCCTAATGCTAAGGCTGGCTTTCTAGCCCCTATATCATGTTATCTTTCTAAATTCTATCCCCTTAGTGTTTCACATATAAAAAAGAGCCTCTAAAAAACAGAATAAGGTCAAATGAACCATTTGGTCAATGTGTTTGCAACATTTTGCTGTGTAAAATGAAAAATTGCAAAAGAAAAATTGTTATTCCAAGTGATGCGGTATTTGGGCTCTGTTATTATGGAAGGGGTACTAGATTTGGAGTCCCAGGACCTGGGTTCAAAATCTGCTTCTGTCACTTTTTACCTGTGTTTCCTTAAGTGAATTAAGTTCTTGGAGCCTCAGTTTCCCCATAGATAAAATGACAGGCATGAGCTAGATGCCCCCTAAAGTCACTTCTAGTCTCAAATCTATGAGCCGATGAACTCAAGAAAGCAGCATATGTAGAAAAGTCATTTTATAAATATTTTAAAAGATTGTATCCTAGCCACTTCAAGAAGAAACCTTTGAAAGAAAAAATCTGAATTGAATCCACTGTATATTTTTGTTATTTAGTAAGCTCTCTGTTTCCTGATTCAAGTAAGACGCCATGAAAGATCATAGGATCATAGATTTGGAGTTGCAGAGGGACCTTCAAAGTCATCTGAACTGAAGGCTTCAATTGACAGATGGCAGCAGGGATCATTTTTGTCTTTCTTTGTGTCCCCAGGACTTAACACAATGCCTGGTACATAGTCAGGGCTTACTAAATGCTAGCTGATTTGTTGGTTGATGAATTGATTAAAATAATTTACCCAAGGTCACATAGATTTGACCAGAATTTGAACCCGGCTCTTTTGACTCCAAACCTAGCACTCTTTTCCATTGCTTATTCTTATATTGTTTATGTCTGTTTCATGTCTCTGCTCTTCTCTCTTTCTCTCTCTTATGTCTCTGTCTCTATCTCTGTGTCTTTTAGTTTCTTCTCCCCTTCCCCCCTTCCTTTTGACAGTCTCTCTCCTGCTGCATTTCCCCATATGGACTCTCTTGGGTTAATTGGGGGAAGTGAAATTAATTATCTGCTCCAGATTTCTTCTCCACAAAGAACAAAGGCATTTCATCTGCTGAAAAATATCTGAAGTCTTCTTGCCGCCAGAGGAAAGTAATGAACACAGCGTTAGGACAGCCTTCCTCTGGCTGTGAGCTCTCCCTTAGATGAAAGTTAACTCATCTTTCTCAGACACTGTGAATGGCAGGTCACAGGCTACTGAGAGAGCTCTCACAGCGAAATCTATCAGGAAGGAAAATTCAGTGTTGCTTCACAAGCCTCCCTCTGTCACTGCAGAGATGGCTACCCATAGCCACAATATTTTCCCAGCAGTATTTGCAGGAGGAGCGATCAGAAGGAAAAAAAAAAAGCACCATCAGAAACAGCAAGAGCCAATCTAAATACAGAGACTAGTTGAGTTTGATTAAAATGTACTAAAACCGTGATTTTTTTTCCTTCCCCCATTTTTAATGCTAAGCCTCTGTCAATGTTGCTTAATGTCAGTGTTGTTAATGAAATTGTCAGACATGCCACTTTTGCTGAATACCAACTTTTGTTAGAAACTGGTCCTCCAATTACTGCTGGCTCTATATGATTAAGTCCATCAAAGTGAGTCCAGGTTTCATACAGCGATAGGCCTTTGAAGAATTTCTCTGTGCCTTTTTGTTGAGCTCATCAGAATGGCAAAAGACTTTTAAAAAAAGATTTTTTAAAAAGCTTAAAATAAATCATTTGAAATTTTTCCTTGGTGTTTTGCCTTCTAATTTTTTTTTTCCTAACCAGATCCCAGATTTCATTGGAGGACATAGTGGAAATTGGTGCAAATGGGTAAATTGTAACTGAGGGAGCTAGGCAGTGGAGTGCGAGCAGGAAGGTCTGTGTTTGAATCCTGCCTTAAATGGTTAGTTATGTTACCTTGGGCAGGTCACTTAAACTCTCTTTGCCTCAGTTTCCTTCTCTGTATGATAACACCTACTTGAGAGGGTTGTGAGGATCCACTATGTAAGTGCTAGCTATTAATTTACAGTCTTAGGGACTAGTTTGGAGCACTGGGAGATTAAATGATACTATCACACAACTAGTGCGTGACAAGACAAGGCCTGAATCTGGATTAGGGGTGGGGAGTCTGTGGCCTCAAGGCCTGATGTGGCCCTTTGGGTCCTCAAGTGCAGCCCTTTGACTGAGTCCACATTTCACAGAACAAATCTCCTTAATAAAAGGATTTGTTTTATAAAACTTAGACTCGATCAAAAGGCCACACCTGAAGACCTACAAGGCCACCCATTCCCCACCCCTGATCTAGATCTCCCTCACTCCACACGTGGTCTCCTATCAGTTGCCTTACTGCCTGTTGCTTTAAATCTCATTTCCAGGAGTGGAGCTAAGATGGTGGAGAAAAGGTAGGGACTGACTTACGTGAACTGTCCAGAATTCCCCTCGAAATAATTTTTAAATGAATTCTGAAGCAGCAGAACCCACAAAAGGGAGGGGGGGTGAAACAAGTGTCCAGCCCCAGACAATTAGAAGGTCGGCAAGAAAAGTCTCTGGCACCTGGGTGACAGCAGAGCGCTGTCAGGGGCAGGGCACCCCCAGCTAATCAGAAGTAGGCATGGGGGGTGACTTGGTGCAGTGGCTGCTTCCAGAGCTCTTGGCCCACAGAAGGTAAGGGGGTCAGATGGAGACCTTTGCTGGCACTGGGGCCAGGGACTAGGTTGCATTGTCCATACAGGAATCCAGATCCCAATCTCAGAGAGAGGAGGAGCATTAGTGTGCCAGAGCTTCTGGCCACAGCAGAGGGAGAACCCTGGTCACAGTTCCAAGGTGGAAAAGAGTGCTTGTGATCACTCATAACCCACAGCACAGGCTAGGAAAGCAGTGACCACACCTCTTCTTAGATCGTGCCACCTTGGAGGAACTGAAAACTTACTAGCCACCAGAACTAGCTCTGAGAACAGCAGCATCAAAACTCAAGAAATACTCTGGGAAAATGAGCAGTGAACAAAGAAAAAAAAAGAACTTGATCAAAGAAAGTTACTATGGTGACCGGGAAGAGCAAAACACAAACTCAGAAGACAAGAAAGTTAAAACTGCTACATCCAAAGCCTCCAGAAATCCAAGAAATCCAAAGTCTCCATATCCAAGCATCTAGAAAGAAACAATTCAAATATTCAGTAGGGATAACACAAAGTTTAGCCACTTCTACATTAAAGGATTGGAGGGCTAGAATATGCTGTTCTACAGGGCAAAGGAGCTAAGATTAAAATGAAGAATCACCTACCCAGCAAAAGTGAGTATAATCCTTTAAGGGAAATATAGACATTCAATGAAATAAAGAATTTTCAAAAATTCCTGATGAAAAGACCAGAGCTGAATAGAACATTTGACATTCAAATAAAAGACTCAAGAGAAGCATAAAAAGGTAAACAGGAAAGAGAAACCATAAGGGATTCAATAAGGTTAAACTGTTTACATTCCTACTTGGGAAGATGATACTTGTAACTCCTAAGAACTTTCTTTATTAAGGCAGTTAAAAGGAGTACACATGGACAGAGGACACATGTGTGAGATGAATATGATAGAATGATATCTAAAAAATAAAATTAAGGGGTGAGAAAGATGAATGCACTGGGAGAAGGGGAAAGGGAGAGGTAGAATGGGGTAAATTATCTCACAGAAAAGAGGTATGAAAGAACTTTTATAATGGGGGTGAAGATGGAAGATGTGGAAGGGGGAGTGAGTGAGCCTTAATTTTGAATTGGCTCAGATTGGGAATAACATACACATTCAGTTGCGCATAGAAATCTTTCTTGCCGTACAGGTTAAGTAGGAAGGGAAGGAGATGAGAGAAAATGGGGTGCTGCTAGAGGGGAAGGTAGATTGAAAGAGGCAGTAGTCAGAAGCAAAATGCTTTTGAGAGTGGATAGGGTAAAAGGAAAGAGAAAGATAAAAGGGGAAAGTAGGATGGAGGAAAATACACAGTAATCATAACTGTAAAAAAAATTACAATGAGTTTCGCTGATAAAGGCCTCATTTATCAATATATAAAGAATTGAGTCAAATTTATCAAAAATAAGAGCCATTTCTCAACTGATAAATGGTCAAATGATATGAATGGGCAATTTTTAGATTAGGTAGTGAAAGCTATCTATAGTCATATGAAAAAAATGCTCTAAATCACTATTGACTACAGAAATCCAAATTAAATGACTCTGAAGTACTACTGTACATGGATCAGATTGGCCAATATGACAGAAAAGGAAAATGATAAATGTTAGAGGGGATGTGAGAAAATTGAGACATTAATGCATTGTTGGTAGAGTTGTGAACTGATTCAACCATTTCTGGAAAGCAATTTGGAACTATTCCCAAAAGGCTATAAAACCATGCATACCCTTTGACCCAAAGTCTGTATCCCAAAGAGACAAAAGAAAAAAAAAGAAAGAACCTTTTTTTTACACGAATATTAATAGCAACTCTTTTAGTGGTGTCAAAGAATTGTAAATTTGAGAGAATTGTAAATTGGAGAATGGTTGAACAAGTTTCGGTATATGATTGTCATGGAATACTATTACACTGTCAGAAATGTTGAGCAAGACCTCAGAAAAATCTGGAAAGACTTACATGAACTGAAGCAAAATGAAATGAGCAGAACCAGGAGAACACTGTATACAGTAAGAGCAATTTTGTACAACTGTGAATGACAGCTATTCTTAGCAATACAGTGATCCAAGACAATTCTGAAGGAGTTCTGATAAAAAAAAAATACCATCCACTTCCAGAGAAATAACTGATAGAGTCTGAATGCAGACTGAAGCATATTTTAAAAATTCTTTTTCTTGGAAATTTTTTTTTTGGTCAGTGTTTTCTTTTACAACATCATTAATATGGAAATATATTTTGCATGACTACACATGCATGAAATCAAATATCAAATTGTCTGCCTTCTCAATGAGGGAGGAGGGCAAGGGGGGAGGGAAAGAATTTGGAGCTAAAATATTTTTTTAAAAGAATGTTAAAATTGTTTTCACAAGTAATTGGGGGAAAATGAACTATTAAATAAATAAGTAAATATTGAAATGTAACAAAACTAAATAAAATGAAACATCCTGAATCAATTTTTCATGATTCAGCCTTATACATCAATTTCTGTAAGATCCCTTTGCCTCCCAATCTGTGTGCTCCTCCTGCTGTATCACACCACAGATTCATAACATTCCTCCATCAAATATTCATCTTTTGGGGCTAAGGTATCCCTATCACCAATAATTTCCAATGTTTTCAATCATAAGGTGATAGTTTCAGAAGTGAACAGGACCTTAGGGGTCATTAAATTTAACCCTCACATTTTACGGAGGGGAAAGTAGAAGCCCAGCATAGCTCTTGGTATATAGTAAATTCTTGAAATAGTGTTTTTATTGATTGTACATTGTTAGGTCCAACAACTCTTCCCAAATTCTTCCTAAGAGTTATCCTTACCTCTTCATATAATGCCTCAGTCACACAGGTAGGATGTAGCAAGAGTTAGAATTAGAAACGAAGTTCCTCTGACTTCCAATCCCGCATTCTTCATGCTGTTATCATTGACACTTTAGTTTGAGTTGGCTTCTTAAGTGACTTTATCGGTTAGCTAAGAGCAGAAGACTAAGCAATAGGTGTTTGTGATAGAGGGAGAGGATTGTGACTAAAATGAGGCAGTTGGACTTGATGCTAAGATCTTGTCCATCACTCATCCTGTATATTCCACTGTTGTTTCACAGTTGTATAGTGGGGTTTGGTTAGTGATTCATTTTATTATAAAATGAAGTTGCTAAAGGCAATCCATCTCCAATAATTCTCAAATGTTTTCCATTAAAGGATGATAGGATTTTTCTCCTCGAAAGAGAGAGTTGTTAGGGCAAGGAGGGATAAGGAAAGAAACAAAAGAAGAAAGGAAGAATGAGGGAAAGAGAAAGAAAAAAGAACTTAGAAAGAAAGTGAGAAATGACATTGAGGCATCATTAAAAAATTGCAAAGAAGAGAAGAAAAGCCAGAAAGAAGCACTGATGAAAAAGGCAGCTTTAAAAGCTACAGGTTTAGAAGCTACAGGTTTATATCCTTAAAAAGAAAAATAAGCTGTGCATAATTGAGACCTGCAGTTTCATGTAAAATTCATTGCTTTTCTTCTAGATATGCAAATACTCATTTGGTGTGTAAGATCAGAATAGAAATAAAAATTTTAAAAATCTTAAGGAAGAGATCTGTGCATAAATCATGGGCATTCTGGTTTTTTTTTTTTACGTCTATCATTTTACTGATACCATCAATTTCTAAATATATCATTCCCCTCCCCTAACCAGTGAGCCTTCCCTGGAAACAGCAATTTAAAAATACCATCAAACCAACCAGTGTATTGACCATCCATGTCTGAAAGCTTATGAAATGTTCCACACCTATATTTTGCCTTTCCCCAACCTCTTCAATGAAAGGATAGAGGTACTTTAGCTGTTCTCTAAGGTCAAGCTTGGCCATATTACACAGGGTTTTCAGTTGGCTTTATCAGTCATTCTATTTATATTGTTGTAGTCAGCATTCTATTATTTTCCTGATTCAATCTTCCTCATTTTGCATTAGTTCATAGATCTTTGTACGTTTCTCTAAATTCCCTATATTCATTATTTATTATTAATATTCCACCACTTTCATCTAATACATTTTTAAAAATCTGTTTCCAGTCAGTAGACATCTACTTTGTTTACAATTATTTGCTACGAAAAAATGTTTCTATGAATATTTTGGCATATATGGTACATTTATTCCTGCCTTTAATCTCCTTGGGGTATATGCTCAATAGAGGAATCTTTGAGTCAAATGGTGCAGACATTTTAGCTCCTTTTTTTTGCATAATTGCAAGTTGTTTACCAGAACAATTGGACCAACTCATAGATCTCCCAACAGCATATCAGCATGAAGAAGCAGGATTTTGTAGGTGATTTCCTACAGGAAAATATTATTCCACAACTAACATAGAGATATATAGAATGTAAGAACCTGCAATATTTACTCTTCATCGATTTTAAGAAAACATTTGTCTCAGTGAAGCCAAATGCAGGTTTGAAGGCTTTGCTCGGACAAGCTGTCTCTCAGGTGTTCATATAAATCATAGGACTTCATGACAGATGTGACTCTTCCTTACGAAACCTGTGTTTTTCCATTGCTGTGTGAACTCGAAGATTTTAATTCTTCAAGTAAATTCAGTTCAGGCAGAGAACTTTCTATTGTGTCAACCATGTGCATAGCACTTTTGTTTGGGCTGGGAAGTGGGGGGTGATGGTTGTAGATGAATGAATTTATTAAAAAAAACCTCATTAAGTATTTACTATGTGCTAAGTTCTGGTATAAAAATACAAAATCAAGATAATCCATGACCTCAATGAGCTTACATTCTAATAATAAGGGGAGATAATGTATATAAGAGGTTCAAGTGCAATGTGTGTGGCAAGGCTCTGAGGAGTTACTGGGGTACAGCAGTAGAATAGATGGCAACGTCCAGAGGTCTGGGAAGATCTGCAGTGGGGAAATTGGCAAGAGTCCCGGTTTGCAGAAAGTGAACTCTGTCCTTTGCTGCAATGTCAACTACAAGAGTCACATGTTGCTTTCTTTACATTTACCAGGAATCTGCAACTGAGAAACTCTGGTCGTATGAAACCCTTTGGTATTGTGTGTAGTCATGGAAAGCTGATTTGTATTCTCTCCCGTGTGATATTTCACTCCACTTTGCACCTGCATCTGTTTTCAACTCTACCAAATAAGATGTTCCTCCCAGGATAAGCTCATCACTTCTCATCTCATCACCAAGCTCCTAACTCAAGTCTGGATATCACCTCCCTCAGCCTCCTCTCCCCTCTGTTGGAGAGCTGAAGGATGTAATACCAAACTCTTCCCAATGTCTTCCTTTGTAGAGGGAAGAAACTGGACTCTCAGATCACTCCACTTTTCATATGCAGCTCCTCCTGGTTTCAACTCCACAGAACAAGGTACCCCCATTAATAATCCCCAGTGTCTCCTCAACTCCCTCATTCCAGTCTTCTTTTGTAATATTGTCTTCCCGCATTAGACTGTAAGCTCAGTGAGGGCAGGGACTACAAAGGCAAGAGTTAGAATTAGAAACAAAGTTCCTCTGACTTCCAATCCAGCATTCTTCATGCTGTTATCATTGACACTTTAGTTTGAGTTGGCTTCTTAAGTGACTTTATCGGTTAGCTAAGAGCAGAAGACTAAGCAATAGGTGTTTGTGACCGAGGGAGAGGATTGTGACTAAAATGAGGCAGTTGGACTTGATGCTAAGATCTTGTCCATCACTCATCCTGTGTATTCCACTGTTGTTTCACAGTTGTATAGTGGGGTTTGGTTAGTGATTCATTTTATTATAAAATGAAGTTGCTAAAGGCAATCCATCTCCAATAATTCTCAAGTGTTTTCCATTAAAGGATGATAGGATTTTTCTCCTCGAAAGAGAGAGTTGTTAGGGCAAGGAGGGATAAGGAAAGAAACAAAAGAAGAAAGGAAGAATGAGGGAAAGAGAAAGAAAAAAGAAGAACTTAGAAAGAAAGTGAGAAATGACATTGAGGCATTCTCCTATCTATATAGATAAGAGAAGGAAGTCTCCAGTTCCCTGGACCTCAGGTAGGGCAGATTGACATCAGCCTCATCAGAGATCAGACCAAGTGAAGGCCCAGCTTCCAACAATGAATGTATCTAGCCTTTGGTTGGTCTGTCCGGATATAACTTCCCTCACCCTTCACTTCTCTGACCTCTGATCCACAATCATCATTTCCACCCATCCTGAGGATAGTAAGATTTTACTGGGTCATTTGAATATGATGGACAGGTGTAAGATTTGAATGTGTAGGATAGGTGATCCTTATCCTACATGTCAAGGAACTTATAATTTCCATTGTGTAGAGTGGGAATCAGAGTAGGAACATTTCACCTCTCTATTAATTATTGGCTGATTAAGTAAACTGAGTAAAGTAATTGAGTGAATATATTAATTGAAGTAAATAAAAGTAATTTCATTGACCAAATCAGTATGTTGCCTTTCCTTGGAAGCAGAGTCCTCAATTTTGCTCATTCTTTTTCACATGATATCTTGGGTACTTTTATTCAATGAGTCAATAAATAAATTTTATATAATCTCAACTAAGACATCATCCAGGGGAATGTAAGCTCCTTGAGGGCAGGGAACTTTTCCCTTTTATCTTTGTACCTCAGTGCTTTGAAAGTGCCTGGCAATTCAATAAATCAGACCCTGAATAAATAGCATCACTATTGATGGGACATAGGGAATTAGGAAAGAAGAGAGGCAGGATGATGAATTTAGTTTGGGTCCATTCTCTCAGTCACCACTCACTCAGTCACCACTCACCCAATCAGCAAGAATGTGTAGACACCAAGAAAAAGTCTTTGCTCACCAGGAGCACACATTCTGCTGGCGGATACAACCCATTCACAAACAAGTAAACACAAGATAGACAGAAAATCAATACGAGGTGGTTTGGGGAAAGGAATACTGACAACTGGGGGAATCAAGACAGGATTCTGGAAGGGTGTGGCCTTGAATGGAATTAGGGCTGCAAAGATGTAAAGGTAAAGAGGGAGAGCGTTCACATCGTGGAGAACATCCTGTGCAAAGTTATGGAGGCAGGAAATGAAGTATCACGTGTGAGGGAAGAGTAGCTGAGGCAGGGTATTCAGGTGGAGATGTTCTTCACTAAGCTGGATATCTAGACCCAGAACTCATATCAGAGATGTTGGTGATACAAATTTGGGAGCGACTCAGTTGTTGCAGCAGGATGTGTGTGTATCCACGCACATACACTCACACAAAAATGTCTCAGCCCTATAATAGATCTGGATTCAGGTCCCATTTGTCTGACTTTGGACAAGTCATTTAATATCCCTGGCCTCAGTTTCCTCATTTGTTAAATGAAGTGGTTGAACCAGATAGTCTACGAGGTCTCTTGTAGCTTTGGATCTATGATTTTATGTTCCTGGTATCTGTATGAATGTGGGCTTTGCTTCCTGGTATCTCAATTTCCCCATCTGTAAAATGAAGGATTTGGACTTGATGGTCTTTGAGGTCCCTTCCACTTTTTAAATCCATGATCCTATGATCTTATTTGTATTCATGAACAGATAAACAGTAATAACAAAACCCTTGTGCTTTTGACTGAGGACTTAAAAGGATAATCTTACAGAGATACTGGATTTTCTCCCGTTGTTCATATCTATTTGTGTGAGAAACTGTTTTGAACCACAGATAGCGCAGATGAGTGAAAGACCCTCCAGTTGTGAAGTCTGACAATGGAAATTACCGAACATTTCGCTCGTGTGGCCTTTGAATTTCTTCCTTATTTCAATCTTGTCCTCAACAGGTATTTCTATTTTCGAATTTAACATAGCAGGCTGGCTAATCTTACCTAAGAGCAGCTTTAAGTACCTCGAAGGCATAGAAATAAATTCCCCACCATTCTCCACCAGGACACATATCTGGCACATCTCAGTTAGCAACATATGTAAGAAAGACATTTTGTTCTCTTTATTACCACTTAGTTGAAGCTTGCTTACCTTCTCCCCCCAAATAATCAGCTGCATCTACATAATATGTAAAGTAGAATCTTTCCAAATAACATTACTGTCTTTGAGTAAGTATAGGTATGCTCTGTTTTTCACCCCGCAGTTTCTCCTCCAGTCCCAAATACCCACCCATCACCCTCCCAACTCCTCCAGAGCAGCAACTCCAAAAACAGCCTCACTCATCTCAGCTTGGAAAGCAGCTGGATTTCCTTTCAGGCCTTATTGTTGGTGAGTAACTGTGCTAACTCTGGTGACTCACAAACTTATAATTAGGTGCACACAGGGAATTGACATCCTGAATTTATTTTTTTTTTCACCTCCTGGAGTGTTTAAAACATGATGGGAGGGAGATGCTTCTCCTCTTTCCCCCTGAAAAAGCACTTCCCCTTTCTAGTTCCCAATCATCCTGCTTCCCTATATAACTTAACCGTGGTCTTTTGTGGGTTTCTGGGTTGTTGTCGTTGTTTTTCTTTAACCTTCTTTTCTGTGGGTCCATCTGGCTGTCTACCAAGGTTTAGCCATACGACTCCCAACTGAACCTTTAAAAGAGAAAGGTTTCCAGCCTGTGTATACTAGATTAATAAATGAAACCCAACCTTTTAAAAATCACACTGTCAGAAAAACCCATTAGGCTGTAAAAGAGTTGAAGTAAACATGAGATTTTAATATCTACGGCTGCTTAGATTTTTCTGAACTGAAAATCCCTAGTGAGCACTTAAAACTTCATTACCCCACTGAAAGGTTGTGAAAGGCTATTTAAAGGTTTTCAATTTTGTTGAAGTCTAGAGGTTATTACAGCTGGAAAGAATACAAACCCTAATATTACATGGAATGAAAGGAATCCAATTTATGTTCACGTCTTTCCTGAGGTTTAATCCGGGTCTATTAGATTCATCGGGAAAATTAGGGCAGGTGAAACTTTTTCAGAGATTTGATGAAAAATAATATTTGGACACTGTTAAAAAAAAAAGTATTGCTGCCTATTACCTCAGTCAAAAGAAAGCTTTATGGCCCAGTTTTATCCTCATAAGTTTTCCCATTATTATTTTCTTCTCAAAGGCTCTCAAGCTGGTATCCATATATCCAACAGAAACCCAAACAAAACAACCCCCACCCCCAGAACCCTACCTCAGAAGCCCCCGAAGGAAGCTGCACTTCCCTTCTCAAATATAACATTACAAAGAGCTTAGTGGTTATAATTTCTTCCAGTGAAGAACATAACAATAGAGCTGTCACTGATATGGTGCCATACAATTTAAAAGATTCTTTACCAAACATCGTCTTCTTTGATTTTGTCAATATCAGCGTGCAGAGTGAGAGAACTGGACAATCTGATCTCTGAGGGCCCTTCTTGTTTTCAATCCCATGTATCTCTGAAGCCAGGGCAACATTGTAATTTTTATTTACTCTTATTTTAAATATGTGGGATTTACTTGATTGTAAATTTGGGGGCACAGTGGTGTGGTGAAGCAGAGGTCCTGGGTTCAAATCCTGTCTCTGCTACTTACTACTTTGTGCAAGTCTCTTGGCATTGGCTTAATTATTTATTGTCATATAGAGATAGCTATGTGGCACAGTAAATAAAGTGCTAGACTTGGGGTCAAGAAGAACTGAATTCAAATGTTGTAGCAGGGGGCAGCTAGGTGGCACAGTATCCTGAAGTCAGGAGGACCTGAGTTCAAATCTGACCTCAGATCAAACACTTGACACATACTAGCTGTGTGACCCTGGGCAAGTCACTTAACCCCGATTGCCTCACTAAAAAAAATAATAAATGAAAGCAACAACAACAACAACAAATGTAGCAGATATTGACTAGCTGTGACCCTTGCTAGGTCATTTAACTTCTATCTCCTTTTTCCTCATTTGCAAAATGAGGTTAATAAGAATAGCAACTACTATTCAAAACCTGCCTCAGATACTTACTAGCTATGTGAGCCTAGGAAGTCACTTAATCTGTAGGACCTTCTGTTTTCTTATTTGCAAAATGGGAGTAACTAATAATAATGTCACCTGCTGTTGAAAAGTATCCTTAGACACTGAGTAGCTCTATGTGACCTTGGGTAAGTCACTTAATTCTCTGAGGAGGGCAATGATAGCAGCACCTACCCCACAGGGATGGTGTAAGGACCAAATGAGGCAAGAGATAGAATATTGAGCAAACCTTCAAGTACTGTTTAAATGTTAGTTTCTGTAGGAAACTTCTTCCAACCACTCTCAATTCTAGCGCCTTCCTTCTCTTTCTTATTTCTTGTTTTGCCTTTAGATAGCTTGTTTGTACATAATTTTAATAGGCAGCTAGGTGGCACCATAGTGGATAGAGCTCCAGGCCAGGAGTCAGGATGACTTATCTTCCTCAGTTCAAATCCGGCCTCAGATACTAGCTGTGTGACCCTGGGGAAGTCACTTCACTCATTTGCCTCAGTTTCCTCATCTGTAAAATGAGCTGGAGAAGGCAATGGCAAACCACTCCAGTATCTCTGTCAAGAAAACCCCAAATGGCAATAAAAAGAGTAGGGTGTGACTGAACAACAACATCATATATGTTGGCTTGCTATCTCTTCCATTAGATTGTAAGCTGTTTGAGGGCAGGGACTCTTTTTTGCCTCTTTTTGCATCCCCAGCATTTAGCACAGTGCTTGGCACATAGTGGATGCTTAATAAATGTTTATTGGCACACTGACTTATCTCTAAAATGATGAGGTTGGACCAGATGATCTCTAAGATTCCTTCCAGTTCTAAACAGGTGACACTCTGGACCTGAGATTCCCTATCTGTAAAATGTGGGGATTTGATGAGATGATTTTTAAGTTTCCTTCCAACTCCAAAATGAAGATTATATGATTCTTGAGAGCAAGAGCTATGTCGGTTTTCATCTTTGTATGGTGTTTAACAGAATTCTTCATAAAGAAAATGCTTAATAAATGTTTGTTATATTGAATTAAGGAAACATGGAGAGGTACATAGAGGTTCAGATAAGGTGACTTGGATAAAGTCACATAGGTAATAAGGATTTGAAGCTGCATCTTCTGAATCTAAATCCATTGCACTCTTTACCCTCTCATCCCCCAAACACACACACATACACAAACTCTCTCTCTCTCTCTCTCTCTCTCTCTCTCTATATATATATATATATATATATATACATATATATACATATATTTGTTGTTGTTGTTCAGTCATTTTTCATTCATTTCTGACTCTTCATGACTCCATATGGGGTTTTCTTGATACTGGAGTGGTTTGCCATTTCCTTCTCCAGCTCATTTTGCAGATGAGGAAAGTGAGGCAAACAGGATTAAGTGACTTGCCAAGGGTCACCCAGCTAGTAAGAGTCTGAGGCCAGATTGGAACTCAGGAAGACGAGTCTTCCTAACTTCAGGCCCAGCACTCCATCTACTGCTCCACCTAGCTGCCCCAGTTATATGTTTTATATTATGTTTTATATTATGCCTTAACCAAACTAGATAGTGCTGAAATCATTGATGACAAGATATGATCTAGATGATAGCACAGTTAGATGGATTCAGAAAAAGTTGAATGATTTACACCCAAGGAGTCATAACTAAGTTTGTTATATCATTGAAGGGAAGGTTCTAGTGGAATGTCTTAGTCCTTGGTCCTATTCTGCTCACATTTTTTAAATAAGTGACATGAATGAAGATCTAGATAGCAGGCTTATGAAATTTGCTGATGATTTAAGGTTTGGAAGGATAGCTAACATATTGGATGACAGAATTGAAATCCAAAATGATCTCGATAGAGTAGAATAGGGGCTGAATCTAATAACATGAAACTAACAGAGAAAAAAATTTTTTTGGGACCAGATGTGATTTCATTGCAATAGGGAACTCCCAGCAAGAGAACTACCTTTATCAATGCCAAATAGTGCCTACTCTGCAATTTATAGTCTTAGAGAGCTGTCTGGGTCACTGGGGAGCTCAGTGACTTATTTAGGGTCACACAACTAGTATGTGTCAGTGGCTGGACTTGAACCTGGGATGCTCTGACTCCAAAGCCTGCTCTACCCACTATGTCATTCTATGTTCTTTTATCTTAAGGCGAAATTTAGCAGGTAAATGTAAAGTCCTATATTTTGGGTAAAAACCAAGTTCTAAACTACAAAATGGAGACTTGCCAGTAGTTAGTATGAAAAAAGATCAAGAGAGTTTAGGGTACAAGAAGTTCTAGATGAGTCAGGTGTGTAATATGGCAGTCAAAATGCTAACATGGTCTTTGGTCTAGAATGATGAGGGTAGTATTTCCATTGTAGTATGCCTTGGTCAGACCATGCCTAGAGCATCATGTTCAGTTCTACGCACTACATTTTGGGAAAGATCTTAAAAAATGGAAACATATCCATAGGAAGGAAACTCATGTGGTGGGAGGTATTAGAGACCATGTCATGTGAGTATCAGAAGAGTTAAAGATGCTTAGCCTAGAGAAAAAAACACTCGGCTGGTGTGTGTGTGAGAGACATTGAGGGGAGTGGTATAACATGCTAGTTGTCTTCAAGTATTTGTAGCTATCGTGTGTGAAATGGATCTTATGATCTTTTCTTTAGAGCTAGCAAGGACCTTAAAGGCTACATAATCTCCCTCTCTCATTTTACAGATGAAGAAACTGAGGTCCATGGCAGTTAGTTGATTCTCCCAAGGTCATACAAGTTTCAGTGTCAGATATGATGTAAAGTCATGACCTCAGATTCTAGAGTCAATGGTCATTCCTTGGTAGCATGCTGCTATTCAGGTATTATATTTCCTTTCTTTATTCCTAGAGTGCAGAACACGGAGCAATGTTTGGAAGTGGTAGTTGGTTTTAAGGAAATACTTTTAGACTTAACCTGTCTAAAACCAGAATGGTCTGCCTTAGGAGGGCATGAATTCCTTAGGACAGAGGTCTTTAAGTGGAAACTAGATGTAGGGATCTATAAAAGGGTTTCATATTTGGGCAAGGGCTTCACTAATTAACCTCTGAGCTCCCTTCCAGTGACAAAATCTATGATTCTATTTCTGTAACTGAGAAGCAGCAGGAAGTAGTGGATAGAGTGCTGGGTTCCAATCCTACTCTAACACTAACTGCTTCACTTGAGGCAAGTAACTTAATCTCTCTGGGCCTCAGTTTCCTCAACTGTAAAATGAGGAGGTTGGACTAGATGTTCTCTGCAGTTCCTTCCAAATCTAAATCTATGGTCCTATGTCATGCTTTGTATCCTGGGGCAAGTTCTTTAACCTCTCTGGGCCTTAGTTTCCTCATTTGTAACAATGAGTTGGGACTTGATGACCTCTAGAGTCCCCTCCACCTCTAAATCGAAAATTCCATAAGTATTAGGAGAAGGGTACTAGGAGCATAACTCTTCTCCTGCCTCCCCACATTCTAACATACTTAATATAATGCTCTTTTGTACCTCTCCTCTGTCTAGCCCCATGCCCCGAGCAGCTTTTGGCTTTCTTTCTAGACATTTCCTGTATTTCTGTCATGCTCTGGAACGATTGCAAAGTTCTGTTGTTGCTTGAGTAGTTTAAGATGATGAGAGTTTACCTTTTTGATTAATCATGGGATCCTCAGAAAGACGACAGTGGAGAAAAGTTTGGGGAAGTATTAGGGTGGACTAAAACCATCATTATGGTTTGGCTTACAACTCTTGGAGTTGGGACACATTAAGTTCCTAGGATGATCTTGGACCATGTGGCCAATTCCAATACTGAGCAATACTGTACAAGCTGGGCTTTGTTTGTGCAAGCTTTGAACCAAGTCTACAGTTTAACTGGAGGCAGGCTTAGATATGAAATATATTGTCAAGTCCAATTTTCTTTGATGCCTGGGGTCTCATGTGAGGACTCAGGAAATTCAATAACAGTTTCACAAACACCTACTAGGTATAAGGTGTTGTGATAAGTGTTGGGGATACCGTAATAAAAGACAAAGACAAAAATACTATAAATATCTTTTAAAAGCTTGATATTTATGAGGAAAGGTGGGGGAAGATACCCAATTAACAATTACATAGAGATAAGATGAAAGTTCAAAGGAGAACATATGCTCTCCCAAGGATGGGGAGCCTGAGGTCTCAGGGCCACATGTGGCCCTCTGTGTCCTCAACTGTGGCCCTTTGACTGAATCCAGACTTCACAGAACATATCTCCTTAATAAAAGGTTTTTTTTTCTGTAAAACTTGGACTCAGTCAAAAGGCTGCACCCAAGGACCTAGAGGGCCACACGTGGCCTTGAGGCAGCAGGTTTCCCACCCCTGTCTCTAGATTATTCCCTGTGTATGGAATATTCTTCCTTCATTTTGCCCATTGAGTCTTACTCATCCTCCAAGCCCACCTTAAATGTTACCTCTTCCCAGAAGTCCTCCTTCTTGGTAATGACCTTCCCACTTAGGACTGATAATGCTCTTTGGATTAAGCTATGCATTGTTGTTTGTCCTTCATTCTTGAACAGAACCATGACATCAGGAAGATGATGCTGTGACTTGCAAGGGAATTGGATTTAAGTGAGGGAGAGCTGTGCAAGTTCACCAGCCTCACTTTCTGCTCCAGAGCTATCTGGGTCCAGTGGCAAGATATAGATCAAGATGACTGGAGATGGCTCCTAAGCTATGTGTGGTTGTTGGGGGAAGGAGAGGTTGATATGTTTGGGAAATGTTAAGACCCTTTCTGACAAGGGTCAAAAGAGAGGCATAGAACTATTCTTGCTAGAGGAAAGAATTATAGATGTGCTATACTTTGCTTTTGACCCCACCCCAATACCTATCACCACTTCTCAAACATATCAACCCCTCCTGTCAACAGCCACAAAAACTTTTGCTTTCCTCTTTGGCATGTAATAGGTATCTAGTCAATACTCAATGGACTTATTGCCTGTTTTGGACATTAATATAATTCTGTGTGACTCTTTTAGCAGCCTCCTGAATAATCTCCTTGTCCCTATCATCTTCCCACCCATGCACTTGCTGCATTGTGATGCCAGGTTAATCTCATGCCAGGGGAGTGGCTCAATAAGACTTCAGCAAAAGCTGAAAGTATACAATCCCAGCAGAGCCACCTGTCCATTGGAGAAACTATGCCTTGCAAAGACCTAGCTTTGCAAAGAACCAGCTCAGCTGAAGAGTAAAGTAACTGATAGCAAAGTTCGTGTGAACCTTTTGGAGATGAAAGACATTGATGCTCTATGGAACCAGAGTTGTGAGTTGCCTTAGCTAAGTACGCCCCCTCAATGTGTCCTCATACCATTGGACTATAAGTCCATGCCTACTGTTTCCCACTCCTGTACTCTAGATGTGTTTGTGAGTGAGTGTGCCCCAAAAGTTTTGGGGAAAATGCTTTATGACTACTGTTCTTGTTATGCCATTTGAATGAACATCTTTACTAACAAACCAACCTACCCCACTGGCTAATTAAGGGGAAGAACACCAGTGGAAGATTATGAACTATTTTTAAGGAGGATAGTCACTATCAGTGTTACTCCTAAAACCCTGAGACTAGTCATAGTCACCCCTTTGGGATGCTGAACAGCCAGAAGCAGTATGAGGGTAGGCAAGTAAGGTCTGAGAATGTTGTCATCTTTACTAACACACAACTCAGGTTATGTCACTCGCCTCCTCAAAAGATTTCAATGGCTCCCTATGGTTTAATGAATTCAAGTCCTAAATTCCAGATCTTAGTGATCTGGCCTCAATATCCTTTTTTCAGTCGCATCCTCCCAGTATTCCATGCACTGAGCCTGCATCCTAGTCAAACTTGAGTATAAACTGAGACCTCAGTTTTTGGGAAGCAAGTAATAACAACTGAGAATACCACACAATTTTCAAAATGGGAGTTATACCCATATTTTCCTCTGATTCAATTCTGGAGAATGAATTGTCCATACACTGAAATGAAATCATTGTCCATACCGCTGTCAAACAATACTGATAGACTAATTTTATGAGATGCCTATTTCATTGCATGTTGTAATCTAAAAAAGATGCAATTTTCCATCTATTTTGTTTTTCAATGTGTGTGGACAGGGGCCAATCTGTCTTAAGTGATCATAGATCTCATTGAGGAGGGCCTGCATTTTACAGGATTTCATGAAATCAGGACATTAACATCCATCCATGAATTAATCCATCAGCAAATATTTATTGAGTATTTACTGCATGCCACCCACCATGTCAGGCATGGGAGATAAAAAGACAAAAATTAAACAAAAATTTTAAAATGCTACAAAGATCTTTGATCCACTGGGAGAGACAACACATATACATATAACTATGCAGAAAACAAATTAAAAAAACAAACTTGGGGCAGCGAGGTGGCACAGTGGATAGAACACTGGTCCTGGAGTGAGGAGGACCTGAGTCAAATCCAGCCTCAGACACCTGACACTTACTAGCTGTGTGACCCTGGGCAAGTCACTTAATCCTGATTGCCTCATGAAAAAGCAAAAAAACCCCAAACTAACTTAAGCTACTTTCAGGATGAAGTTACTGGCAGCTGACTGCTTCTGAAAAGGTCTTATGTAGGGGGTATCATTTGAACTAAGCTTTGAAGGAAATGAGGAATTGCCAGTGGCAGAGATGAGGGAAAAAATGTGTTCTAGGTATTGGAGATAGTCTGGACAACAGGAAGAAGATGGGAGATGACGTGTCACCTGTGAGGAGCAGCAGTTGGAAATCTGACTATATTTGAATGCATGGAGGGGAATAATCCATCATAGTCCTGGATAGGTAGGTTAGAGCCAGGTTATAGTTTTAAATGCCTCCAAAAGGAGTCTATATTTGGTCACAAAGTTAATTGGGAGTCACTGAAGTTTATTGAGCAGAATAGTGGTATGATCAAGTCTGTGCTTTAAGGGGTTGTTGAGAACAGGTTGGAAAGTAGAGCAATTTGAGGCAGAGACACAAATTAGAAGCCTAAATGAGGATTTACGGGGGCCTAAATTAGGATTAGGTTAGAGAGAAGGGGAGAGATATGAAAGATATGGAGATAGAATCAGCAAGTTTTGGCAAATGATTATATGTGTGGGATTAAGGAGAGTGAGGATCTGAGGATGACTCCAGGGTTGCAGATCTGAATGACTGGAAACTTTGTGGTGCCTTACACAGAACTATAGGAAAATTCAGGAGAGTGGTGGGATTAAGGAGAAAGAGAATTCTGTTTTGTGCATGTTGAGTTTGTACAATCTGCAAGATGTCCAGTCTGAAGTGCTCAATCAGCAGTTTCTGATGGGGAACTGAAACTCAGGAGAGACACTAGGCTAGATATATAGATTTTCAAATCTTATGTGCAGAGATGATAATTAACCTATGGGAGCTGATGAAGTCACTGATGTAGAGTGTGTTGAAAAGAAGAGGTCTAAGAAGAAGGCTTTGGTGTCTAGTCAAAGTCAAGAGGCAGGACATGGATGATGGTCTGACAAAGGAAACTCAGAATGAACAGTCAGGCAGGAGAATAAGCGTGAGATGGCAGTGTCACAGAAGCCTGAAGAGGAAAGCAAACCCAAGAGGCAAGGGAGGTCTACCATATCAAAGGCTTCAGAGAAGTCAAAGAGAATGAGGTTTTAAGAAAAGACCTTTGGAAAAAAGAGCCTAGACATCATCTTTCAAGAAATTATCGAGGAAAACTGCCCTGATATAGTAGAACCAGAGGGCAAAATAGAAATTGAAAGAATCCACAGATCTCCTCCTGAAAGAGATCCCCAAAGGAAAACTCCTAGGAATATTATAGCCAAATTCCAGAGTTCCCAGGTCAAGGAGAAAATATTACAAGCTGCCAGAAGGAAACAATTCAAGTACTGTGGAAACACAATCAGGATAACACAAGATTTAGCAGCTTCTACATTAAAGGACGGCAGGGCTTGGAATATAATATTCTGGAGGGCAAAGGAGACAGGATTACAACCAAGAATCACCTACCCAGCAAAACTGAGTATAATCTTTCAGGGGAAAAAATGGTCATTCAGTGAAATAGAGGACTTTCAAGCATTCTTGATGAAAAGACCAGAGCTGAATAGAAAATTTGACTTTCAAATACAGGACTCAAGTGGAACATGAAGAGGTAAACAGGAAAGAGAAATCATAAGAGACTTATTAAGATTGAACTGTTTACATTCCTGCATGGAAAGATGATATTTATAACTCATGAGACCTTTGTCAGTATTAGGGTAGTTGGAGGAAAAAAATTATGTGTATGTATATGTAGATAGATAGATAGAGGGCACAGGGTGAGCTGAAGATTAAGGGGTCATATCTGGAGAATAAAATTAAGGGATGAGAGAGGATTATACTCAGAGAAGAAGAAAGGGAGAGGTAGAATGGGGTAAATTATCTCACAAAAAAAAACAGAAAAGAAGTCTCTTACAGTGGAGGGGAAATGGGGGAAGGTGAGAGGGAATGAGTGAATCTTATTCTCATAGGATTTGGCTTAAGGAGGGAATAACATACACATTCAATTGGGTATGGAAATCTGTCTTACCCTATAGGAAAATAGGAGGAGAAGGGGACAAGAGAAGGGGGATGATAGAGAGGAGGGCAGATTGGGAAAGGGAGTAATCAGAAGTAAATACTTCTGAGGAGGGACAGGGTCAAAAGAAAGAATAGAATAAATGGGAGGGCAGGATAGGATTAAGGGAAATAGAGTTAGTTTTTCACAACATGTCTACTATGGATGTGTACATGTACAACCTATATTGAGTTGCTTGCCTTTTCAATGAGGGTGGGTGGGGAGGGAGGAAGACAGAAACCTTGAAACCTAAAGTTTAAAAAACATTTTTAAAAAAAAAAAAAGGTTTTCACATGCTACTGGGAAATAAGAAATATAGGAAATGGGGTACAGAAGTCTGTCCTGCCCTACAGGAAAATAGAAGGGGAAGGGGATAAGAGAAGGGGAGAAAGATAGAAGAGAGGACAGACTAGGGGAAGGATATTCAGAATGCGTGACATCTTGGGGTGGGGGAGGGGGGGATGGGGTGAAAATTTGGAACTCAAAAACTTGGGGAAGTGAATGTTGAAAGCTAAAAATAAACAAATTTATATTAAAAAAAAAGAAAGAAAAGAAAAAGATTCTGTGACCTGGATATAGAATGTAAGCTTATTGAAGACAGAGATTGCTTTTTGTTTTATATTGTTGCCCTCAGAGATCAGTATAATGCCTTACACATAGTAGGTGCTTAATTAATACTTAAATAAATACTTACTAAATTACACACAAAAAAAGAAAAGGCCTTTGGATTTTGCGATTGGTAACAATGGTTATGTCACTGGTAATATATTGGTTAAAAGGTATTATTGATAACTTTCAAGAGGGCAATTGAGTGAGAGGCTGGACATAATAATGTAATGAGTCGATAAGTGAGTGAAGAGGGATTATATATAGCATTGTTTTCTAGGAGTTGGTGAAAAGAAGACAAAGAGGATGATAACTTCAGAGTATGGTAGCAACCAGAGAGGTTTTTTGTCTGTTTTGTTTTTAGGATGAATGGTATTTATATAGTTATTAGGGACTGAATCAGTAGATATGAAGATATCGATTATTAGAAACAAATGGTATAATTTTGGGGGAGGGAGAATGATCCAGAAGATGTAGGGAAAAAATGGGATCAAAGATAAAAGTAGTAGAGCTACCCTTGGTGAAGATGGGGTTCCCTGTTCATCAGAAACTCAAGTGAAGGATGAGAGAACATGGGGTGATGTCAAAGGATTTTGAGATGGAGAATAGTGAAGAAAAGAGTTCAAGGCAAATGGTTACTGTTTTCTCAGTAAAATATTAGGAGATATTCTCTTCTGCAGAGTGGAAAGTGAGGTTGGCCTTGGTAGTTTGAAGAGAGAAGAAAAGGTTTAGAATAGCCACTATGTAGAGTTCAATAGAGAATGAATTGGGAAACATAAAAGGATCTTCTTATGGGGATTTGGTTGAGACTAAATGAAGGAAGAGAAACATCTGAAGAATCTCATCAATGATAGGGAATTTCTCTTTTGTTTGGACTTTGCAAAGGATATACTCCAGACAGTACAAAACATCTATGATGGACTTTTGTCTTCCTGTCTTGTGTTTTGATTAATATTAATACCGGGCAGACTGTTGGATAAAGTGATCTCTAGAGTTACATCTTTCATGGAAATTGGTGTGATTTTAACATCGATGTGAGAAGGACATTTCAGAGGATAGGCTTTCAGGATATGAGAAGTAGCATTATCCCTTTTTCATAGCTGAAAAAACCCTCCAAGCTCAGAGAGGTTAAATGATTTACTTACGTGTAAACAGCTGGTAAATATCAGAGGCTGGTTTCAAATCAAGATATTTCCTGATTCCAAGCCTAGGGCTCTTGGTGAGGAAAAAATCCACAGTTAGTCATGAATCAAATTCAAGCCTATACTCTACACAGAGAAATAGCAAAATAAATAGGTGTTGGATCCAAAATCCTGACCTTCTTGGAAGAACACTAAAAGTACCAGATATCATTGACAAACATTTATTAAGTGCTTAATTTATTAAGTACTATGTGCCAAGTGCTATGCTAAGCATTCAAGATACAAACAAGATGAGAAACAAGTCTACATCCTTGTCAGTGAACAAGCTTTCCCATGTATGTGTAAGAATGTGAGAATGCCAAACTATACCCTCTTTCCTTTACAGAGAATGGGTAGAAGAGGAGTCCTAGAAAAGGGGATATTATGAATACTGCATGATCAAAGAAGCATCTGAACCTTGATCAATGCTGATGCTAAAAGCTAATGCTTGTTCAGCACTTGTTCAGATTATGGACAGCACTCAACAGAGGTTCTCAGATGAAGAGCATGGCACCAGCTGCATTATTGGGTCTAATTAAGGGAAACGAATAACTGTTACAATAGGTAAATTTCATTAAGTTGGCTCCATTTTGTGCCTTTTTGAAGTTGGATTTTTGATTCAGTGGGAAGAACGTGGGCATTTTTCTTGAACTCGTTCGTATTTCCAACATTCTGATAGACTGGTTGGTCACAGAATGAGAGTAAGAAACAGTTGAACCTCTAGAGTACGGGAAACATATTACTGTGTGGTCTTTCCCAAGAAGATTCATTGATGTTTAATGTTTCTTCCTATTGCTCTATCCTGAGCAGAGCATGTACTTATGTGCCCTCCCAAGGTACCTCATGTTTTGTGGTAGTGTTTGGTTTTCTCTTTTCATGATGAAAGAATCAGGGCTTCCATAAAGGAGGAGTTTGTAATAAGGAGGTCTTTTGGAGGCAGCTTTAACTTCAACTAAAGCTGTCTCCAAAGTTCTGATCCGATGCTGGTGCTAAAACTCTGATTCATTCTCCCTAAAGGTATGTTGTGATAGCCTGAATATAACAGGGAGACATGTAAAAAGGGGCTCAGTAAATATTTATGGTGAGAATTTTGAATAGTTATCTCCCTAATGCATGAGGACAAGGCTGAATTTAAATTAAACAGGACTGGAAGAAATGCTTTTTATGAGGATATATTAATCTTTATTGAGCTATGTTCATATATATGGTACAATGATGAACGGTCTCTTTAAATGTCACTTTAATGCTATGTGCTTATCTTCCAGTTCTTATACCAAGGTTCTGCCTTTGACACTTATCTACTTATTTCCTTCTCCTCCTAACAGTCTCTTGGCTTCAACTCTAATTTGTATAGATATCGCTCCCAAATACATATCTCCAGGTCTGGCCTCTCTTTCACACTTCAGGTTTGAATTTTCAGAAATCAATTATGTATCTCCACTTGGATATTCAGTAAGCATTTTTATTAAGAGCCTATCATGTTTCAGACACCATGCTAGGCACTGGGGAGAAAATAAACATTCTTTGCTCTTAAGGATCTTGTATTCTTTTGGAGGTAACTGGGACAACATGTACATGGAAAGTTAAACATGAAATGGACACAAAGTCATTTTCAGTGAGAAGGCATAGGTTTAAGTTAAATGGAAGTTTCTGAACAGTGAAACGGGGGATCCAGAGAAAATGAAGGTAGGATCTGGTTGAGTGGGATAGGGACAACAAAGGAAGAAGGTTAATGTGGGTGGGTATCAGGTGGTTAGGGAAAGAAGTGCTACTGGAATTCTGAATGACATCACAGGACAGTAGGTTGTTATGAATCTCAACTCTGCAGGCTTCCGCTTCTCCTCCTCCTCCTCCTCAACAACCATTCTTTATTTATTTTGATGATGCAACCATGCTTCTAGATACTCATGCTCACAAAGTCGGAGTCACTTTACATTCTTTATCTCCTTGGTTTGACATATGTGTCCAATTAATTACTAAGTCCTATCAAATGTTTAGCCAAAAACCTTGCTCATTCCTCACCTCCATTACCATCAGTCTATTTCAGGCCTTTATCATTATCTGAAGTGAGACTGTGCAAGCCTACCAACTCCAGTCTTTCCCATCTGTAATACATCTTCTACTGCATTACCAGATGAATCTTCATAATGTATGGGGTTATTGTGTTAGTCCACTGTTCAGAAACCTTCAGTAACTTCTTATTGCCTACAAAATAAACACCAGGCTCCTTAGAATGGAAGGTTCTCCACACTCTGGCTCCAACTTGCTTCCTTTACCTTACACCAGCCTTTGTGATATCTTTTATGTCCAACCCATCTGCACTCATCACTACTCCTCTCAAAAGTCCATTCTCATCTTGTATACTTTGTTTTTACCATTTCCTGTTCCTAGAATGCCATTCTCCCCATCTCTCTGTCAATATTTTATACATTCTTCAAGTGCAAGTCAAATGATACTTTCCAAGTTACTCCAGAAGAAATTAAAGTGTTATTTTCTTCAGCATTTTTTGGGTCTCCTTTAGCATCACTCTCAGTTTTTCCTTTGCTTCTCTTACTTATTTCTCAAAATCCTTTTTGAGCTCTTCCATAGCCTGGGACCAATTCATATTTTTCTTGGAGGCTTTGGATATAGGAGCTTTGGCTTCGTTGTCTTCTTCTGGTTGTGTGTTTTGATCTTCTTTGTCATCAAAGTAAGATAATATAGTCTAACTGTTTTTGCATTGCTTGCTCATGATCCTGGCTAATTACTTGAGTTATAAACTCTTTGTTAAGGTAGGAGTCTGTTTCCAGTGTGCAGAATGTACTGTCCTAAGCTTCAGGGGTTTATGCAGCTGTTTTCAGAGATACTTCTAAGGACCTGTAAATTTTCAGTTCTTCGAAGGTGCTATGATCAAGAGAAAGGTGTTTAACTCCTTTTCTGGTCCGTGCTCTGGTCTATGAGTGACTAGAAGCACTCTTTTCTGTCTTGGAACTGTGAAGAGAATTTCTTCTTCACCGCCACTACAAGCTCCACCACTCCAGTGCTCCTCCTTGCCCCAGGACTGCCACTCAGAACTGTGACCCAGATCCAAGCATGGACAATGCAAGAGAATCCTGCACCAGCAGTGAGATCCCTGCAATCCCCCTCTGATCAGCCACTAGATTCCCTCTCAGTCTGTGGGCTGGAAGCTCAGGAGGAAGCCTCCACCCCGGGGCCAAGCTTGGAACTGGAGCTGAGACCACCTCGCTTCTCTCTCAGCACCACAGAAACAGACTTTTCTCACTGACCTTCTAAGTTGTCTTTGGCGTTTGTGGCTTGAGACCCCTGGAAACCACCACAGCTGCCCATGATTCAGTCCTCTGAGGCCTGCTCCAGGTTTGCTGTGGCCTGTGCACCCAGGCCAAACTACTTATCTCCCAGCACAGCACCATATACCTTTCCTATCAACCATCCAGGTTGTCTTTGGCTGGAAATTTGTTTCACTCTGTCTTTGCGTGGGTTCTGCTGCTTTAGAATTTGTTTAGAGCCATTTTTAAATAGGTATTTGGAGGGGTTTGGGGGAGAGCTCAAGCAAGTCCCTGCTTTCACTCTGCCATCTTGGCTCTGCCTACTCCAGAAGAAATTAAGAAGTCCTTTATATGACCACCTAGGTCTGTGTAGTCCTAGAACAAAAAACTTTTAAGAGTGGAGACCTTTATTTTATCTTCCCTGTTATTTAGCACAGTGATTTTCAGATAATAGGCACTTAAAACATGTTTGTAGAATGGGGTATTTTGAACAGGAAATGTGAAAAGTAAGTGGAAAGGTGATGGAGTATATAAAGCGGCCATGCAAAGATGAAGTAGTAAGATATAAACTATACATCTGACCTACTTCACAATTTTATTAAGGGTAACTGAATTCCTATGGAAAAGCCAAGAATAATGCTGACCTATGGGCCTGGTGTGAAATAGTAGAACTATACCATGAGGCCACTGTGGGATGGGGTTAAGTGATCACAGTTGGTTTCCATACAGTAGGCTTGAAGTAATTTCCTGGCCAATACTCCAACAATGGAGAAGAGGGGACAGCTCTGTAAATTGCCAGGAAATTGAGAAAAGAGAGAGGTGGGTATGTTTAATAAAGTACTAGAGGAAAAACCACAAGAAGAGAAAAGATGGACTGTGTAGGGAGAAAAAGGAATGTGAAGATGGGAGATTCATTTGTTCTGTGAACAAATCCTGATGACCACTGGATGTAAGCAAAATGATAGGAGGCTTTCTAGTGGCCAGTGGAAATCAGCAAAAAATACAGGATTGTCTGTGCAAAATGGCACATAAGAGCTCTTAGCAATGAGCAAAGGCACATGACTCAATATATAATAATAATGCATAGTTATAGAGATTTAAGATTTGCAAAAGGCTTCACATGCATTATTATCACTTGATTCTCACTATCACCTTTAAGCTAAATACTTGGTGTGTTATTATGCCCATTTTACAGATGAAGAATCCTATCTTATGACAAATAAGTATAGTCAAGCAAAGCATACAAACCTGTTGACCATGTCTGATCCCCCACTTCTAGCGCAGCACCTCTTTGCTGTGAAGTGGGAGACATTCTCCTCCACCAGTCTTCTGTTCTAGTTACTGGATACTACACTGATCAAATACCTGAGGCATTTCTTGGGTAATGTCAGAGTTATGGCCTTGCAGGGCGGATCAGTTGGGCTTCCCTTCATGAGATGTGAACGGATTTCACAGTTGCCCCTGGAAAGGGGCCTGCGAGCCTTAGTAAATGTGGCATGAATGGCAGGTTGAGATGCCATGTTTTGAATGTCGGCAGATGTTGCTACTAATCTTGCTTGTTGAGTGCTTGAGTTTCTTTTGACATGTCTTTAGCTGACAGGCAAAAGCAAGGTTTGCATCTCCTTTCCTGTGATTACTTGTTTTCTGTACAACAAAGAATACAGGAGCCAATCTTGACTGCAGAGCACAAATAATAGCACTCCATGTAGTCCTACTCACACAAGGGCAGCCAGGCTTCATTTTCGCAATAGTAACCTATTTGTATTTATTACATTTCCTAGCTGGAATTAATTCTGTGTTATGTTACTGATGGTGGCAGGAGAAAAACCTTGCGGATATGGTTAGAGTTTCAGCTCCTAGGCCAGGGACCATTTTCCTTTTTCACCCTTGGTTCCAGTGGCATACTCACTTTCTTCCTCCATTACATCTGACCCCATATTTCATTCCGTGCCCTAGGAACACATAGGAGCAGAGGTTTAGAGTTCAAAGTGACCCTAGAGACCATCTTGTCCAACAAGCCCATTTCAAAGATGAGGACACTGAAGGTCAGAGAGAGGAAATGACTAGCCCACAAAGGACACAAAGATAGCAACTGGCTGAGTTAGGATTTGAACCCAGAACTTTTTAATATAAAACTAGTGCTCTTTCCATTGCACTATGAAGTGTGGTGTTACAGAGGGAAACCTAGCCTTGAATTCAATATCTGGATTCAAATACACCATCTTACCTAAATTAGCCGTGTGACCCTGGACTTAAGGTCTCTCCCTGCCCTCCTACCCCACTCCAAACCCATTCTGGCAAATCTCCAAGCCCGTTATTATAGATGATTTGTTGGTGTAATGGAGGGAGTTTCCACACCTGGAGGATCCCAAATTAATAAAAAGAACAGGTCAGGACTTAGGAAAATGAAACCTGAAGCATGGATGGAAAGAGGAAGGGATAAGAGGAAGAAGCATCTGCTCTTGTTAGCTTGTTACTTTCACTTGATATTTAGCTGGTGAAGCCTCAGAAACAATTTAATACCTCCTAATTTAGGGCTTTAGAATTATGCAGTTTTGGAGCTTGCATTTGACTTAACCCTCTTGTCTTAATGTTCATCAAGGACTTTGTTGTCCTATCTGCCTTCTATCTTAGAATGGCTTCTCTCTGAGTGCAGGTAATAGAGTACATGGACTTCTTCTTTAATTAATCAAAGTGTACTCCTCAGCATTAGAGTAGGTTGTGGATTGTGTAGATTTGTGTTTTCTTTCTATCAGCCTCACATGCCAATCAGCCTGTTCTCCCCAGTGAATCCTCCCTTGTTACAAAGAAATACCACCAAGTAAAATGAACTAATGGCATTAGAAAGACATGAGTTCCCATCTGGTTGAAGCAACTCATTAGCTGTGACTCTGGACAAATTACTTGACCTGCCTCAGCCTCAGTTTTCTTATCTGTAGAACAAAATAAGGATGATGATAGTACCTACATCCCAAGGTCATTCTAAGGATCAAATGAGAAAGTATTTGTAAAATACTTTGCAAACCTTAAATTACTTGAGGATGATGGCGATGATGATGATGATGATGATGATGACGATGATGATAATGATGGTGATGATGAGGGTGATGACATACCTGGGGTCTACTACCTCTTTTTCAAGAGGAAAATAAATGTTTCTCCATCAGGCCTCTGAAATCAAGATTGGTCATTGTATTAAATTGAATACTGATATCTTTTGGTGTAGTTTTATTTTATATTCAGATTATTATAGTCAATAATTTGGTCAATGATATGGTCAAAGCTTTTCTTTTAGTCCTGCATCCTTTGCACTAGTATCAATGCAAGTACCAGTTCATCCAAGTTTTCCCAAAATTCTCTGAATTCCTCAGAATTCACACTTACCATAAAATAATATTCCTGATGTTCAAATACCACCATTTATAAAGTCAGTCCTAGTTTGATGAGTACCCATTTTTGTTTCCAGATTTTTGGTGCCACTAAAGTGCTGCTCTAAATATTTTTGCATGTATGAGAACTTCCCCTCCGTGTTAGCCCTTCTTAGGGCATAGGCTCAGTAGTGGGGGTCAGTATTGAGCCAAAGGCTGTGAATATTTTAGTCCTTTTCTCATGTAATTCCAAATTATTTTTCAGAACAAGTAAACCACCTGGACAGTTGGATTTCACAGAAAAAATCAACAGTATGTTAGTGTTGTTAGTGTGCCTGTCCTCCCCCATCTCCATAATACCAATGATTTTTATATTTCTATATACTGATGAAGGGGATGATGGATACTAATAATGGAGATTGTTTTTCCCTTCAAGTTGATTTATTCCTGCAAAAAGCATATCTCATTTTCAGTAAGCTCATGAAACCATAATTGGAAAAAACAGCTGAATTAAAAACTTATTACCTATTTCAACAAAAGGAATAGGTAGAGCACTTAGGTGCTAGATCAAGAGTCACAAAGATCTGAATTTGAATTCTGCCTTGGATATTTGCTAGGATTTTGCTCAAATATTGTGTGACCCTTGGTGAGGCACTTGTTCTCTCTCAACCTCAGTTTTTTCATCTGTAAAATGGATAATAATAGCACCTATCTCACAAGGATGTTGTGAGGATCAAATAATTCAATATATGTAAAGCTCTTTGCAAACCTTAAAAAGCTAGATAAATGCTAGCTCTTAAAATATCTATACCCTTTGACTAGAGATCCTGTTGCTACAAATGTACCTCAATGAGGCCAATGACAAAGAGAAAGGTTCACCAAATTATTTATACTCATCCTTTTTTTTTTAATCAAAGAACTGGATATCAAGTAGCCACCTATTGATTGGTAGCTATATTACATAACGTTAATGGAACACTATTGTGCTGTAAGAAATGGTGAATATTACAAATGTAGAGAAACATTGGAAAAGATATGAATTGATTCAAAGTGGAAAAAACAGAACCATGAAAACAATGTGAATAGTGACTAAAGCCATGTGAATGGAAAGAACAATGACAAAATCAAAATTGAATGCTGTGAAAGTGTCATGACCAAGCTTAGCCCCAAAGAAGGAATACAACAGTGTAACTTCCTCCCTTCTTTGCAGAAGTGGGATACTATGGGTGTTGAACATTTAGGGAATAATGGTGGAATTTATTGATGTGTTATTTGCTGAACTATATTTCTCCTTTCTTTTCCTCTTGTCTTTCCTCTCCTCTCTCCTCCTTTCCTCTTTTCTTTTCCTTTTCTCTCCTTTCTTCTCCTCTCCTTCCCTCCTTTACTCTCTCTCCCTCCATCTCTCCCTCCCTGTTTGTCTCTCCCTATATTTGTCTCTTCTCTATCTCTTCCTGTCTCATTATAAGGCATGGTTCTCAGGGTGGGAAGGAAGAGAAGAAAATATTTGAGAGATGTGGGTGACATAAGAACAATATATTAATAAAATAATTTTTAAAATTAAAAGTAAATACAAAGCTAAAGGAGTCAGCACCAGATTCTCTTGAATAACCCACTCCCTCAGTGCTCTTAAAGCATGGCTCAATTTCCAAAATGTGAATTTATACACAATTTCCTAATCACTGCCATGAAGACAGATTAAATTGCTTTTCAAAAGCCTTGTTTTAATTTTGTGGAGAATTTTCTGTGGGAAGAGAAAAACCTTTTTAGAAAAGTTTCTGGAATGGTTTAATTTAGAAGCAGTGTGTGAGCTCAAGTCTTTGCTCATAGCAAAAGTCTTCAGGGAAGTCAGCAAATAATCACATGGAAATTGAAATTACATCCAACCCTGGCTAAAGACAGGAAGAAGAGAAAAAAAGAAACCATTTAAGTCTTTTAAAATGGGTAAAAGTGAGAAGTCATATGAATTACATCTGATTGGGGGAAGTACAGTTATGGTGCCTTTCATACATCCTGTTTAAATGCCCTTCATGGGTGCTTAATTGGCACTTTCTTTTTCTGCTAGTATAATGTGTGTGTGTGACAGAGAGAGAGAGGAGAGAGAGGACATAGAGTAATCAGAGAAGAAGGCATGGACTTCCAGCTAATCAGGACAGATAGAAAGGAAAACTAAGGGCTTCCCTTTAATTGGCTCTAACAATATAATCAAAGTGAAAGGGCTGCTTGGGGTGGGGATTGAGAGAAGCCTCCAAGAGCTGGGGAAAGCAGGATCTTGAGACCAACTTAGCCTGAAACTTCAAGAGCCCGCAATCAAGGCAATTCTGGCTCCAAAAGAATTCAGGGCATGGAACATTCTAATCAATGTCTGTATATATGATTGAGCTTGAAGTAAGTTGATAAAAGTTGAAGAGTAGTGAGGAAGATACCATGATTTTGTACCTAAGTGTTCACCTCTTTAGAAACCATCTTCTGGGGCAGCTAGTTGGCACAATGGATAGAGCACCAGCCCTGAAGTCAGGAGGACCTGAGTTCAAAAATGGCTGTCAGACCAAACACTTGACACTTACTAGCTGTGTGACCCTGGGCAAGTCACTTAACCCCAATTGCCTAAAAGAACAAAACAAACAAAAAAGAAACCATCTTCTGATGATGTCGTAAAACTGATGATGAAGCATTCCTACCAGGGTGTACTGGAACTGACTTCTACAGCTTGTGATAGCCAATTGTTAAATTTCTGATGTGAGCATTTATACCTTCAGAAATTTGCAAACATTACAACTCAGGTCTTGATATATTGCTTTGTTGACATCTGGATTTAACAAAGTGTTGGAGAAAATATTAATGATGAGAATTAAAGTTAAAAATGCATTGTGCATACTCCTCTCTCCCCCTCCCTCCAAGATGTAGCTTACCAGCCCATCACTGCATGCTACCAACCTCTTGACTGAATGGGATGTATTCAAGGTGCAGAATGATAACATACATGTTTTTGGTCACAGCCATTGTGGGAATTTGTGTTGTTTGACTATCCATATTTATTATAAAAATTTTCTTTTTCTTTTTTCAGTAGGGCAGATGAGAGAGAGAAAATTGATTTTTGTTTATTGAAAAAATACCCTCCTTTATTAAAATTATCTACATCACTTACTGCTTTTTATCAAGCTTTTTTTTTTTTAACAAAGCTGTTGTTTTGTTTAAAAGGAAAGGAATATTTTTCCCTGTGTAAGGCAAACCTCACCTTTAGCACAAACTTTATAATTAGGACCATATGACCATGACTAAGGCATCACTGCTACCACCTGGACCAGCACATATTGGCAGCACACACTAATTATAAGGACAATTTCTGAGGAGAAAAACTGATAAAAAAAAAATCCCAGACACCCTACCCCTATTAAAAAAAAATGAACTGACCTTGAGTTCGTGAGCTCAACTTAAAGCTAGAACTTTACACAAAACATGAAAATGTCATTAGTTGGATAAGGCCCAATCTATCTAGCTATATGGGATACCTCAAAGTATAGAAACTCCCCCAACCCTCAATATTATTGGTACAGTGTCTAGTTTTCTATGTGGAGTCTATGTGGTTGTAGCAAAAATTTTATTCACAACTTAAAGACACTTTCATATATAGGAAATTTTTGTGAATTATGTTTTACCAGAAATAAAAATGGACTAATATCAATCATTGACAAAATGATTTTCCTAAAATACAGGTGTGACTGTATTACTTCCCTACTCAATTCAATTTTGTTGAATCCCTATTACCTTTAGGATCAAACACAAATCGATTCTGTTATTTAAAGCCATTCACAACTTAATTTTCCTAAGTATTATTAAACATTTCTTTCTTTCATTTATTCTTTGGTATCAACAAACTGTCTTTCTGGTTCTGCCATACATGCCATTCCATTTCCCATCTCCTCATTTGTTTACAGGCTGTCTATTATGCCTTTAAATCAGTCCTTCCTCACTCCCACTGCTTAGAAATCCTAGCATGATGGGATCCTACATTCAGAGCTGGAAGGGACCTCCAAGGCTAAAAAATCCAATCCCCTCATTTTATAGCTGAGGAAACTGACATCCAGAGAGGTTAAGTTAGATATCTGAAATTACACTCTTGTTTTCTCCAAAGCTTGGCTCAGATACCACCTCTGACAAGAGACCTTTCCTTATCCCCACCCTTTCCCCAGTTGCTAGAACCTTCCCACCTACTCAGCTAATGTGTTTTTTATATATCTCCATACGCATGTTGCCTTTCCTGAGAGAATATAAGTTTCTTGAGGATAAGGAATCTTTCAATTTTTGTCTTTATTTCCCCAAAACTTAATATAGTGTCTAGCACATTGGTCAATGCTTGCCCATTGATTGATTGAAATATTCAGGGTACAATCCTAGGTACAGAAGGAGCTTCAGAATAGATGACATAGTCCTAACATGGCAAGATAAAATATGTTCACAAATAAATATATCACAAAATAGTGTCATAAATTTGAAGTGGAATGGAAAGAACATATATACTTGAGATATGAAACCTGTATCTGAGAAACTATAAAATTTCCACACACACCCCAATTTTCTGCTTTCCTTCTAATCTTGGCTACATTGGTTTTGTTTGTACAAAACCTTTTTCATTTAATGTAATAAAATTAACCATTTTACATCTCACAATGCTCTCTGTTTATTCATAAATTATTTTTCTATTTATAAATCAGATAGGTAATATGTTCCATGTTCTCCTAATTTAATTATGATATCACCCTGTTAAGTCTAGGGCATGTATCCATTTTGACTATATCTAGTTTCTGCCAGCCTACTTTCCAGCTTTCTTAACAATTTTTACCAGATAGTGAATTATTATCTCCAGACCTTAAATATTTATGTTTCTCAAACACAAGGTTACTATAATCCTTTACTACTGTGGATTGTGTATCTACTCTATTCCTTCAATCCAAAATTTTATTTCTTAGCCAGTACCAGATAGTTTTGATAATTACCACTTTGTAATATAGTTTAAGATCTGGTGCTGCACTGAATCATGGGTCATTGCCAGTTGTCTTGACTGTCCTACCACTAGACTTCAGTGAATATGGAGGGGAGAGCAAGCCTGAAAACTTTGCACAGCTGTGCCTCACCTAAATCCAATTCACCTTAAAGTCAACACTTCATGATGCCATTGATGCCATTGGGGCTCTTAGAGAATGAAGGACCAGCTGCTAGACCTCCTTCCTTTATATTTTTTTTCATTAATTCCTTCGATATTCTTATCCTTTTGTTCTTCCAAATGAATCTCTTGTTATTATTTTTTCTAGCTCAATAAAATGGCACTGAATAGGGAGCTTAATTTAGGTAGCATTTTCATTTTTGTTTTATTGGTCCAGCCTCCCCATGAACAGTTTATATTTCTCCAATTATTTAAATTTCACTTTATTTGTAAAAAGAAATGTTTTATAATTATATTCAAATAGTTTCTGGGTTTGCCTTGGCAGGTATACTGACAGGCATATGATTATTTTAAATGAATTATCTCTTGCTATCTCGTCTTGCAGGTTTTCTTGGTGATATATAGAAATGCTGATGATTTATGTGGGTTTGTTTTATATCCTGATACTTTGCTAAAATTATTCTTTCAACTAGTTTTTAATTGAATCTCTAGGATTTTCCAAGTGTACCATCATATTGTCTGCAAAAAGAGGTAGTTTTATTACCTCATTGCCTATTCTGATTCTTTTAATATCTTTTCTTCTCTTATTGCTATTGCTAGCATTTCTAGTACAATATCAAATAATATTGGTGATGTTGGGCATCTTTGTTTCACTCCTAATCTTATCAGGAAGGCTTCTAGCTTAACCCCATTACAGATAATGCTAGCTGATAGTTTTAGGTAAATGTTTCTTATCATTTTAAGGAAAAATCCATTTATACCTGTGCTTTCAAATGTTTTTATTAAAGGAATAAATGTTACATTTTGTCAAAAGCTTTTTTCTGCATCTTTTGATATGATGGCATGATTTTTGTTACTTTTGTTATTGATATACTCAATTATATTAATAGTTTTCCTTATATTGAACAAGCCCTACATTCCTGATATAAATCCCACTTGGTCCTTTTGATACATTGTTGTATAGCTAGTATTATAGTATAGCTTATATATATATAGATATAGATATAGATATAGATATAGATATAGATATAGATATAGATATATATATAGATATAGATATAGATATAGATATAGATATAGATATAGATATAGATATGTAGTTGTTTAGCTAGCTAGTATCTTATTTAGGATTTTTCCATCCATATTCATTAGTGAAATTGGTCTATTATTTTCTTTCTCTACTTTTGCTCTTCCTGGTTTAGGTATCAGCATTTGTTCCATAAAAGGAGTTTAATAGGATTCCCTCTTTGCCTGTTATTCCAAATAATTTATTTAATATTAAAATTAATTGATCTTTAAATGTTTGGTAGAAGTCACCTGTAAATACATCTTTCCTGATGCTTTGTTGTTTTAAGGTATTAATGTTGTTTTAGTTTTCATTTTTCTAAACATTAGTGACTTAGAAATTTTTTTCATATGACTAATGATAGCTTGGGTTTCTTCTTATGAAAACTTCCCATTCATATCTTTTGACCATTGATCAATTGAGGAATGGCTCTATTTCTTATAAATTTGACTGCGATTCCTATCTTAGAAATGACACCTTTATCAGAGAAATTGCTGCAAAGATTTTTCCCAGTTCCCTGCTTTTCTTCTAATTTTAGCTGCATCAGTTTTGTTGGTACAAAACCTTTTTAATTTAATGTAATACAATTTATCCTCCCTTGTACTTCTTTATCTCTTGTTTGGTCATGAACTTTTCCCCTATCCAGAGATCTTATAGGTAATTTAATCCATGTTCCACTAATTTGTTTATGATATCACCCTTCATATCAAAGCAATGTGCCTATTTTAAGCTTATTTTGGTATGTAATATGAGATGTTGATTTATGCCTGGTTGTCTACTGAAGATTTTTGATCAGGGGTGAGATGGCCCCAGTGTTAAGAGCATTGAAGAGCAGATATACATATTTAGGTGTGGATTGGACTAGATTGGACTAGATTGGATGAAGCAGGGAGGTATATGCTGACTCCAGGATTCTGCAATTCTGATCTGAAACAGGTCAATGTGTAGGATGACTTAAAGTAGGGTGCCCAGTTAGAAGGGTATTGTAACAGGTAAGAGGTGATGATGGTCTGAAATAGAGGTGCAGCTATGTGACTGGAAAGAAGAGGGTGGGTGTGAGATATATGGTAGGCAAGATTAGTTGTAGGAGACAAATCAAAGCAAGGAGTAAAGGACATGGATAAAAGATCTAACCCTAGAGATAAGAGAGATGAAGATTGCTGAAAAGCCAGGGAAATGGTGAGGCATGGGTAAAGGGATTTGAGATGCTGTCATCAGATAACCTTGGTATTCTTTTCTTTTCTTGTCTTTCTTTCTTTCTTTTTTTTTTTTTAACCTTGGTATTTTTACTAAAGCATAATGTAAGATTGTCTTCCAAGAGGAAGAAAGGAGCAGGGGTCTACATAGAGCCTTAGGAAATTTTATAAAAAAGATTTAAAAGAGTTACTGATGGGAATGTGATAATAGTTAATAAGAGGTGAGTAGAAACAATGCCAAGCAGCAGTGAGAGCCCTGTTGAGTTTAGATAACATGGATGTGCAGTGGACCCAATCAGCATTGTCTACTTAGCTGACAAAATGGTTGCTAACATATAGGTCTGACAATGAGTTCTCCATCCTCTCCTCTCCCCGCCTCAATAAATTGACGGCTTCGTATTACTTAGAATATCACATATAAAGTTCTTTAATGGACATTAAGATCCCTTACAACCTGGCCTTTTCTTACTTTTCCAGTCTTCTTAAACTTTACTCCACTCCACAAACTACAATCTAACTACACTGACCTCCTTGCAGCCTGACACTCCATCTCCTGACTCCATAATTTGACATTGACTGTCCTCCATGCCAGGAAGATTCTCCCTTCTCAGTTTTGCCTCTTGGCTTCTCTGACTTCCTTCAAGACCGCTCATATCCAATCTTCTCCCCTCCCTACTCCACTATTACCTCCATTCCGAGATCACCTTCCATCTATACTGTGTATATCTTATATACTCCCATTAGAATGTAAGCTCTTTGAGATCAAGGACACTTTCTGTCTTTGTACCCACAATGCTCAGCACATTTTTTAGCACATAATCTGTGATAAAGGCTTGTTGGTTGACTGCCTGCTCAAAAAGACCTTAGGTCCACTCTATGTGTAAAACCCAAAGATTGAAAAAAAATTTTGCATCTCTATTATCAGAAAAATGTATCATTTCTGACCAGGATGCCGTCTGTCCCCAACAAATTTTTTCTTCAGACTACTCTTTTTAACATTGCCTAAAATAGATTTCTTATACCCCTTTATTCTTTTTTTTTTTTGATTCCTTTAAAATGAATTATTTTCCAATATACACAAGAAGAACAAAGTCATGTGATGGCCTAACCTTCCACTCCTCTCATTTACACCTCAAAATGTCTCTGTGTCTTTAATCCTCTTCCAATATTCTTCCATCTCTGAGGCTATCCCCTTCCAAGTTTCTTTATTTCTCCCCTTTGCCTTCCCAAACCAATCTCACTTGCAAAATCTTTTAAATCCCTCCTGTCCAATCCCTTTGCCTCCATTCTCTTTCAAGCCTTCTAACCTTTACCCTATCACAATGTCCTGGTTTAAAAAAAAACATTATTCAAAATTTGTTGATATGAATATTCCATACAGAGTCTCCTGTGTCTCTAGCAAAGGCAAGGATGTGTGCTTCATTCTCTGAAGCCATGATTTCTCCTTTTAGTTAATGTTTCCATATTAAATAGATAAAAGTTTCTTCAGTAGTTTTTTTACATTATTTCTATAACCACTCTAGTATATTCCTTTATACATAATGTGGTCACTGCCTAATAAGTGCCTAATCTTATGGGTTCCAGGATGTTATATATCTCCCTGGTGCATTATACAGAGCATTAACAATGTTCTTTTCCTATTGCCAGTTCAAATTATGGAGGCTTGGTGAGCCTTCTTCCAATTGTGGGTGATTAAAGGTGTGGTTCTGTGGTGAGAAAGAATCTTCTAACTAGTTGAGGAGCCTGAACTGAGGGTGCATATGAAAAGATTTGAATGGATAGTCTCTTGATCTTTCCTCTGCAAGCTTTTGAGGGAGGAAAAGTTGCTGGTTGGAAGAGGGCAAGACTGCCCTGTCTTCACCTGGCCACCATGTGTCCATTAATGCATGGTGCTTCTTTTTCTTTTCTCTCTTTCGCATTAATTCTTTTCTGATTGTAGGTGACTGAGTATCTGGATACTGAATTGAACAGGTTATTGTGATGTGAGCTTCAGAAAGTCAGAAGGGCCATCAATACTCCTTTCAGTAGCCAGAGTTGTCAGGAAAGACCAGTGGAGCTGAGGCTAATAAGTAGCCATCCTTGAGGATTGAACTGGGTGACACAGTCTAGAGTTGGATTGATGAACTGGTTGATATGCCATTATATGTAAGAGTTAGCTTGTCTGAACAAGAGAGTCACTGGTCCATCAGTGACACCATGTCAAGGAAAGAACTTGATGGGGATTCCAAGAAGGTGGAAAAGTGCTTCCAGGTAGTGGTGGATCATCCCTTTGTTCCATGTGTATATCTTACACATTAGTCCCATCTTTTGCATTTGTTATAGACAGGCAACCACACCAGATATGAAGCCAACCTTACATGCCCAATAGGGACCTTTATATGGGACCTAACTACATTTGCCAGAGAGTTCCAACCCCTCAGGCTTACCCCCTTAAAATTTGGAAAGTAGGTGCTATTATTATCTCCATTTTACAGATGAGGAAACTGAGGGAGAGATTTATAAGTGACTTGCCCAAGGTCATGTAGCTAGTAAGTGTTTAGATTCAAACTCAAGACTTCCTGACTCCAAGACCGACCCTCTATCTACTTTGCCACCTACTTGTTTCTATTTAATAGTATATCATATTAATAATATACAACTATAATATCTATATGTTACTACTATTAACAATAATAACAGCTAGCATTTATTGAACCTTTTATAGCTTGTAAAGCACTTTATGTTGTCTCATTTGATCTCTGAAACAATTCTATGTGGTATGTACTACCATTACCTCCATTTTATCCACAAGAAAATGGAATTTAAGAAAGTGATGTGCTCTATGTCACATAAGCAGTAAGTATCTGAGGTAGGATTTGAACTCAGGTTTTCATGAGCACATCAGGCAGGTTCAGATATACTTCCTGTACATATCAAGAAATGACTGACATAACAAATTAAAGGAATGAAGAGGAGAAAGCAAGTAAGAGGAGGAGGGAGGAGGAGGAAGGAGGAGTAGATAGAAAAGGAGCAAAGAAGGAAAAAAGAAGAGAGAAAGGAAATGAAAGAGGAGGAGCAAGGAGCTCCTTTTTATTCCTGTTCTGGGACTACTCTCAGGTATTACTTCCTTTTTTCCCCCTCTATCCCCAAGCTCTTTTTAAATATGCAAATCCTTCAGGTAAGTTGAAGGGGTTACATCTAGAGGTGGGGAACGTGTGGTCTGGAGGTTACATGTGGCTCTCAGGGCCGCACTCGAGGACCTAGAGGGCCACATGTAGCCTCGAGGCCACAGATTCCCCACCTCTGGTAGGACGTATCACTGAAACCTTTGTTTAAAGCAGCAGGTGGAGGTGGGGCAAGGAAGAGGCAGAATTAGAATGAAAATATTGGCTGCTTGAGTGGGAGAGGAGGTACTGAAAGACGGGGAGAAAAACCTACCAAAAAGAGGCAATGTAGTGTAGTGAATAGAGTACTGGACCTAGACTCAGGATATCAGGGTTCAAATCCCAGCTCAGACAATTATTCACTGTGTGTCCATAGGCAATTCGCTTTTCCTCTTCAATATTCTCACCTCCAGAATGGGGATACTTTTTTCCCAATTTCTTCACAGGGTGATTACTAGGACAGCATTAAATAAATGTGAAAAGGAGGTCAGGGAAATGAAAAACCAACTGTATCTTCTTTGCAATTTGTCTGGTGGTTCTTCTTTACTAGCTGAAATTCCACCTATACTTGAAGATGCAGACTAAAAATGCTTCCTTCATGAAATCTTTCTGGAAACTACCCCTCCCACAAATACAGTAGCAATGAACAGTTTTTTTTTTTCCATGGGCATTGCTTGAGCTTCCATTTTATTCTATTTGATGTCTTTGGAAGTCTCCAGTGGAGTGACCCAGAGATTTCTGCTTGATCATTTGCTATTTAGCGTTTTTATCACTATCTTGAGTAAGGGTACCGATGGCATAGTGCAAATCAAATTTGCATGAGAGACACAAAACTAGGCTGGCTGGCTAACACACTAAATGTCAAAAGCAGGGTTCAGAAAGATCTGAATAGACTAGAACATTGGGTACAATCCAAAACACTGATGTTTAATAGGAGAACTGAATAGCATTCTACTTGGGTGCACCCCCCCCCCAAAATTCACTGTTGCAATATGCGGAAGGTATGGCTTTTCCTAAAGCAGTTTGTCTAAAAACATTATTTAGTGTGTTCAGTAGGCAGGGAGCTCAAGATGAGTCTACAGTGTTAGGTGGTCAAGAAATCTAACATGTCTTAGACTTCATTAGGAGAAACTCAGTGTTCTGGGGAATAGGAGGTAAAAGTCCTGCTTCTGCCTTGGTCATACCATAGCAAGAGGCCTGGGTTCAGTTCTAATATGCTACATAGGATGAAGTATTTTGCTTGAGAACGTCCCAAGGAAAGTGACCAGTCTGGTGGAGGACAGGAATTCATGCCTAATGAGGATTGATTGGGTAAAGGAATTAAGGATGTTTATCTTGGAGGTCAGATGTCTTAAAGGAGGTGTTATGGAATATCATGGCAAGTTTTAAGTATATGAAAGGCTGTCATTTTGCAAGCGGAATAATATTTGTTTTACTAGGCCTCAGTAGCAAGAAATAGAAGAAAAGGGGGGTGGGAGGAGAGAAGAGAGAAGAGAGAGAGAGAAGGATAGAAGGATGGGGGCAATTTGGACTTGAAATAAGGAAAAATAAGAACTAATCAAAATGGACTTATTTAGGAGATTCTTCTGCTCTTAGGCAAAATCTGATTTACCATTTGTCAGATGTATTGGAAAAGGCATCCTTTTCAATTATGGACCTGGTTCTCCTAGGTCCTTAACTTGGGGTTCATGAATTTGTCAAATATCCCTATCTATACTTGTCATATACCATTTATATATGTATATATGTGGTTATTTACATAGATTATAGATAAATAACTACATTGCAGTAATAATAGCTAGCAGTTAAATAGCACTTGAAGGATTGGAAAGCACGTCACATGTTATCTCATTTCCTCCTTACGACAATCCTGTGAGGCATGTGTTATTATCTTCATTTTATAGATGGGAAAACTGAGGCTAAGAAGGGTTATATGACTTGGCCAGGGTCACAAAGCTAGTAATTGTGTGAGTACAGATTTGAATTCAGTTCTTGACTCCAAATCTAGCAGTCTTCTTAGCCACTGCTGCATCTAGCTGTCTTATATAATTGATTTTCTTTGTAATCCTATGTATTCTGTTTTATGCATTTAAGAACATGATTCTGAGAATGGTTCCATAAGCTTTACTAGCCTGTGGGGTCCCTGACACAAAATCCAGTTAAGAATCTCACTAGCTGGTTTTAATTCTCTTTGAATATAGAATGGTGATATGGGAACAGTACAAGATTTGGGTTCAAAACCTGATTCTGGCATTACCTGTGTGACTTTGGGCAAGTTGCTGAACCTTTCTGAGCCTCAGTTTCCTCATCTGTAAAATGGAGAGGTGAGAATTGCCTTTGAGAGTCTAGACCTATGTCTATTCTTATGATTCTATTAAATGTCACCTTGAGTGAGTCCCAAAGTACTGCATGCAGGCATGTGCACATGCACTCGCACACTAACACACACACACACACACACACACACACACACACACACACACACACACACGGCTGTTAATAGATAGCTATTGCGGTAAATTGAAACATTAAGACAGAGCTGTGATTATTTTCCTAACAGCAGTCAAGTCTTTCTACCAGTGCCTCTGGACTTCAGCTTCCTCATCTATAAAATGAAGGTGTTGGCCTGGATGACCCCTAAGACATCTTCTACCTCCAGATCTGTGATCCTTGGAATTCAGAGCTGATGTTGCCACAGTTCCCATGCTCCTGTAAGTTTTCTGAGCCCCCCCCCCCCATGTTTGGTCTTGTTCCATTTATGATAAAGGCTTGTTGTTTTGACAGCTTCTAACAAAGGATGACCGTGCCTCAGCTGCCAGCTATCAGAATTCCAATTATAAATTGCCCCTTTTATAATACAATGCTTTTGCCATACACAAATTACATTGTTTCCGGGGATCTTGCTGTAATGAGACTAGCAACTGTAGGGTATTGTTCCTGTGCATTTCTCCTGTGTGCACAATAACCTTGAGGACACTGTTCAAACTTGTGGTAGGGGTGCCTTCTCCCTGGATGGATTTCAGAGATTTTAATTTGTCACACATAAATGGCCCCCTCTTAGGTGGTTTCTTTTTTTCCCTGAGACAGCAGGGTTTGCAGATTGGAGTTTTCCCATTGAGTATTAGTGCATCTCAATGCTCAGGTACCTGCTTATTGGAAGGCCCATCCCTCTTGCTCTGTGACTGTGGGACCTGGAGCAGTTACTGATGGCATCTACCACTGCCAAATATATTCCTCCTTAAAATCTAGTATAGTGGGTGGTGCACCAGACTCAGCGTCAGAAGACCTAAGTTCAATTCCGCCTCAGGTACTTACTATGTGATGCTGGGTAAGCCACTTAAGTTCCCCAGTCCTCAGCTTCCTTATCTGTAAATTGAGAGGGTTGGGCTGCCTGGCTTCTAAGGCCCCTTTCAGCTCTAAATTTATGATCTCTATCCAAAGGAAAAGCTAGATCCTAGGATTTGCAAAGCATAACTGTTCATATTTTCATGTGGGTTATTAACATGGACCCCAGTTTTTTATATTTTGATACAATTGTTTCCTTTATAATCCTATGTATTTTATTTTATTCCTTTAAAAACAATTCTGAGAATGGGTCCATAGATTTCACCAGACACTGCCAAGGGGTTCTATGATGCAGTGCTATTTAATGAGAAAAGTAAACTTGAGGCCTCTAATAGGGAGATGCTCTGAGGCTGCTGGTTGAAGATTCCCAATAAGAAGTAAACAATCCCATCGCGTACTGAATAATCACACTAACACACACACACACACACACACACAACACACACACACACACACACAGAGTCAGTGGAGTCTGACACCAGAGCCCTAAGTAGGAGAGTGGCATTGTTGTGTAACAGAGGGAAATTAGCTTTGTCAATAGCGCTGACAGAAAAGCTTCTCTTCCGTGGCCACCCTCTTTAGAAGCTGCTAGCCTAGGATACAGTTCAGCAAATATTTATTATGTAACTGCGTTGTGCAGAGGACTATGGTGGGCTCTGAGGAGAGTCAAAGTTGTCCTCAAAGAGCTTAGTATCTAATATGGGGAGGAGACATCAACAGGGATAACCTTGACAGGCTAGGTCTTAACCAATGTCAGGGATGTCCCTGATGCTGGTAGTTTGATGTCACTCTAACTCCTGCTCTAATTTCCTAGGCAGGATACTTATACATTTGCATTTATTCTCATTCATTACTGGGGATCTTTCTTACAGTTGGCTTATTGTGACCTTTTTAAAAATCTCCATTGGTCATGTGCTAATCAGGATTGATACCATTTACCATTTTTCTGCAGGGGTGGGGGGGCCTTAAGGAGAAGGGGGAGGAAGAAAGAGAGAGAGAGAGAGAGAGAGAGAGAGAGAGAGAGAGAGAGAGAGAGAGAGAGAGAGAGAGAGAGAGAGAGAGAGAGAGAGAGGGGAACAGAGACAAGAGAGAACATAGAACAGAGACAGAGAACCTTTTAACCTTAGATTCTGTCTTGGTACCTTAGAACCACAATTACATGGGAGAGAACTTGCCCATTCTCTCTCAGTCTCTTCCTTGAGCCTGGAATGCCTTCCTTACTCTAGTATCCACACCTTAATGACCCATGATTCCTCCCTCCTTAAAAATTCATTTCTTTCTTTTCAGACTAGCCTTTGACTGTACCTCAAAGATCAATGGACTTTAGCTTATTACAGAAAGATTTGGTGTATAAAAACATAAAAGTTCCTTACAGTTAGGGACTCCTATACCTCAGTGTAAGGAACCATTGACAGCTGGACTGATTTCAGCTGCTCTGAATAAGACTAAAATGAAGAACTCTTAATTGTGGAAAAAAACAGCTCTGCAACCCTGTATACTAAGCCCCATCACCTAGGCATGCCTCCTCTTCCCTCCCCACTTTAGGGCATGAAGGTAGTCCTCTTTGAATAGAGCCCTGGACTTGGAGACAGGGTAGACCCAAGTATAAATCCAGTCTCAGACACTTCCTAGCTGTGTGACCCTGGGCAAGTCACTTAACCTCTGCCTGCCTCAGTTTCTTCATTTGTAAAGTGGGAATAATAACACCACCTTCTTTATGGAATTATTGTGAGGATCAAATAAGATACTATTTGTAAAGAGCTTTGCAAACCTTTAAATACTAGAATAATAGCTAGCATTTATGTAACCTTTAAGGTGTATAAATATTATCTCCCATTTGATGACCCTAGAAGTGGGAGTTATTATTACCAAATGAAATAATTTTTGTAAAGAGTGCCTGGTACATAATAGATGCTATATATATGCCTATTCCCTTCCCTTTCTCCTAAATGTTATTTTAGATAGATAGATAGATAGATAAATAGATAGATAGATATAGATATAGAATAGATATAGATATAGATGTTAGCTATTATTATTATTTATCTTATGGTCACAGAATGGGGAACTTGGCAGAATGGTAAGAATGCACAATTTGGAGTCAGAAGATCAGAGGACGAACCCCATTTTACTTATTTACTGGGAAACCAAATGCTTTAATCTTTCTAGGTCTCAGTTTTCTAATCTGTAGAATGAGAGGGTTGGATGAAATGAGCTCTTGGGTTTCTTCCAACTCCAAAGCTATGATTCTGTGATCAGCTTCTGATTTTTTTTTCCTTTCCAAAATGATTTTATTTATTGATCCATTTTGCCCTTTGACTCCATTTCTCAATAACTATTGGACCCTCCTTTGTAATAAAAAAAAAATAGAGTCTATGTGACAATCCTGAAGTCTCTTATCTCTCTTTATCAAGAACAGGGAGGTTTATTTCCTCTTCAGTCTTCTGGAGCCAAGATTGGTCCCACCATGTTAAGTCTAATTTCTTTAATGTCATTTTAATTTCCTCTATATAGTCATTCTCTTGGTTTTTCAGATCATAGATTTCTTGATTGAGGAGACTTCAGATGTCATCTAGTTTAACACCTCCCTTTATAGTTGAGGAAATCAACAAAAAAGTAAAGTGACTTGTCCAAGGTCCTACAGGGAATAAGCAGGATTTGAAGTCAGTTCTTCTGAGTCCAGACCTTGTATCTTTCCTGTTTCTTCTTTACTTTATGTTCCTCCATATAAGCTTTCCATATTTTTCTGAATCTCTCACGTTTCTTATGACATTTCAATGTTCTGTTATATTGATCCATCATAGTTTCTGGATACTCATTTTTTACTGCAAAATTCGTTATTATGAATATACTAGCACATATAGAACTTTTCCTTCTTTCTTTGACCTTTGTATATGCTTGGCAGTTAGCAGAGTGGTTCAGTGAAAAGAGCTGACTTTGAACTGGGCTCAGATTCTATCTCTGCTATCTCTAACTTGGGAAAAATTTTTACCTCTCTGAACCTCAGTTTCCCTATGGGGAAAATCAATAGGTTAGACTAGATGACCTTTAAAGTGTCTTGCAGCTCCAAATTTATGTTCCTATTATTGTTATGTCACAGGCTATACTGCCCTGGGTGTTCTTGACATAGTGTTGGGAAGAAAGTATTATCTGACTTCTAGGCACTGAGTTCTACTACCCACCTCTCATCAATATTTCTCCATTAAAAAAAAGTGTGCAGACGACCGTGTTATGAGAATGAGCAATTGTGATGACTCTTAAGGAGGTTGGAGGGAGAGGGAAGAGGAGAATGGTTGATAAAGTTTTTAAAAAAAATAATAGGGGAGAAGCTAGTTCACCTCCATGATTTCAAGGTAATAGCCTTGGACAAACTACATCTTTTGGATGGGATGGCTGAGATGCTATTACTGATCTTGGAAAGATCTAAGAGGATGGGAGAAGTGCTAGAGGATTGAAAAGGGATATGAATCTGCCTTCCCTTCTGCTAAATGCCACTGGAGGAAGTCTGCAATGTGCCAACTGGGTCCACTATAAATTTATATTATTGAACCTCTACTGAGTTCTTGGTGCCATAGGGAAATCCTTATGTTGTTGCTTGATTTATGTCGTTAGGTTTTTCTTTTAATCTGGACTGGCGATTTCATTGCCATAGGGAATTCGCAGTGAGGTAGCTGCCTCTATGATTGCAGATCAGGCCCTGCTCTGTAACTTAGGGAGTATTAGAGAGTTACCTGGGGTGCCTAGTGGCTTTCCCAGGGTCACAGAGCCAGTATGTGTCAGAGGCAAGCCCTACTGACTCTGAGATCAACTCACTATCCATTTAATGAATGAATGAATGAATAGAAAATAGGTTAAGTGACTACCATGTGCTAGGCGCTGTATTAGGCTAGTGGAGACACAAATGTAAAATAGACAGATATCTCTGTCTTCAAATAATTTGCATTAGAGTAAAACAACACATGTAAGGGAATAGTGACTAGGAAAAGGACACTTGGTCTGGACATTCAGCGAATGCTGATCACAAGGCACTGGGAAACGAAATGGCTGGCCCAAGATGACATAGTCAAGATATGTCAGGGGTAGGACTTGAACCCAGATCTTCATGACTGAAACAAGCTCCCTATCTGCCATACCACACTGTCACATATACAGAAACCCAAGATTGGTGAGAAGGGAGCAAATGATAACCATGAAAGAGATTCAGATCAGTGGTATCAAGCTCAAATAGACAAGTGGGTGCAGAAGGATCTCTGTGGGCCACAGAGTGATTTAGCTTCAAAATGTAATATCATTTGTATTATATTTTATTTTATTTTATACATTTTAATCTGATTTGTTTGCACTTGGGAATGTTATGGGCCACCTCTACCGTGCCTCTGGCTTCGTGAAGGGAGCTAAAGATTCCTACCCTCAAGGAGCTTACAGTCTATTGGAGTTTCAACATACACACAGATCACTGAATTCCAAGTAACTTAGAGAGGAGAAATAGACAGACACAGAGACACAGGAAGAGAAAGAGGAAAATGGGAGGGGGGGGAGAAAGAAGAGAGGGAGAGAGAGACAGAGACAGAGAGCTACAAAGAACAGGGAAGGGGAGATGTGACCACGTGAAGGTAAAGAAGGAATACATGATAGATATGTGGGGCAGCCTGTGAAAAAGTATGGAGGTAAGATGGAATGTCAAATTTGGGGAGCAGCAAATAAGCCATCTTAGCTGGAATGTAGAGTTCATGTAGGTGAGTGATGTTAAATACATTATTAGGTGTGACGTTGAGATAAAAACCTGTATCTTATGATTCTTCTTTTCAAACCTTAAAACACAATATAAATTATTGTTCTTGTTATTTTTAATTATTATTACTATTATTTCTAGCCAAGTTTCTTTCCACTCTGACCTGCCGCTGGGAGGGTAAAGGGCTTTAAGGATGAGTATCAGTCATTCATTTGGTGTTTTAAATTAAAGTGATTATTTTTTTTCTCCTGAGTGCAAGGATGAGAGGCTGGATATCCCAAATACTCCCTCAGATTTGAGGTTTGATGCTGTTTGGGAAGCTTTAGCTATCCCTGTTCTCTACCCCTCATATCTCCCAAATAACATGATAAATTGTATAATAATAATCTGCTAATGCCCAGCCTTTATGAGGTGCTATTAACTAGTACTTGAAGGTTTGCAAAGTGCTTTACAAATATGATTTCCTTAGATTCTATCCCCTTTTAGGCAGATGCTATTATTATCCTTGACTGAATAGAACCCAGGAAGGGGTGTGGGGGGGCACACATCACAAGATGTGGGTACCAGAGAGAAGCCAATAATTTTAGAGCTGGGAAGGAGCCTTAGGGGGTCCTGTATTCCAACTCCCCCACTTCACATATGGAGCCAGGCCCAGAGAGTTTAAAAAACTGGTCCAAGATTACACAGGCAGTAACAAAGGTGGAATTTGAATTCAGGTCCTGTGCCTCCAAGCTTAGCTTTCTTTCTTGGATACTATATACCTACTATGATATATTCCATCCATGCCATTGTCATCTTTCAGTAAATAGCTTGATGAAGAAGCCAGTGGGGGGTGGGGGAGGTGCAAGTGCTGGGTGCAGTGCGGAAGAAAGATTTTCCCAAAGCCCTCTCGTAGAGGCTCTGTCTGAAGGTTAGGAGAGCATGGTCAGTTCTGACAAGGGATGCATCTGGGAGAAAGTGTCAAAATATCAGGGCTACATAGAAATGGAGGAAAAAAGGAAAAGTGTTGTCGGCTCAAGTGGATGCCTCAGTGCTTGGGAACCGCTGCAAGTTAAATCCCTTCCCTACCCACCCACCCACCCCCCTGACTTTTTTTTTTTTTGCTGTTGTTGAATAATGCATCTGCAGACTGGGGAACTGCAGCTCCACTTGATTTACCAGCACCAATGCCCATTTGCTCACTCACAGAGCTGTTTGCAAGCAAATTTTGTTCCCATGCAAAACAAATGTAAATTTGGCATTAAGCAAGTGCCAATTATTTCCCAAATGAAGCAAAGGGAGGAAGCAGTGAGTTAGCAAAGAGAGGCACTGGACTGGGAAGCCGGAGATGGTGCATTCCCACTCCCAACTGCTGTTTGGGGCTGTTACATCGCCCGGGAAAATGTCTAATCTGCTTAATTGGATGGGCAATTCTCTGCTGCTGATCTGGGAGAGAGAGAACGCTGGAGGAAATAGTGGATTTCCATTGACAATGGATGTGAGGCCTTTAGGGCCATCTTCTCTGCTTGTCTTGACCCCAGTTACCTAGTGAGAAAATAGGAAGATCCTTTGACCCCCTGTCTTTATTCATTTTGCTTAGATTTGGAGAAAAAGAGTTAGCTAAATCTATTTGCTGTTGTTCAGTTATGTCCAACTTTTCATGACCCTATTTGTGGTTTTCTTGACAAAGACACTGGAGTGATTTGCCATTTTCTTCTCCAGCTCATTTCACAGATGAGGAAACTGAGGCAAACAGGATTAAGAGACTTACCCAGGGTCACACAGCTAGTAAATGTCTGAGGCCAGATTTGAACTCAGGAAGAGGAGTCTTCCTGATTCCTAGCCCAGTATTGTATCCACTGTGTCACCTAGCTGCCCTATACTGTATACATTTAATAAACTCAAATTTAATTATTGATTTGCTTGGACCAGATGAGATTTCATTACTTAAGGCAACTCTCCATGAAGATATTCCCTCCACCAAAGCAGATTGGCATCTCCTCTACAACTTAGGGTGCCAGGGAGTTGCCTGGGGCATTGAGAGGTTGTGACTTGCTTGGTTATAAAGCCAAAGTCAGGGGCAAGACTTGACCTCAGATCCCAAAGTTGGCTTTCTACCTACTACACCATGCTGCCTTGTTAATTATGTAAATTAGGTTCTATTAGTCCATTGTAGTCCTTTTCTGTTGCATTATCATGGTTTGGTGATGACAGCAGCATCTGTGAATAGATAACAGACCCTTCCACTTGGGAAAAGGTTTCAGAACCGGCCTGGCAACAGACTTCCTATCTGGAGTTTGAACTCAGTGAGAGAAATTCATTGTAGTGTGCTTAAGCTGTTGCCCGCAGAAACTCTGAAGATTCTCTACTAAGATGTGGAGGAATCACAGGGTAATTGGATCATAGATCTAGAACTTTAAATGGCTCATTTGTATACAGTTGTTTGCACATAGACTCCCCCCATGACTCTGAGCTCCTTGAGGGCAGGGACTGTCTTTTGCCTTTCTTTAGATACATAGCATTTGACACAATGCCTGGCATATAGTAGGCACTTAATAAATATTTACTCACTGACTCTTGGTTATCTCCAATTTCTCCTGTCTATATCTTGTTAGTATATGGTTGTTTGCATGTTGTCTCCTCCACTAGATTGTAAGCTCTTTTAGGGCAAGGACTCTCTTTTGCCTTTCTTTGTATCCTCAGTGCTTAGCACAGTGTCAGGCACAAAGTAGGTGCTTAATAAATGCTTACTAACTTCATAAATGTTGACTGACTAGAAGGGACTTCAATGGTTCTAAAGTTCACCCCTCCTCTTTTTGCAGCTTAGGAAAAGGAGGTCTACAGGGGTTGAGTGACTTGCCCATGATCGTACTCTGGTTTCCTGGAAAGGTTGGTTCAAACACCACCTTCTACAAGAGGCCTTTCTTTATCCCCTCTGCTAACCACCGCTAGCATTTCTCTACCCCTGCAATTGTTTTCTTTGTTTGGTTTAGATATAAATGCTGGAGAATGTAAGCTTTATGAGGCGAGGACATTTTTCTTTCTTTTCTTTTTTTTTTTGGTGAGGAAATGTGGGTTGAGTGACTTGCCCATGGTCACACCACTAGTAAGTGTCAAGTGTCTGAAGCCAGATTTGAACTCAGGTCCTTCTGACTCCATGGCCAGAACTCTATCTGCTGTGCCACCTAGTTGCCCCTATTTTTTTTTTCTAAGTACACAGCTTAATACAGTGCCTAAAATCTAACAGGTTTAATCAATGCTTGTTCACTGATCAGTCAATTGAAATATGAAAGTCACAGTGTTAGAAAAAGAAGAGATAGGCATAGTTTCTAACTCAGGAGCTCAGTGCGTGCTTGAAGAGATAAAACATGTCCACCAATAATTATGTCACAAAATCGTTTCGTAAGGGGGTGGAAGCATCTTTGGTAACAAAATCATAGCGTGGAGATCAGGGATCATCTAATCTAAACCTCGCATTTTACACGTGAGAAAGAGGAGGTCATGAGGAGTTATGTGACCTAACTAAGGACACACAGGTAGCAAGCACTAGGCATGGAGGAGTAAAGGAGGTGGGATTTGAGTCCAAGTCCTTTGCGTCCCAGACTCAGCACTCTTTTTAGCTAGCAATTTGCATTGGTGTCAGAAGCACCCACATTGACGAAACCACAGATCCTCAGAGAATTAAAGAGGATGATTATTAATATGATTATTGCTCTTCATTTGTGATAATAGTCTAAGTTATGGTGTTCAGATAACAAATAAAATTGCTGCTCATGGTTTTTATTAACTTTTAATAATAAAATAGTTCCAGATCTGATATGAAAGTAATAATTTAAAGCCAAAGTATTATTATTACTAATGATTATTACTAATTTTAATAATAGTCCCAGATCTGGGACTATAGGCAATGGATAAATGGTGGCTGGTGAGAAACCTAAAGAGTGAAATAAAGCTTAGGGGGCAGGTAGGTGGCACAGTGGATAGAGCACCGGCCCTGAAGTCAGGAGGACCTGAGTTCAAATCCAGCCTCACTGCCTTAAAAAAAAAGAAAGAAAGAAAGAAAAGAAAAGAAATAAAGCTTGGCTGAAGCCTGGGACCGACATGAGACAACTATTAGTGATATCACCCGGTGATGTCATTGGTCCTCTTTGAAATGAAGCACATACAATATTGACAAAAGGTTCTGGGCATGAAAGGCCTAAGTACTCCATGGCATGGTTTCTGGGTTACAGCATGGCAGCTGGTGAGGTCTTGTCCTACCTGCCTTGCAGGGTGTGGTGATGAATGTACTTTGTAGGACTTAGAACACCATAAATATGTGGAGTATTATCAAGAAAGTCAATGCAGCAGGGTAGATAGAGTACAGGACTTAAGATCTAGAGATCTGGGTTCAAATCCCATTTCTGACACATACCAGCTGTGTGACCCTGAATAAGTCACAATGTCTTTCAGCCTCAGTTTCTTCATTTGTAAAATTGGGATAATCATAGCACCTCCTTCTCAGAGTTTTTACGAGGATCACAAGACAACACATGTAAAATGGATCGTAAATCTTAAAGTGCTATATAAATATATATTATTATTGTTATTACAAATGACTCAAACAAAATAACTCAGAAGCCAAACAGGACATGGCATAGTAGGGGGAAAGGGAATAAGTTTCTTTGGAGCAGTATGTTCACTGATGGGAAATCATGGGTCAGTATGGTACAGAGCAAAGAACACCAATTGAGTCTAGAGTTATAGGACCTAGGTTCAAATTATGCATCTTATGCTTACTATCTGTGTGACCTGGGGCAAGTCTCTTAACTTCCCTGGCCCTCAGTTTCCTCATTTATAAAACAAGAGGGTTAGGCTAGATAGTCTCAGATGTTCCTTCTAGTTCTAGAACTATGCCCATAATCTCTCATTCCAGTTATGTATGTACATGAAAATAATACAATAAAATAAGGATTATTAACCTGGAGCACATGATCTTAGTTTTCAAATAAATTTTATAAATATTTCCATGTAATCCATTTCCTTTGTAATCTCGTATATTTTGTTCTATGTGTTTAAAAATATTGTCCTAAGACAATGTCCAAAGGCTTTACCAGATTGACTAATGGCTCTATCATATACACACATACACACATGTGCACTTGCATACGCATGCACGCACGCACACACACACATATGGGTTAAGAACTCATACATTACTATTTATTTAAAGGATCACTGTAATTCGTATTTTCCATTCATTCTAACTGACCTGCCCAATTGACCCAAATTTGTAATTTCATCAGCATAGAGAACTCTCATTGAGGGGGGGCAGCTAGATGGCTCAGTGGATAGAGCACCGGCCCTGAAGTCAGGAGGACCTGGGTTCAAATCTGGCCTCAGACCAAACACTTGACACTTATGAGCTGTGTGACCCTGGGTAAGTCACTTAACCCCAACTGCCTAAAAAAAAAAAAAGAAAGAGAACTCTCATTGTGGAAGCCAATGCTTATCAGCAGTCCATCTACTTGGGATTCCAACAGGTTAAGCACCTTACCCAGGGACAAACAGCTAGGTTAGATCTGAGATAGAACTAGGTCTTCTCTCTTTTAAGGGTGGCTTTGTATTTGCTCTCCCACATTGCCTCTCTCTGCCCAATTACTCTCAGTGCTTGAAATTTCCCGGCCTAATGATCCCCCATTGCCAGAACCCCAAGATGTCCTCTGCTGCCTCCTCCTGCTCACACTTGTTGCTGGGCCATTTTTCTCCTGCCATGTTGCCCTGGCATGGAAAGAATATTTAATCTGTTCCATTCGTGGACACTCACTACTGCTGATCAGTGACACGGTACATGCTATTTGCCTTCTGCCAGGCACCAGCTGCTACCTTCCTGGGCAAATGAGAGCTTACAAATTCTTGGCTGAGGCTTCAGCTCCTCCATAGCACTGGCCTCACGGCCTGTTATCTCCATTTCCCTCCTGCCTGTACGCCCATGCATGGTAATATGCATGTTGTGTCTATTAGCTTTTAGGAAGCTCAGTTTTCTAACGAGAGCCTCCTTCCTTGTCTTTGGCCAAATGCTAGTCCCATTGAAATCAATATGCTCTGTTTGACGTTGGATCCATGACACACCGAATTGTGCCCTGACCTCATCTGGAATGGTCACAGATACGATTTCCCAAGACTTCCCTCGTCAAGCTTCATAAGGCTCCCAAGTGGTTTTGTGGACTGTTTGCCCATTTATGTTAACTTAAAAAAAAAACAAAAGCAACTTTGAGCCCATAACCTGGGTTTTGAAGGTCATAAAGGGAGATGTCCAGAGTGCTGGACTTGGACTCAAGACAATAAATGCTTGTTGACTTGTTGACTAAAATAAGGGAAAGGAGAGGAGGAGGAGGAGGAAGGGAAGAAACATTTATTAAGGACCTATTGTGTGCCAGGCAGTGCTTTATAAATCACAACAAACCTGGGAGGTAGGTGCTATTATGATCCCTATTTTATAATTGAGGAAATTGAGGCAGACAGAGATAAAATGAATTACTCAGGGTAACATGTACAGCACATATGGAATACCTAGAAAGGCACATTTAAGTGGCCAACATCATTCTAGCTACACCCAGGAGCTCTCTATTCTTCATAAACTAACAAATGACACTGCAAATATAACCCCCCAAATATCCTTTGATTTAACCAACAAACTGTACTACAACTAGAATATCATTGCAGGCAACAGTTGCTCACAATCTCCCAGACATAACACTGATTAAAAAAAATAATTAAGGTGGCATATGGTAGACTGGAGTTAGGATGACCTGACTTCAGATCAAGCATCTGAAATTTGGTAGCTGCGTGAGCCTGGGAAAATCACTCAACCTGTGTTTTCCTCAGTGTTCTCATCTGAAAATGGGGATCATAATAGTATCTCCCTCATGAAGTTGTTGTGAAGATCAAATGAAATGATATATACACGATGCTTGGTCAACTATAAAGCACTATATAAATGTTAACTCTTATTATTGTGTTGATATTAATTATTAATATTATTATTAACTATTATTATTTTACCAAATAGCCATAATCTCCACACTCCATGAAATGAAAAGCTCCTCAAATATACTTTTAGTTGAAAGTCCAAACCACATGGGGATAGGATAAGGTACATATTCTCTGCATCATCCTCTCTGCTATTGGAGTTTTCCCAATGCTGCTTTCAGTGAGGTTACAGACAATAAGGTGATATCCCAACACTTATATTAAATTGCAAAAAGTCAACTATTTTATCCACCTGTGCAGCAGTTCTCTGAACACTTAACATGAAAAAACAATAATGGGAGAGTTGAGGGCAGTATCTTATCTGAGCTCTACCTAAAATCTAGAGGAGTAGAAGAAAACATAAAGATGTTGACGACAATGATGATGATGATGCAAAAAAGATCCATGGTCCAATTTTTAAATCACGGTTACTTCCAGTAAGTGGACCCAGCTCTGTCCTTATATGAGCCAAGTTCAATTCTATGGAAATTTGACCCCAGTGAGGGTCGTTATGCTCCTACGCAGGAGTCCTGATAAAAATGTCTTAAAGTTTAGATTTGGCTTGTGTCTAGGGTCTGCTCAAAAGGGATTAATAGGATACCTTCAATAAAGGTACTCCAAATATACAGTAGATCAGATTTAAGGTGGTTATTTATTTTCTCAGACAAAATAGAAATGTTTAAAACACAAGATGGGTGCTAACCCATTGACAAATACAAAAAAAAATGATACAGTGACCTATCACTCAGATTATTTTCTTGGGATGCTCATCATGAAAACATTATAACATGAAACACATTGGTAGTCCTACAAAATCAGCACTTCATCTTCACTGTCTCAGCAGTTCACTCCAGGTCTGTGACTGGGGTTCATCCTTCTACTCAGGATAATTTTAGCTTCTGAGCAGTTGTTTTCAAGATCACCATCTGGATGGCCAACCAGTATTCAGACCTAGGAGTTCCTGACTTCTCAGACTTGCAAAGTTGCCACCAAGGCCAGAAACACCTATCTCCTGATGACTTTTTGATCCCCTATACTCATAGAAAGAAGTATAAGCAGAAAAAGATGGCCAAGAAATTGGGGTCCAAGAGATCCTGGATGTGGCCTTGTCTAAGTAGATTTATTTTATTTTTTTGTGAGGCAATTGAGGTTGAGTAACTTGCCCATGGTCATACAGCTAGTAGATGTCAAGTGTCTGAGACTGGATTTGAACTCAGGTCCTCTTGACTCTAGGGCCAGTGCTCTATCCACTGCACCACTTAGCTGCCCTCTTCTAAGTAGATTAATAAATACACTGCCTAATGTAAGCAGCTGCCACTGTGTGTGTGTATGTGAGAGAGACAGAGAGAGAGAAAGAGAGAGAGAAGGAGGAGGAGAAGGAGGAGGAGGAGGAGGAGGAGGAGAAGAAGAAGAAGAAGAAGAAGAAGAAGAAGAAAGAAGAAGAAGAAGAGGCAAAGTATGAAGCCAAGGAAAGAAAGAAGGAAAAAAAGGAAGGAAGGATAGAAGGAAGAAAAGTGAGAGAGGAAGGAAAGGAGGAAGGAAATGAAGGAAAGGATAGAAGGAACAAAGAAGAAATTGAAGTAAGGAGGAAAGAAAAAGAAAGAAAGAAAGAAAGAAAGAAAGAAAGAAAGAAAGAAAGAAAGAAAGAAAGAAAGAAAGAAAGAAAGAAAGAAAGAAAGAAAGAAAGAAAGACACTTTTCTTGTTCAGCGACAGTGTTTTTGGCCTAGGTTACCAAGTGTGTGAGTGGAAGAGCCAGGAATTAACTCCAAGACTTCCGACTCCAGGTCTACTCTGAGCGCTACTACATCATACTGCTGGAAATCTAGTTCAGATCCATGGAATGGAGAACTGGAAGTCCTGATTTCCATTGTCCTGAGCACTCAGCACTCTGTCCATTGAACCACAGGATGTTGGAGCTGGAAGGGAGCCTACAAATCAATATGTGACCTTGTCATTTTTTACAGTTGAGGGATTTGCTCAATCTCAGCAAAGCCACGATTGGGAACCCAGGTCTTTTTTAAAAAAATTGGACTCCAAGTTCAATCTCCTTTCCACTGTTACATTTGACCATCTTCATTGCATATATTTCTCATGCTGCTTATACCACACTTCCTAGACCTCCCCGCTGCCTCCTCTATCTATCTATTATAGATGTGAGTTCAGCTGTTATACCAGGACAGAGAAGTTGAAGAAGCTTGATTTTGTGAAACAATATTGGCCAATATGGCAAAATTCAACAGTTTCACAAGTTTAAAAAAATTCTCAGAGCAAAAGAACTTGGTCTAGTAACCATCATGAGTTCTAAAACTTTTTGAACTCTCAGCAAAGAAGCATTTAAACTCCTTGATCAGGCCACAGAGAACATCATTTGGGTTTGAGATGCTACAAAGCCTTCTTTTAGAGTAGATCTGAGAATGGGTTAAACAAGATGACAGAGGGCTGACGTGTCTAGGGCTAACTTTTCAACAGTTGTCTTGATTAATGAGGCCTTTCATTTGCACAGTCACTATGAAAATGGGGGGGGGAGAAGCTGATTTCCTCTTACAGCCAACTTTCAAAGGGACTGACTCCTCATTATGAGTAATCACACACCACTTGGCTTGAAGGGCAAACTTGAAATAACGAAATCTTCAATCTTTCAAATCCCCAGCATTCAAGTGGCAAGTAAAATATTCTTAAAAAAAACACAAAGCTAATGCCATGATCTCACTTCTCCAATTTCCCAGTCTGGAAAAGTGAAGCTTTGCTTTTATATTTTTTGGTTCATGAATACTCTTCTTTAGTCCATTTATTTTTTAAATGTCTTCACCTGTGATTTCATCAGAATAAGGAGCTCCTGGTGAGGAAACTCTCCCCACTGATGCAGTCCAGTAATTCTTTTGAAACTTAGAGCCTTAGAGAGTCACTCAGGGGCACTGAGAGGTTAGGTAACCCACACATGGTTACATAGCCAGTGTAGGGCAGAGGCAGGTATTATGTACATTCTTGGTGACTTCAATATTGTCTCTTTGTCCCCTATGCCAAGCCACTTCCTTGCGTTCCATACAGTCATGAACATTTCACAGGATCTTATTTTATTGTTCTCTGTTCAGAATCATAAAGGTCAGGTTTTTGTTGCTGTTCATTTGTTCAGTCATGTCTGACTCTTTCTGACCTCATGGACCATAGTATGTCAGGCCCTTCTAGCTTCCACTTTTTCTTCAAGTCTGGGCTAGCTCATGTTTGTTGCTTCCATGGCACTGTCTATCCATCTCATCCTCTGCCATCCCCTTCTCCTTTGGTGTTGAATCTTTCCCGACGTCAGAGTCTTTTCTAATGAGTCCTGTCTTCTCATTATGTGGCCAAAGTACTATTTTGTATTTTTTTTCTGTTTTGTGGAACTACAGAATTTTAGAGCTAAAAGTGATCTCAGTGCAGATTTAGTCCAACCAATGATGGAGACATGAATGCCTTCTAATGCTAGTGAAACTGTAAACCCCTTGAGGTAACAGATTGCATTTGATGTTATCTGATTGTCATTCTTGTTGGTATTGGGGGTTTGGAGAAAAAGGGACTGGCAAAACTCCTGATGGAGAAGGACGGAGAGTAGGGGGACCTTGGAGGGAAATTCTTATCTGAGGCTGAGGAAAAAAAAAGGGGGAGTAAGCAGGTCAGGATACTAAGATCCAAGGGACTGACTGAAAAAAAAATGGAGGAAATCTGCTTCCCTTCTTGGTAGAGAAGGTGGGGTACTATGGATGCTGGATGTTGCATCTACTGTTAGTTTCATTCGCTTTCTCTGCTCAATTATTTTTTTTCAGTTACAAGGGTTCATTCAAAGGGACACAGTAGATAGGAAATTAATGTGATGTATAATTATAAAAAGGCATAAATGAAAGTTATTAATTAGGGGGAAAAGTCAAAGGGCTGAGATGAATGGATGCTACGGTTTTCAGTCAGAGAGTTCAGAACCAAGGGAGTCTGGAGGACAGGAGAATTGATATGCAAAACGCAGACAGTGCCGAGAAATTGATACTGGGCCTGACTCAGCATAACCCTGCTATGTTGCCCTGGAAAGGACAATGACTTTGGAGAAAGGAGGGAAAGAGCAGGGTTGTGCAGTGGAAAGAGGAGAATGTAAAGTCACAGGACCTGTGTTCAAATCCGCACTCTGCCACCTTCTCCTTTTGTGACCATAGGCAAGTCATTCAGCCTGTCTGTGCCTCAGTTTCCTCATCTGTAAAGTGAGAGGCTTTGACTAACTGATCTCTTAAGTCCCCTCTTGGTCTAGTCTCATGATTCTGTCACCTGGAAATCCCAGCTTTGGTGCCTACTACCAATCCAACTACCCATCAATCACAAGCATTTATTAAGTGCCTACTGTATTCCAGGCACTGGCAATACAAATACAAAAAAAGGAAACAGTCCCTATTTTCAAAGATCTTAAAAGGCAAGGTACTTCATGTTTCTCAGCTTTACTTTCTTCACCTATTAAAATTAAGGGTTTGAGGGGCAGCTAGGTGGCGCAGTGGATAGAGCATTGGCCCTGAAGTCAGGAGGAGCTGAGTTCAACTCAGACCAAACACTTGACACTTACTAGCTGTGTGATCCTGAGCAAGTCGCTTATCCCCTATTGCCAAAAAAAAAATGGGGTTTGGGTTCGATCTCTTAGGTTCCATCTAGCTATAAATTTTATGTCAAAACTTAGGGTTTTTTAAAAAATCACCAGGGTTTGTGTACCTACCCTCAGATAGTGCCATCCCTTCTGCACCATTACTAAAGGGCCCTTCACATCCGTTTCTGATCCAGCCCCTGCCCCTTCCCAACCATATGCCCATACACAAACACTTCTCTCACAAACTGCCTTGCACAGTTCTAGGCATGCAATAAACACTGGCATTAAAACTGGATCAAACACATAGTTTACGATCAACAGCATGCATCCACATTAAAAAGTCATGTACTCAAATTATTAAGTGGCATTATCAAATGAGCAGGGTAAACTGGGCATCAGTCCAGTGGAGACCATTACCCTCAGTAGAATCTGATTTCCTCCAGTAGAAGGCAAGCCTCCTGGGGGCAGAAGTGAGTTGGTTTTTATCTTTGCATCACTAGTACTTAATACAGTCCCTAATGTACAGTTGGTACTTAATAAATACTTATTAAAGAAATTAAATTGAATTAAAATAGAATAATGACTTCATGTGCCAATTTTTAAATCTACCAAAAAACTCGGGCTCTAGATTTATTAACATTTGGTAGATATTGACAATATGCTTAGCACAGAACAGACATCAAATGACATGGACTTTCTCCTAGAAGTTTGCCATCTAGATCCAAACAAACAGAAAATACACCATCTGAGAAATTCGACACCATATGCAATGTGCTAGGACAAATTGATATTTGACATTTTCAAAAAAGAACCACTTATCTACATGTTTTCATGACTTTTCTTTCTATTTCATCATTCTGTTTGGTCTGTATTCCTCTGCTTTCTCTATGTCTTCCTCTCTTTCCTTCTTCTCCTTTTTCTTCTCCTCTTCTTCCTCCTCTTCTTTTCCTCCTTTACCTTCCTCCTTCTCCCCTGCTTCTCTTGCTCATTCTCTTCTTCCTTTTCTTTCTCTTCTCCTCTTCTTCCTTCTCCCCTCCTTTTCTTTCTCTTTCTTCTCCTTTTCTTTCTTCCCTTCCTTTTCCTTCTCCTCTTCCTCCTCTTTTTCCCCTCTCCTCCTTTACCATCTCCTTCTCCTAATCCTTCTTCTCCCTCCTCCTCTTTCTTTTCCCTCTCTTCTTTTTCCTTTTTTGTCTCCTCCTCTTACTCATTGGCTTTTTTTTCCCCTCCACATAACCTTCACTTATCCTCCCCCTTCTCTCACTCAGAACGTGAGGACCCAGGTTCAAATTCCACTTCTGTCACGGTTTATATGACCATGGGTGCATTCAAATTTTCTAGGCCTCAGTTTCCTCACTTGTAAAATGAAGGGTTGGACCACATGGTCAATAAGGTCCCTTCTATATCTAAATCAATGATCAGTGATCTTCTATTAGTGATCTTCTTTCCAACTGAAAGCTTAGAAGACATACTCAACTTCTGGCTCTACCAGTAGCTAAATGCCTTTGAGTAAGTCGCTTAACTTTGAGTCTTCTCTTCTTCCCTTGCCCCCCTTTTTATGTGTAAAATGAGTATGATAAAACTTGCTCTGCCTATATCATGGGGTGCTTGGGGAGAAACTTCTCTAAACCATGAGTTATCAGTCTTCCATATAATTATCTCAAATCTAGGCTTTGATGATCCTTGGAAAACCTGGCCCTAAACTGCCTTTCTGTAATCCTGGCAGTTAGGTGGCACAGTAGATAGAGCACCAGGCCTGGATGCAGGAAGACTCACTTTCGTGAGTTCAAAACTGGCCTCAGACACTTACTAGTGGTGTGACCCTGGACAAGTCACTCAACCCCGTGTTCCTCATTTCCTCATCTGTCAGATGAGCTGGAGAAGGATATGGCAAACCATTCTAGTATCTTTGCCAAGAAAACCCCAAATGGAGTCATTCTCATAAAGAGTCACATATGACTGAAAACCACAACAGAAATACAGGCATCAGCTCTTCAAACTGCAATTTATTCCCATTGTGGAATCTAAAGGCTTGTTTTAGGAGATACATTTTATTTAAAATTTTTGCTTTTTCGCAAAAATTTACAATAAATAGAAAACATGGGCTTTTCAAAGCATTTTTTCAAGAGTTGAGTTGAAGAAATGTAAGCCAATCACATAATGAGCCTGCATGAGATGCACAGCTTAGAGGTCAATAGTTGCCTTTCCTCTGAGAATAACAGGTTCCATTATGGTGACCTGGCTTTCTGGCATGTTTACCATTCTGCCCATAGGCTTACAGCTGCCCAGGACTCAGGCCCAATGTTGGCCTTAATGAATAATGGTGTGCAAGAGATAGGAGGCAGAGAAATGTTCCACCTAATTTAGCGTTATATGTCCCAGCAAGCAGCCGAGCTAATTTTCATCCCTCTTTTCTATTTGCTTTAGAGTAATTTGATTTGCAGAATTTCATGAATGAATGGATATTTTATTAATCAATCATAACACACCTCAGCAAGGCAAGTCCATTTAGAAGCAATCCCTAGTGCCCTGTTTTCAATTCAGCTCAGATTAACTTTGGGTAGAGAGTAAAGCCATCTCTTTGGAGACAGCTAGGAAACAGATTTCAAGAAAAACTTGGGATCATTTTATGCATCTGTCCTTGTACCAGTCTTTGCTTTGAAGTTACCATGATTGGCTAGAGTAGCCAGCAATGGTAAGTAATGCATTAGAGTGTGCTGGCCATGGTGTTAGTGAATATAGATAGATACATGGCAGGGGCAGATTATAGATGATAGAGCATTGTTAAGCACTTACTATGCAGCAAGCACAATGCTAAGATAAGGATGCAGGTACAAGTGACCAAGACAGTCAAGGAGATTACATGGCAGTCACTTTGTCCAATGGTTAGAGCATTGGACTTGGAACAAGGAAGGTCAACATTCAAATCCTGTCTCAGTGCTAGTTTTATGACCTTGGTCAAGTTACTTGGGTCTTGCTTTCCTTGTTTGTAAGGTGGAAATACTAATAGCACCTACCCCATAGGAACGGTGTAGGATCAAATGAGTTAAAATATAAAGTACTTTGCAAAAATTGAAGCACTCAATAATAATAATAGTAATATAATTGTGGTGGTGGTTATTGTCCTTCATTCTCGAAGAGGGCCACGACATCAGGAAGGCGATGCCAGGACTTGCAAGTGAATTGGATTGAAGTGAGGCAGGGCTGTCTGTGCAAGGTCACCAGCCTCACTTTCTCCTCCAGAGCCATCTGGGTCCAGTGGCAAGATATAGATCAGGATGACGGGAGATGCTCCCCAACATTATAATCATATTAGTAGTAGTAGCAGTCAGTCTTGAAATCCTTGCTACTGAGTGGAGTTGAATTTGGTAGATGACTTGAATTCAGGAGTTCTAAGTTGTAGTCAAGTAAAGCCTACCGGGTATCCTCTGTAAGTCTGGTACCATATGGTGAATCTTTAGGTGCAGCGGAGCACCAGGCTGCCTAAGTGTGTGTGTGTGTGTGTGTGTGTGTGTGTGTGTGTGTGTGTGAATACATTCTAAATAGGGAAGACAACACATATAGAAGAGATAGTAATGGGTAGCTGGGTGAGAGCAGGGAGGAGGAAATAGTACCCTCTAGGAAACATGGTGAGGAGACTGTTGTAAATGGCATGAAGGCTTGGGCTCTAGAAAGAGTAAATGAAGGCTGATATATCAGAGACAAGGGACTCGATGGTAAAGTCTCAGTTTTCAGTGGGGCAGAGAGGGTCAGAGAGTGGGAGGAAGGGCACAAGCATTTATCAAATATTTACTATGTACCAGGCACTATGATAAGCATTTTACAAATATCTCATTTGACCGTCACATCCTGAGAAGTAGGTATTATTATGATCCCCATTTTAAAGTTGAGGAAACTGAGGCAGAAAGGCCTCACAGCTAGTAAGTATCTGAGTCTGGATTTAAAGTCAGGTCTTGCTCTACATTGCCTTTCTGGCTACTTATTGTAAAGAGACAGCCAGGAGGCAGATGGGAGAATGAAAAGGATTCTGGATTTGAAGTCAGGGGACCTGCATTTGGACCTTGACTCTGTCATTTACAATCTATGGGACTGTAGGCAGATCACTTCACCACTCTGAAGCCTCAGTTTCCTCATCTACTGGGAAGCTCTGAGTATTTCTTGTTACACGTAAACTGAAGAAGGTTACTATGTATCCTCCAATGTCCCTTCCAGGTCTATCAATCCTTGGTTCTCTTAGCCCCAGTTGGTCTCTTCCATCCTTTCTTTTTCATGAATGTGTGAAAAAGCATTCATTGCTTACTAAGTACCAGGCACTGTACTAAGAACCAGTGAAATACATAGAAAAGTCCCTTTTCCTAGGAGCTCGAATTACCACAGACAGAGATAACACATCCAGGAGAATTCAGATGTGGGACCAATGGAAAGGCTCCATAGGCTTTGGCTTGCAGCATCTTCTTCCTCCAACTTTATAGAATCTTAGTGTTGGGCTTGGAATCAAAGGACCTGGGTTCCGATCCTGCCTCCATCATTTATTATGTGGCCTTAAACATATCACTTAACATTAAGAGGCCTTCATTTCCTCATCTGTAAAATGAAGGGGTTGGATTAAATGACCTTTGAAGTCCTTTTGAGTTCTGGATCTGTGATCCCATCACCTCTATGAACCTCAGTTTCTCCAGCCATAAAAGGGGTTTAGACTAGATGCCTCTATGGTACCTTCCAATTTTAAGTCTCCAATCCCTTCCAAAACATTTTGTCCTTTTAAATTTGCACGTTCTAGTCACGGGCTCCTTTTTATTTTTAAATCACAGTTTGAGCTAATCCAAAGGGGAGGGAATTTGTTTGGAAGGCAAACAAAGATCCAGACACAAAGTTAGATCTGAAGTTGGAAGCAAGTGATTATATGCCATATACCGCAAGTATTGGGAAATGTAATTAACTGTTTTCTTCAGAAAAACAAAATTAATTAGAGAACTGAAAGCTCCCCTAACCACAGGGTTCAAGAAACTAATTATCAAAAGAAAACAAAACATTATATTAATGTTAATGATACCCATTTAACGAAGGTATCCTTTTAAAATGACACGCACTGTAATTACACTAATTAAAACTAGTGTCAGGTTTCTTTCTGAATTTTATTGCCCTCCTTAGCTGAAACTTTCTCTTTCTTTCTGTATGTTTATTAACTATTTTTTCCCACTGGTTTGAGGGAAGGGCTGGCTTACCTTTGAATCACAAGGACTCTAAGCCTGGGTTGAGCCATAGATGGTAGGGTAGGATAGGTAACTGGGAAACACTGAAGAAGGCAGAGAGGGGAGGAAGAGGCTTGAGGCAGGGATGGTGTGGAAGCAGGAGAAGTGAGAAGGAGCCAGGATTGGCTTTGCTTTTAGCTACCATAGCAAAGAATACAGAGAAAGATGGGAAGTCTTTAGAGAGAATCTCCACATGAGCTGAGAAACTGGAGATTCAGTGTGCCAAGTATGGAGCAATGAAGACCAGCAGGAAGCTGTGTTGGGGGAGAGGAAGGGAGGGACAGAGAGAGAGAAAAAGACAAAACAGAGAGACAGAGATAGAGAGAGACAGAGACACACAAAGAGACAGAGGTGAAGAAGAAAAAGGAGGAGGAGGAAGGGGAGAAAAAGGAAGGAGAGATAGAAAAAGAAGAAAAGTTGGGTGGAGGAAAAGTAGGGGATATGAAGACAAAAGAGAAGAGGAAGAAAAGGAAGAGGAGAAGGAAAAGGAAAGAGATGGAGAATGAAGGAGATAGAGAATGAAGAGAATGGAAAAGAAGAAAGGTAAGAGGAGAAGGAAGAAAAGGGAGAAGATAGAAGAAGAGGAAAGAGAGTTAGAAAAGGAAGTGAGGAAGGGAAAAGGGAGGGTGAAGGAGGACGATGAAATGTAGGAGTAGATGTGTGTGTGTGTATGTGTGTATTTGATTTGAGGATTTCTGCAGTTTACATCCTTTTAAAGGAATACTGCCCTCTATTATCATGTGCCTGTATTCAGGAAATCACACTCATTGCACTTGGGAAATCATGCATAAATTTCCTCAGGTTTCCTAGGTGTAGAAATGAGGCAAGAAAACCAGAAAATCTCCTCAGGTGGACTCAGGGCCCTCGGTGTCATGAGACTATGTCTTGCATCTGAGCAGGTATTTCTACAATTCTCCTCAAAAGATTGCAGTTGTGCTGTGGGCAATTTTCATGCTATTTTCACCTATGTTTCCTGCACTGGCCAAAGAACCCTACACATAATAAGTATTTGTTAAATTGAATTGTTCAGTCTAAACAAATAAAAATTTCTTTGTATGTGACATGGTAGAAAGAGGTCTTAGAGAAAGTACAACTATCACTGAGACAGCTGTCCTCAGAATCAAGAAGACCTGCTTTGAAGTTGTGTCTCTGACATATATGGCTGTATGTTCCTGGATAAGTCATTTGACTTCCCACTGATTCAGGAAAGGGGATGGGGGCATCTCCTCACCAAAAAGTTTCCTAAAGGGGGGCAGCTAGGTGGCGCAGTGTATAGAGCACTGGCCTTGAAGTCAGGAGCACCTGAATTCAAATCTGTCCTCAGACCAAACACTTGACACTTACTAGCTGTGTGACCCTGGGCAAGTCACTTAACCCCAATTGCCTAAAAAAAAAATAAAATGAAATATTGGGGGCAGCTAGGTGGTGCAGTGGATAGAGCACCGGCCCTGGATTCAGGAGGACCTGAGTTCAAATGCGGCCTCAGACACATAACACTTGCTAGCTGTGTGACCCTGGGCAAGTCACTTAACCCCATTGCCTAGCTTAAAAAAAATAAGATAAAAGTTTCCTATACCAATGAAATCAGAGGTGCAGCCCACAAATAGTAAATGAGTCCTTAATAATGCCAAGAATGAAATTAGATATCTCCAATGCTTACAAAATCACAAACAAAAAAACTAGTTCTGTGCTTTTTTTTTTTAAACCATTTCAGATTATTGACATGAATGAAAATATCTGGAGTATCTGAACTTGTGGTCTCCATGTACATCCATTCTCTTCCCAAGAAATATCTGGGTTTGATAAATTTAAATTCGTGACAATTTAAAGACAGTACATGGAAGGCATGTCACTAAAGAATGATGTTTTATGGGGGCAGCTAGATGGCACAGTGAATAGAGCTCTGGCCTTGGAGCCAGGAGGAACTGAGTTCAAATCCAGCCTCAGACGCTTAACACTTACTAGCTGTGTGACCCTGCGCAAGTCACTTAACCCCAATTGCCTAAAAAAAGAAGAATGATATATTTTACCAATTGAACATCAAAACTACTCTAGAACAGACATATTGATATATGCAATGCCTATGTACACATGTACTAAGTATATCTATCTTTATATCTATATCACTATATCATTTATATCTTTTTCATGTGTATATACATAAACATATATGCACATTGGATTTGTGTGTACATATCCGTATATATATGTACACATATATGTATATGTGTGTGGTCTCTTCTCCAAAGGTGGAAAATTCCTTGGGACAAGAATGTGACATTCCAAGCAAAATATACTTAATAGATTCATGCTATCTTTTATGTTATCAAGAAATTATATTTTCCTGCACATTGATTTGGATGTCATGACATCATAGATTTAAAGTCAGAAGGGACCTTAGATGTCATTTACTCCAACCCCCTCATTTTACAGAGGAGGAAACTGAGACCCAGATCAGTGCATTGACTTGCCGAGGGTCATTTAGGTAGTAAGTTGCAGAAGCAGAATGTGACTCAGGTGTCTGTGCCTTAAACAGAGCCCTTTGAATGCAGTGTTCCATCTGCTGCACTGAGATTGCATTTCTCTGGCCATCAGGAAAGGGTCACCCTTTTTATTGCAATCTCAAACATATGAATCACTCCTTTAAGCCCATGGAAAGTCAGAGTGGCTCAAAGATTATATGACATTTGATCCAGAATTACACAGGTAATAAGATTTCATAGTAACCCCAATCTGAAATTTCTGAGGGAAATGTCTGATTTTTTAAATGATTTTTTTCTGATGAATTGGGCCAGGTAATTTGCCTTGTTGTTCAGTCCTTTTTCAGTCATGTCCTGCTTGCCTCAATTTCCTCATCTGTAAAATGAAATGGAGAAGGAAATGGCAAAGCACTCTAGAATCTTTGCCAAGAAAGCCCCCAATGGGTTCATGAGGAGTTGGACACAACTGAAAACAACTGAACCACAACAACACCAAAATAGAAAGAGGTCTTAGGAAGAATATAGCTATCAAGCAATAAAGAAGGATTATGATCAATTAAGTCAAGTCAACAAGCATTTCTTAAGTGTTTATTACATGCCAGACACTGTGTGGAGTGCTGGGAATACAAATCCAAGCAGAAGAAAAACAGTCCTTGCCCTCAAAGAGTTTACATTCTAATGGGGAGAAAACAATACATAAAAGGGGACTGAGAGGGAAAGGGGCTAGGGGAGGAGAGATGGAACTACCTGGTACTGGGTAGCAAGGTAAAGAAAGTTCAGAGAGGCAGGAGTGCAGCCTGGAAAGGAATGGAGATGTCCTCCTTAAAATGGAGGTTGTAGGAAGAAGAAGCGAATCACAGGGAAAAGCAGCAATGAGCTGGTAAATATTTAACAGAGAAAAAGCAATGTGAACAGGGCACACTTTTAGGGGGAATCTGCATTATTAACATCCTCTCCATCAGTTTTACAAGTCTAGATAATCAACAGAACAACAAGCAAGTCCTTGTTTGTAGCACTTGCCTTTTTTTCTGAGATGTAAATGTTCCCCCTGAAAATTTAACAGTCGACTGACTTTGGAGAGCCTTTTCTAGGTGGGTCCAGCACGCTCCTGGGCAGAGGGTACTTCCAGTGTTTGAAGTCCAGAAGGGAAATGAACTTGCAGTGGAAAGAAGTCTCTTTGGATTGGTAGAGAAAGTCTACAGAGTCATGAGTATAACCATAGACATGGAATTGCTACCCTACTTCTCCCCAGCTGGAGTAGCATCTTCCATACCAGGAATAATAATAATCGGTATTATTATTAGATTGAGGCAATTACACTTGATAATAATATTATTTATAATAATTCATCGAATAAATTGCAATTGACAATAATTGTTATTGATAATTGTTGGAATCAATTATAATTGATAATAGAAACAGCTAACATTTATATAACTCTTGCTACGTGCCAGATATCAGCCAGGTGGTGCAATAGATAGAACACTGATCCTGGAGTCAGGAAGACTCATCTTCCTGAGTTCAAATCTAGCCTCAGGCACTTACTAGCAGTATGACCCTGGACAAGTCACTTAACCCTGCTTGCCTCAGTTTCCTCATCTATAAAATGAGCTGGAGAAGGCAATGGCAAACCACTCCAGGATCTGTGCCAAGAAAACCCCAAAGAGTTGGACACAGTTGAAAATGACTGAACAGCAGTATGCCAGACACTATACTTAGCACCTTACAATTATTAAGTCACTTGATCCTTACGCCACTCCTGGGAGGTAGGTGCTATTATTATCACAGTTTTACAGATAAGAAAACTGAGACAAACACAGATTAAGTGACTCACTCAGGGTCACACAGCTAGTAAATGTCTGAGGCTGGATTTGAACTCAGGTCTTCCTGACTCCAGGCCTGATACTTTATTCACTGTGCTAACTAAGAGGTTGGTGTTCAGGCCTCACTGGGACATTTGCAACAAGGATGCACATTAGCTAGCTTACATTTCCTCTCTGCTAAGTCCTGTCCGGACCAAACCAAGTGGCCTCCTTATTTTGGTTGTCTCTCCCCCTGTGGGTGACTCCTACCTTGGGTGATGTGTCTGCCACTGTTATTATTGCCACTGAAACTGCTCTGGTAGTCGCTACCCCACAGCTCTGGTGCCTCGGAAGGGGGGGGTGCCAGCTGCTTTACCATATCTCATAAGGCCCCATACCAAAGCAAAGAAGAAACAAACAGGAGGGGGGCCTATCCCAGATATTGACTTGCCTCTGGGCCCATGAGCTCATGGCTTTTGACTTGTTAGGAAGAAAAGTACCCCCTGATCCATCTTCTTTCTGAAGTCAGAGAGTCGTCCTTACAAAGTGCAGCTGGCAGTAAGAAGAGACTTGAGGAGGTGGGGACTGTGCCTTTGGTATGCCCACAGAGTTCTGCCTTCACTGCCAATTAAAAGAGAAGCGCTGGACAATGGGAAGCAATCAGGAAGTATTTGGGCCTGATTTGACAAGAGGGGAAGAAAGTCTGTTTTGCCATACGTTCTCAAGCGGAGCTACACTTGCCAGAGGGGACAGCCTGGGCGAATGAGTGGAGATGGAAGATGAAGACCAAGTTGGGGAACTGCTAGCACCCCAGTTTGGCTGGAGCGTGGGGTAAATGAAATACTAAGGAGGAGTAGTTAACATTTCATCCTAGATGCAACAGAGCCGTTGAAAAATCATAGACCCTTCCATCTAGCACTGGAAGGGACAGTATAAGCTGTCCTCATTTTATACATGATGAAATCAAGGCCCAAGGACGTCAAATGATTTGCCTAAGGCATCATAGGGAGTAAGTGGCAAAGCTGGGTTTCAAAGCCAGGGTTCTAAGTTTGGCCTGCTTTTTCTTGTCGTTGAGCAGGAAGTTACATGGTCAGATCTGTCTGTGCCCCCAAAAGAGGATTTTGGTGACTGTGAAGACCTTGGATTGGAGAACGGAGGATAGTGGTAGAAGTTTAGAGAGAGAGATGGATCCTCCATTAAGAACTGGAAGGTCTCCGTGGTCAGCTAGTCCAACTCCTTTATTTTACAAATGAGAAAACTGAATCCTATAGAGGTGAAGGGACTTGCCCAGGTCGCAGAGGAAATGTAGTGTCATAGTTTTAAAACCTCTTGCCTCCAAAGCCCTTTTCTCAGTACCACCCTGCCTGAAAGTCTGGGGCCCAAGTAAAAATCTGCAAGCCCAACTTTAGAATGTAGGTACTTTTCTCCTCTTATCCCTCTTCTTCTTCTTCCTCCTCCAACTTCTATTCCTTCCCTACCATTTCAAGAGCCTCCAAGAGTCTTCAGAATTTGAAGCATCCTGACAATGACCACATTTGAAAGTAAGGTTTGCTGAATCCAGCCAGCCAACATATGCTGCCTGGAATATTTTTCACATATTTTCACCAGGAGGCCACTCTCCCTCGATGACAAAAATAGATGCATCCATTCTGATACCTCTTGGCTCTTTTACCAGCCTGAAACTAAAGCATTCACTGAAGCTCTGGTAATACAAATTGGTTTTGCTTTGGACAATGGAAATATATTGACCTAAATTAATAGTTTTAATCCATTACAATGCTTGCTTCCCTGTAGCTCATGCAAAACATTATGAGTGAGAACAAAATGTTTTCTTTTTAAGAACATTGAATATATTTTCCCCCCTTGTTTTCAATAGAGCTAAAGCTAGGAAGGACTTCACAGGCCATTTACTCCAATCCTCTCATTTCATACATGAGGAAACTGAGGCCCAGAGGATGAGTGACTTGCCCACAGATTTAGAGCTACAGGGCTCTTTGTTGTTATTTACTTGTGCCTGACTCTTGGTGACCATGCTATCAATAGGATTTTCTTGGCAAATATACTGGAGTGGTTTGCCATTTCCTTTTCCAGCTCATTTTGCAGCTGAGGAAACCGAGGCCAACAGGATGAAGTGACTTGCCCAGGGTCACACAGCTAGTAAGTGTCTGAGGCTGGATTTGAATTCAGGTCTTCCTGACTCCAGGCCAAGCACTCTGTCCACTGAGCCATCTAGCTGCCTCAGAAGGCACTTCAGGGGTCATCTAATCCAATCTTCTCATTTTACAGATAAGGAAACCGGATCTAGGAAATTGAAATGATTAGCCCAATTCATACAGGTAGTGTGTGGCTGAGATGGAGTCTGAACCGGGGTCTTTGACTTCAGATCCAATGTTCTTTCTACTAAGCAACAGTCCCTCTGGCACAAGATATGTTTTTGTTGATGACAGTTTTACTTTTGCTATAATCCCTACCAAACATGTTTATTATGCATTTTAAGAATTATGGCAACAAGGAATTGTGCGAGAGAAGTGGTCTAAAGGAGGCCATCAGAAAAATGCATGATTGGAAGAAAAGGCTTAATGGTCACCTAATAGAAAGAGACATGACCTTCTATGGTAACCTCCACTGGCGTATCAAAGAGCAAACACTTACTGACATTCCTTAATCTCCTGTGGTCTCCAGATGTGGCAGCTTCCCCTCCCACAGGTGACCAAATTTACTGCTTTTTCTGTTGATGGGCAATTTAAAGTTAGTTCACTTGATTAAAATACATTGAAAACCTACACTCCAACACTAACATTGGAGCTATGCTGTCATCAATGTGGATATTTCCTCAAATGATGTAGTTTGCATCCTGTCTTTACCTCCTTTGGGACTGTTGTTCACATCTAAAACATTTTTATTTGTACCTATAAAACCACACACATACACAAACTCTCTGTCTCTCTCTGTGTCTGTCTCTCTGTCTCTGTCTGTCTGTCTGTCTGTCTGTCTCTCTCTCTCTCTCTCTCACACACACACACACACATACACACAGAGTCATATACACCTTCCAAACTGAGGACCCAAGACGTTTTTCCAAACTAGTAAAATCACTTATTAGGATGTTTTCCCTCAGACCTGGTATTTCATTGGCATAGAAAACTCCAGATGAGTCACTCATAAATATTTATTAAGCACCCACTATGTGCCAGGCACTGCGCTACGGGCTAAGAATACAAATGCAAAAGAACACAAACAGTATTTGCTGTCAAGGAGCTTAAGATTAATGGGGGAAAAGAACACAGAGAAGGAAGCTGAAAAAAAGGGAAAAAGGAGAAAATTATTTGGGCAACTTCCTTCCCATTACCAACATTTGTCTACCAACTGTGTGGGGCACTAAGAGGTTAAGTGACTTGCTCAGGGTCATGCAGCCAATAGACATCTAGGTCTTCTGAGTTGGCTCTTTAACCACACCGGCTCTTATTTTAGGATTACCTGAATAAAAAAAATTAAAAGTCCTTATGCATATGCAATGCAGACAAGTTTTAGTGTTCGGTTTCAAAAGAAAGAGGTCTTAAAGAGAACATAATTCTATGTTGAACCAAGTCTTTATTAATATAACCCCATTAACTAATTATACTGTGTTCTGAAACATATCATTGAAGTCTATTATGTGGAATAAAGCTTACATAATAAAATACTGGGGTTAGAAATATAATTTCTCTATACTATACTGAGTTAATTGTTATAAGCTTTATCCTTTGCATACAGACACAGGGTGAGCAATCATATTTTTGCCCAGACCTAACTGTGACTGGGAGGGATCCTCCTCCCCATACTCACTCTGGCAATCCTGATCCCACTGGCTCTAGGACAATAAATCACATCTTATAGCCTTGTTTCTGAGACACATCTCTAGATAGACCTCAGCATAGCCCATTAATGTGGGTTCTGCCCATCCTGCTATTCACTCTTGATCAAGATAGGTTGTCTCTTATGTCTCGTGCTTCATTGCTACAGACCTTGTTGGCATTATTCTTCAATGTTTATGACTTTAAAGTATGTGTTTTAGCAGCCAAGACAGCCAATATGTTGGGAGGCTGCATGGAGCCTAGGCTAGGGTGGTAGCAATCTCAATGCCCTCTGCCTTGGTCAGACCACATCACATGTTCTGGGTTTAGTTCTGGCCTCCATATTGTAGCATCCAGAGAAGGATGAAGAGCCTTGTGCTCTTGTAATATCAGGAATCATTGAAGTCCATGTTTAGCATTTGGAAAAGAAGATGTGAGGGAAAAGGGCAAAGACATAGTTTAGTTCGGTCATTTTTTGTTCATGTCTGACTCTTCATGACTCCATTTGGGGTTTTCTTGGCAAAGATACTGGAATAGTTTTGACAATTCTTTCTGCAGCTCATTTTACAGATGAGGAAATGGAGGCAAGAAGAGTTAAGTGACTATTCCTGGGTCACATAGCTAATGAGTGTCTGAGCCTGGATTTGATTTCAGGAAGACAACTCTTCCTGACTCCAGGTCTGGGTCTCTATCCACTGCAGCACCACCTAGCTGTCCAGAGACACCATAGCTGTCTTCAAATATTTTATGTGGAAGGGAGGGCTAGACTCATTCAGCTTGATCTCTGAGGGCAGAAATAGGGACAATGGATTGAAATTATGAAGCAGGGAGGCAGATAGGTGGTGCAGTGGATAGAGCACTGGCCTTGAAGTCAGGAGGACCTGAGTTCAAATCTGGTCTCGGACAAAACACTTGACACTTACTAGCTGTGTGACCCTGGGCAAGTCACTTAACCCCAGTTGCCTAAGGAAAAAAGGGAGAGAGAGAGAGAGAGAGAGAGAGAGAGAGAGAGAGAGAGAGAGAGAGAGAGAGAGAGAGAGAGAGAAAAGAAATTATGAAGCAGGAAATGTTTGATATCAGGAAAAAAAACACTTTCTAACAGTGTAGACAATTTAACAGCAGAATGGGCTTCCACTGGAAAGGAAGAAGGGAAGGGAATACACATTTATATAACACCTACTATGTGCCAGGCACTGTGCTAAGCACTTTACAAATATTATCTCATTTGATCCTCACAACAACTTGTGAGGTAGATGCTGTTACTGTCTCCATTTTACAGCTGAGCAAAGTGAGGCAGGAAGGAGTGGGCTTCACCTCACTTGAAGTCTTCAAGCACATACTGGATAACTCCTTGGGCATGTTATAAAAGAATCTTCTATTCAGGTATGGGCTGGACTGATGGACTCTGAGGTCCCCCCCCCCCAACTCTGAGAGTCATGGGTATTTGCCCATGACATTGCCATGTCTTCATCCTCTCCAGGCTCCACTTCTGACTCTTCAGACTTTCTCTACCATGTCCCAGAAGCCTCTTCACCCCAAAAATTCACCATATCACTGGACTTCTGATGCTGAAAGTATTTTCTGCTCCTGTGGCCCCTTCCTCTGATTGGCTGGTTCCTTATAGGACTTGCACTTTACAAAAAGCACTCAGGCCAACCAGGTGTCCATCCTTTCTATGTTCTATTCCTGACCTCTTCTTCCATGCCTCTGGTCATCTCTCCCCTTCCCCTGAATTTCAGCACCTTTCTATGTGTTGTCTTATTGGAATGTAAACTCCTTCCAGGCAGGGATTCTCTTTCTTTCTGCTTGTATTTATATTCTCAGGGCTTAGGTCAGTGTCTGGCATACAGCAATTGCTTAAATGCTTGTTGACCTGACATTGCTCTGCTGCAAAAAATCCGATTCTGTGAATACATAAAGGACCTGTGCTTTGGTTATGATGGAAATCTCTCCATCAGTGGAGATTAAGGACCATCTGTGCTATAGTAGGTAAGTTGTACAGAGTTTTCTGAAGTGCTTAAAGAGAAAATGACCTGCCCTATGTCAGAGGTAAGATCTGAACTCAGGCCTTCCTGGATCTAAGCCCACTTCTCTAATATACTATGCTGGAGACAGAAGCCACTTTATCCTTTATAGAAAGGCTATCTTTCCTATCTTAGGAAATGCTTTTACGTGGCATGGGCTCATGTTCTGTCTGCTAATCAGCTTTATCATTTGGTTTGCACCGATAGTCTCAGTCAATCAGGAAAAGCAATTATCAAAGTGACTTGAGGGTTTAAAATACTGGACTCAGTATACAAAGATAATTCTGGTCCTAGTGCTAAGATGTATCAGGGGTCACGAAGGCATTACAGAGTGAGAGTAAGATGGGAGCATTGGAGCATATATTTAAAACTGGAAGGACTCTTAGAGGCTAGAGTTTGAAGAGATCTCAGAGGCCATTCTTTCCAACCCTTTTATTTTATAAACGAGAAAACTGGGCCCCATTCGGGTTGAGTGCCTTGCCCAGGCCACATAGACGGTAAGAATCTGAAGCAGGATTTGAATGCAGTTGGTGTGACTACAGAGTCAGTGCTATTTCCACTGTAGAACTTCCTCCCTGAGGGGTTAAAAAGATGTGTGTCTATGGCTCTGACTCAGTAATGACTACTCTTTGATACTTCAGACAGGTTACCTTTCATAGTGTATGGGCCAGCTTTATGGATGCAGGGGGCAACCCCTTCTCGCCTCAGTGGATAGTTTTCACGAATTGTTGTGATTGACAAAGAAATTGTCAACCAGTGGCCAATGAGCTGGTGATGATTCTGGCTCAACTTAGCCTAGTGCAATGATGAGGCAATTGAGCATAACATTAGCAAAACAATTAACTACAATGTCTTGTTAGTGTAGCATTTTATATGAGGAGTATAATTGGGAATTCAATTCAAGAAGTACTTGTTTAGCTCCTACTAAGCATCATACATTACTAGACCTATGCAAAGACAAAAGCAGAAACACACCACTCTCACATCTGGAGGAAATAACACATACCTAGGTAAACTTGCAAGTAAGTAGCAATGTTAGGTCCTTTGACTCAAAATAGAGTTTTATTTCCCCCTGCACCACACAGTCCAAACTACTCTAGGCCACTGTGACCCTGGCTAGGGAAGGGAATGAGGGCCAATTCCCCGTTCTATGTAAAAAACCCTTTGGTGGTCTTTTCCCAACCAGCAATTTCCTTGGCAGTTCTTTTCAAAGTCTTAATATGCTCTGATTTTTCCTATTTGAGATGGCTTCTAGTTCTCCTCTCCTCTTTGGTCTTTAAAAACAGATTTAAAAAGAGCAGAGTGCAATGTTTTGTTTTGTTTTTAATGGAAATATAAAGGGATTTCTTCGGGGAAAAAAAACTAGTATTCATTTATTGGCTATCTCATATCATGAAATTGTTTTATTTTGATTAAAATAGTTTCATCTTAAAATCTATATTATTATACTTTTGACTTTCAATCCAGTGGAACATCATGGAATGTCCTTCAAGCAGTTTCCAGCTGGCAAGTTCAGGATGCTTATTTGACAGCTTTTTCTTGAGTGAGTCTATATTAATATAATTGCCCATACACCAATCTATGCCATCAATTTCATTCAGTGATAGTCTCTTAACTAAGACTTGGGATGCAAAGACCTTGGGAATAACTGTATTATTGAAACTGTGTTCTACTTAATTCCAGTGGAGTTAGAAATTCTACGATAAAGGGTGCTAGAAAACTCTAGCATCGATAACAGTAACAAGCATCATTATTGAGAGCTACACTGTATTCCCTGTTCCTTTAATGACTCATATGCCACAGTACATAATGTTTCTGTTTGATAATGAAATATCACATCTTCTCAACATTATGTGAGACACAGTGATTTAAGTGGCTGAATTTAAAAATAGCTTCCAAGCAGCAGCGCTAAATGAACATATTGTACAATAAGAACTAAGTGAAATGTTTGGTTCGATGTTAAAATTATTTGTACCAAGTATAACTTGTTTTTATGGTGGGAAGAACGGTTATACTGTTATCATATTATTTTTAAAGTTTGATTGGAAAAAAAACTGAGAACACATTGCTGGTCTTTGTTTCCTTCTGAAGGAAAAAAAAGAACTATGTTTATTTGTTATATATGCATATTTTCTATATATAAGTAAATTATTATAATACATGCTATCTATAATTTCTCAAGAATGAAGGACAAACAACATCCATAGTTAGAACAGATGAGAACAGTCTAAAATTCTGAATCTAATGGGGGGAAAGTACCATCATCAAATGGTGGGCTTATAAGAAAGTAGTAGATGCATAAAGCTTGACATCATGGCAGGGTTGCCCCTCCCTTTCCAAGGCCTACTAGTTAGCCCTTCCTAATCCCACTTGATTCTTTGAGAAGTAGCCCTAGAGAATTTGCTGCCTAGGAGAAAGATAAAAGATGAAGAAAAATGTAAAGAGAACATGGATGCCTTTCTGAACACCAAAAAGATTTTGGAAGGGTCCTGATATACAAGGGAAGCACAAGGGCTTTGGTGTGAATAAGAAAAGTAGTATTCATTCATCCCAAGCCAGTCAGAAATAAGAAACAGTGCCTTAGTCAGAAGGGTGAGTTTGAATTGTTTCCATAGTCACTTGAGGAGAGATTTGTTGTGTAGCATGGAACTCTGGGACTCTAGTATAAAAAACACAAAGTTTTTTATGTCTTGAATGAATTATATATAAAAAAATCATAAAACTATAAGCTTAAGCTAAGCCTGTTACCCCATCAACTGGCCCTCTCCTTGAGATCCTAGCACTAAACGCCTAGAGTAGAAAGCAATAAAAATGGCAGGAAAGACTGGAGACTCCCACTGGGAATGGAGGACATTGCTCATGGAGCAATAGACACTGGCTACGAACAATACAAGTTGGAGTTATACTGATAAGCAATAGGGAAGAGCAAATCTCCCTTACAAGAACCTTACCCAGGGTAGCACTGAGTGTCTAGAAGCAGAAAAAGGGATGATTTGGTTCTTCCTGGGCTCAGGTGTGAATCTTTTTGACGTTCTCTAGTGTGCAAATAAAACATGATATTTGACGTCTTCTGAGACTGAGTCTTTGGTGTGTTTATTTTGTTTGTTTGTTTTTGTTTTTTAGGCTGACTTGCCCAGGGCCACACAGCTAGTAAGTGTCAAATGTTTGGTCTGAGGCCAGATTTGAAATCGGGTACTCCTGACTTCAGGGCTGGTGCTCTATCCACTGTGCCACCTAGCTTCCCCAGAGACTGAGTCTGTGTAAGGGGAACTGATGTTACCTTTGAGTGAATGCCAAATATGACATTTCCCAGTTTCCACCTGGGTTAGAATAACAAGATATCTAGATAAATTGGATATATAAGAGATCCCCAAAGTAGGCCAGGATCCTTGTGTCAGGTGGTAGCCTCTGAAACAAGGATTAGATTCAAACAACAATCCAATTCCATTGAATTCAGTGGACATTGATTAAGCACCAATGCTAGTTGCTAGGAGCACCATGGCAAAAAAATAAAACTACTTATTGTCATGAAGCTCACATCCCACCAGAGGGATTTAATATGTCAACGGGTGAATAAATATGAAGAAAACTCTAACAACCAGAGGGACCAGGGAGGTTCTGCAAAGGAGGTGGTACTTGAATGGAGCCTTGAAGGAAGCTCAGGATTCTAAGAGACTGGGGAAAAGAGAGCCTATTGAAGAGAAGAGGAGAATTGGCAAGTGAAGCAAGAAGTCCTTGTCTTTTTCTCAGGCTAAATTTCCTACCTGCAAAGTTATCACCCAATCACACCATCTCATCACATTCATAGGATCAAAGGCTTAGAACTGGAAGCCCGAGATCATCTAGTCCAACTGTTTCTTTTTACAAATGAGGAAACTGAGACCCAGCAAAGTAAAGTGATACTAAACTTGCCAACCACTGTTGTCTAGATTTCAAGAATGGGTGAAAGGCAAAGTCTCCCAACAGCAGTCAATTAACCAATAAAGACTATTTATTGAGCACCTACCATTCAATCAAAACTTTGCTGGGAATCACCAGAGATAGAGACGTTTTGGTCCCTGCCGGTGAAGAGCTCAAAGATGGGAAGAAAAGACCAACATGCATAAAATGTGAAAACAGGACGAGACGGTATAGTATGAGACCCAAATATTTCAGGATTCTGGGGAGCAAACTGAGTAGGAAATTCTCTGGCCTATTCTGACAGCGGTTATCTAAGGCCTTTAGCAAATCTTTTACATCCAGTCATACTGGTCTATTTGCTGTTTGATTTGCAATCTTCAACCTCCTCCTGCCATCCTCCCTCTCTTGTCTCAGGTGTCCCTGACTCTGTGATGCTTATAGAATTAAAGGATCATAGATTCGCAGCTCCAAGTGACCTTAGACATCACTGAATGCCATCCCCTTTTACAGTAGAGAAACTGAAGTCTAGAGAGAATAAGTGACCTATCCAAGATCACATAGGGAAAGGCATCAGAAGCAGGATTTGAACCCAGGTGCTCTGATTTCTCTACTTTCTTTTATGTGTGGTTTCCCCCAGTCAGAGTGTGAGCTCCTTGAGGTAAGGAATGCTTTTTTATTTCTGTGTTTATCCCTATAGCTTAGCACTGTGCTTGACACACAATATGAACTTAATAAATGTTTATTCATTCATTTTTCTTTCATTGTATGCTGTCTCATCTGAAACTCAGAGAGCCTCAGGGCCCTGTCCAAGGTCACACAGATAATAAGGTGCAGAATCAAAACCCAAGCCCAACTTCCTAATTCTTTCTTCTCAAGCTCATTCCACCATAGCTTTTTTTTTTGACATCCCAGAAAATATGGATCAAGAAAGGCATTACTGAGCTTGCCTCTTCCCCTAAAGAGTAAAAAGGAAATTTACCACTACAAGCTTACAAAATTGAAGATACCTAAAAGCACAGACCAAGAAGCCTTTGGACATACTTTCAATCTTATTTAATGCTTGAAATGGAGCATATGCTAATTTATCCAGAAAGTAGATGCATTGACAAATGGGTCGGTTCTCCGCTGCTCTTTGTTTTAGGAATTAAGGGGGAAAGTTTTTTAATGTATGATTCATTCACAATAGCTCTGATTTTGAACTTTCATGGAAGGGGGAAGATTAAGTTTAGTGGCCTGGAATTGGGAGACTTGATGGTTGTTCAGTGAGAAAAATCATGTCTGGTGATTGCCAAGTGTGTGATTTCACTGTGCTAAAAGCCTTCTGAATTGGGTCCATTTTTGAATAAAGCCGTCAACGCCCTTTTCCAAACATCTCTTCCCTGCTGGATATCTGGTCCTTAAGTATACTTCCACCCTCTGCTCTTTTTAGATTTCTGCTACATTCAGTCCTTAAATTAACCCTTGTGTTTTGGAGGTCAAGGAGATAACATGCTGGCTTGTAATTCTAACAATTGATTTCAGCCATATGAGTGCAATAGTGATGGCAGCATATGGGTATCCAAAAAGACAACTTGGGGGCATCATTTTTCTGGGAAGGTCCAATTTCATTTCAACAAAAATGGACCATGTGCCTACTATGTGGGGGAAGAAGAGGCATTCTGGCATAATGGGGGGTGGGGTGGGGCAGCGTGTTAACAGTGGTGAGAGCTTTGCTTCCAGAATCAGGAGAGCTGGATTCAGATTCCAGCTCTGAAACTTCCTACCTTTGTTGCCTTGGACAAGTAACTTAATGCCCCAGGGCCTCAGTTTCCTTATCTATAAAATTAAATGACAAACAGCTCTAGGTGTGGGATTGACCTTGGATTCAAGAAGGGTTCTAGGTGTCTCTGGGTCAGTTGATCACCAGCAAACCACTTAACTTCTCAGTTCAATTCATTTGCTAATCATATGTTAATATCTACTAAGTGCCAGCCACTAAACTAGACTTTGCAGAGTCAAAGATATGAATTAAGTGAATTAAAAGTATTAAATAAGCAACTACATTGTGCCTGGTACTATGCTAGACACTAGGAATATAAAGACAAAAAGGACATAGGACCTAACCATGTGGGTCTTACATTCTACTGGAGGTGGGGAGGGACATTCACAAATCACTCAATATTAAACATATAAAAAGTAAATTCAGGAGTGAGTAGGAGGTGCTGGCATTTGAGAGGATCAGAGGAGATCTTGAGGAGGAAGCGGCACATGAGCTGACTTAAGGGACCATAGGAATTCTAAGAGGACAGAGGTGAAGAGGATGTGGTCCAGGCATCAAGAATTGCCTATGCAAATGCACGGAGGTAGGAGATTAAATGACATGTATTGGAAACAGCAATTAGGTCATTTTGGTTGCATATAGTTTGTGAAGAGTTATACAATAAACCTGAAATGGCATGCTTCTTAAGGACAGTTTTAAAATAATTTTAATTACTCAGAACAGAAAGATTGTGCATGTGTGTGTGTGTGTGTGTGTGTGTGTGTGTGTGTGTGTGTGTGTGTATCCTGTACTATTTTCACAGTCTAGTGAAACCTATGGACCCCTTCTCCAAATATTTCTTAATACATAAAATAAAATACATAGGATGAGAAGGGAAAGCAATTATAATGTAATGAAATTATCAAAATATTAAAAGAAACCGAACCAAGTTTACAGACTTCAGATTAAACATCTTTGCTTACAATTATAAGTTTCTGCATTCATGGGGGGAGTTCATAGGGTGTTCACCACACAGGTCTGGATGAAAATAAATACATAAATACTAGGAGCTTAGTTGCTCCCAACACTGATTAAATCTCAGGTCTGGATGATGATGGCAAGGAGGACTAAAATCTCTATGTAGATAGTCATTTCATTTCATAGGCTCACCTTTGAGAAATCAAGTCCTTCCCAAGAGGATAAATGGCCTGCCCCAAATCACACAGTAGGAAGTGACTGAGCTAAGATTTGAATTCAAATCCTCTGACTTGAAGTCCAACACTTTTTCAGCTGTATTCTTCTTCTTCTGCACCGCTGAATTCAACAATCTTGCATTAAGTGACTGCTGGGTGCTACTGCACTGGGCTAGTGTGCTGAGAATACAGAGAGAAAAAGGAAACAATCCTGCCCTCAAGACGGATACATTCATAGGGATTCATGGACCTTAGCAACAGTTCCCACCTCATTATTGCTTCTCAACCTCCGATGGACAGGACTCATTATTTAAGGAAAGAGAACAGAACCACAACTTTGGAAGAGGTGCTAGTCTTACATTGAAAGGGTAAAAACCTTACTAAATACTGCTCTCGTTTGCCATCAATATTGCTTCCCTATTGTATCATAATCACATCAACAGAAAGCCTTTGGGGACCCAAATGCCATAACCAACTTTTCCTCTGGCTGTGAAATTGCTAAGATTTTGCCTAATGAGGAATTAAGAGGAACTAGGGTCCAAAGATCTCTCAAGAGTTGGAAATAAGTGCTTCCTTGCCATAGAAAGCCATTTCATGACAACTAGACATTCTCCCTGGGGGAGATTTCTTCCCTCCTAGTCTATTCTCTTCCCAGCAGCTTCTCTAATTCCAATTCTCCTTAAAAGTATATGCTTTTTTTTTTTGATCATGAACTTACAGGGTGGAAAGGCCTGAAAAAGCACAAAGTCAAGGGAGTAGTTTTTTGTTTGTGCAAATATACTGGGCAAGAATGGCAGTTTTGAAAGTGACAAGCAATTTTCTCCTAAGGCATATAAGAAATCGAAAGGTCGGGGGTTAGGAGGGATTACTCAGAGCTTATGAGGCAAGAACACCCTTCCGCCGGGAGGCCCCTTATCTTGAACAAGATGCTTCTTTCTTTTATAAGCCTACGGGGTACGGCTTATGCTTCCAAGGTGCCACGGGCAGGCGGCTGCCCTGCACACGAGTCTTGGTTTATCATCAGGCGGCATCTTTGAAATGCCAAACTTTATTTATTGATCTTCCAATTCTATGCTATCTCCAGCCAGCCATGGGGAGAAGTAATACATTTTGTATAGATTAATCCTTGTAATTCCACACAACATACACTCAGAGATAACTCAAACTCACTTTGTCTTCTCATTATCTAAACAGACGTGTCTTTCTTTAAGCCATCAACGAGGTCATCACACCAGTGCCCTTGTGGGATATTCATTAATCAAATAACTAATTTGAAATGGATCTTCAAAGCATTATTCATTTCTCCATCATTCTCCCAACATCAGTTTAAATGCTTTGTGGGTATAATGATTAGGCTGATGTTTAATTAATTGTGAAATTGTGAATTAAAGCTATGGTTACGAGATAAATCATTCTTTAGAGCACACACAGAAAGCTTAGCTCTATGGACTTTAGCTGGTAATTCTTAGCAAGTTTCTCCCCATTCACAGGAAAGGTTGACAGCATCTGAGAGCAGTGTTAACCTCTGTGATAACAAGGTCTGCTTGTGGCTTCTGCCTTCCTTTCTACCATGACGGGAGATACATCTAGAGATCAGGACAGGTGATCACTGAAATATGCAGATCTGTGTTCAAAGCGCTCAGGGGAATGAAAGGCAGGGTGACTTGATTAGAAACAGAATGTAAGAGCCAGATATTGAGGCCACTGTCAGCCCTGATATCGAGGGTGATGTCTACATGGAGTTACATATTGAGGGACAGGAAGTCTGTTTACCTCTGAGCCCAAACTAAAAACAAATTGAGTTAGAGGTAAGGGATGATACTGCTTAGGATTCTGGGACACATTGGCTTTCTAATGAAAAGAAAATGGATCCCACTCTCTTGTATCCTATTCAGACTGGGGATAAGTCTTGCACGGGTAATTCTATTGTTATCACAATTCCTTGCAGACAAAACTCTCTCTTCCAACTTATGCCAACACTTTCTCTGCATCTCATAGTCTTAGACAGAGTTGTCTAAAGTATTGAGAGATGAAGTGATTTGTTCATGGTCTCATGAGCAATATATATGTCCGAAATATAACTTGAACCCAGGTTTGAGGCCAATTTTCTATGCACTATGTCATACTATGTAATGTAATATTGTGGGATGTGATATATGTTATGATGTGATACCTCGTATTGTTAGATGTTACATTTTAACATTATTATGTTACATTTTTAAAAGTGACACGTTGTATAATATTGTATATTTTTAGAGCAGTGTGGGGAGAGCGTGACATGGTCAGATTTGTATTTTAGGAAAGACACTTCGGCAGCCAAGTGGAGAGGGGCTGGAGCCCTATCCACTGCGCCACCTAGCTGCTCCCTAAAGGTGAGATGGAGGGTCTATATTTAGGTGGGTGGAGAGAACAGGATATATCAAAGAGATGTTGTGAAGATAGAAAACACAAAACAATAGATTGTCTCTGTGGGGTGAGTAGTATCTCAGTTTACTTTTCTGTAAAATGAGGATAGAAATCCTTGAATTCTCTCTAAGGCTCTATGGTACAGAACAGGTATCAACCTACATTGGTAGAGAGAATTTTCATTTCACTAGCAGTCTCTATACCAATTAAGTCACACGTCCAGTTCCCATTCCCCAATCGCTGCCCTTCCAAAAAAAAAACAAACCTTTTTTGGCCTACATTGAAGTATTGCCATGAGGAAATCACTTTATAAACTGCAGAGCTCCATAAAAGAGCTCTTTTTTAAAAAGGTATCTTTGTTGGGACCACTGATTTGGTGATGTGGGAATCTCCCAATGTGGAGGTCACTGAAGATGGGCAACTCTGTAATTGATAGTTCAGAGAGTTGCCTGGGGCCCTTAGAAGGGAAATTATTTCCCAAGTCACAGAGCCTATGTAAGAATCAGGACTTGAACTCAGATTTTTCTGAGCTCAGGGCCAGCTGGTTCTCTATCACTAACATCACACTGCTTCTAATGACTGTTATTATTAGTGCAATTAAAAGGACTGAAGGACTAATTTCTTTCTGAAGAAGATTCTGTGGGAGGAGAATAAGGGTGTAAGAAGGTGTGGGTTTGGGGATAGGACAGAGGCAGGGGTAGTAGATGGATTGGCGATCCTTAAGAGGAAATAGAAAATACCTCAACATAGGGCTCCATTTTCAAATAGAAAACAGAAGGTTGGTGAGATTAAACACTACTCTTCTATGTACTGCAAAGGCCCAGTGAATGAGGGCATGCTTTCATTTTCCTCTCTGTTCTTTTATATCTTTTTTTTACCTGATGACAGTATGTGTGAAAAGCATATTAATATTCTGAGTCATCTGCTGGCATACACAGGGTACCTTTACACTGCGGCCTCTCTGTAGAGACTGAGGAGGAACAACTCATTAGGCCACTTCTGTGCTAAGAAGAAATAGGGAAGAAAGTAACATTACCTTTTCCCTTCTTTCTCAGAAGAGGGGAGTTTAACCCCTTCAGGGTTTAGGGACAGGACTGCTTTCTATGAGGCTGTTTTGGTCCCTGATTTGATGCTGGAGCAGCAGCCTGGAGTTCAATTTCTTTCTACCCAGACTCAGGTTTTAATCAAAGCCACACTACTCCACAAAATCACAGAATTTGAGAATTAGAAGTGACCCATCCAGTTCAACCCATACACAAAAGGAATGCCAACAAGTAGTCAGTCAGTCATCCAGTCTCTTTTCAAAGGTCTCCAGGAGGGGAAATCCACCATCTTTTGAGGACATCCATCCCACTTCCAGATAGCTCCGTTTTTAAGGAAGTTTTATCAGATACCAGCCTCAATTTGCCCCACTGTTTCCCCTTCTATGCTCTGGGACCAAACAGAATGATACCATTTTCTCCTCTAAATGACAGCTGATGGAACACGTAAAGACAGCTTTCATTGCTGGCCCCCTCTCCCACCACAAATCTCCTCTTCTCCAGCCTCAACATGCCCAGTTCCTTCAACAAATCTTCATTTGACATGAACTCAAGACCCTTGGTTGACTGCACTGGGACACTCTCCAATTTATCAACAGCCCTTTGAAATGATGGCAGATACTTCAGATGAGCTCTGATGAGGGCAGAGTACAGGGGCTTATCATTTCCCTATTCCTGAAAGCTCTGCCCATCATATTTCAGCCCAAGATTGAATTCACTTTTTTTGTTTCTTTGTTTTGCCTGCTACAATACACTGTTGACTCGTATTGAGCTTACAATCCATCAAAAAACAGAACAAAACAGAATATACCCTAGATCTTTTTTCAGAACAACTGCTATCTAAACATGTCTCCCTGATCTTATACTTATGAAGCTGATGTTTCATGCCCAAATGCAGGACTTATTTCTTCTGAAGTATATCTTGTTAGATTCAACCCAATGCTCTAACCTTAGGTAGCTCCAATGTCTAGAGCTAGTACATATCATGGGATCATAGGAATCACTGGCACATATCATGAGATCCTAGAAATGTGGATTTAGAGCTATGAGGGACCTCACAGGTCATCTGGTGTGACCACATAATTTTATAGATGAGGAAACTGAGGTCCAGAGAGGTGAAATTACTTTTACAAGGTCATGAAGATATTACATCACCTCAAAGGAACTTAGATTTAGAGTGGAAGGGACCTCAGAACCCATGTAGTCCAATCAGATGAGTAAGCTGAGGATCAAGAGAGTACAATTACTTTCCCAAGGTCATACAGTTAGTAAGCATCAGAGGCAGGGTTTGAACCTTAAGTCTTCTGACTCAGGGACAGAGATCTTTCTGTTATAGTACAATGCCTCTACAAGCAAACAAAAATTCAGTCATAGGATCATAGGTTTAGAGCCAAAAGAAAACACAGAGGTCATCTAGTCCAACCCCCTAAATTTACAGATTAGGAAACTGAGGCTCAGTGGGGGATTAAGCTAATTGTTCAAGGTTACATAGGAAGTAAGTGATATATCTGAGATTTGAACTCAAGCCTTATGATGCTTAAGCCAGGGCTCTATCCACAGCACCATACTCTTTCTATAAACAAACAAATGAAAAAGAACAAAAACCAGAATCAAATTCCAACAAATCATATTCTGAAACATTTCCAGGTTTAATTTCCTTTCTAAGAAAGTTCACTTGGGGCAGCTAGGTGGTGCAGTGGATAGAGCACCCGCCCTGAAGTCAGGAGGACCTGAGTTCAAATGCGGCCTCAGACCAAACACTTGACACGTACTAGCTGTGTGACCCTGGGCAAGTCACTTGCCTAAAAATAAGAAATAAAAAAAAGAAAGTTCATTAAATGTTTTCAGATGAATTCAGGAGCTTTTGGCTGAGATTCTTTGAATACCACATATTTTTCTGTATCGATTGATTAATTACAGCTAGGATCAAAACTTGAAAATACAGAATTCACAAGCTTTAAGAAGGTTTGGTATCCAGGCTCCACTTCTGTACAATTGGACCCTTAGCAATCAGTATTAGTTAGCTGCCCTTCTAATGTGTCTGGGAAGTAGCTTTATACTTTGTAAAGGGATGCTAGAGTGCCAATTTTTTTTTACCCTTACTTTAACCTATTAATATCTATGGCCTCTGTTATCTGTGGCTTCCTTTCTGTGATTATATCAACCCTCTATTCCTCAGGAATTACTCTTCATCTTCAAACAAACATTTTCAGTAACAGCCTGGTGGTATGGAATCCAAATGGCAAGAAGTCAAGGAAAGGGCAAATGTGGTGAAAAAAAAATGGAAGAATTGAGTGTAAACTGATTTTTGCAAAAGTTTGGCAGCAAAGATTGGATATTACTGGTGTGGAATAGAGGGATAAAAAGAAAGCTGTTTTAGAATCAGGTGCCTGAGTTTGTAGGCAAGGGAGGAGAAGGTAGCTGAAAGGGAAAGAGTGAGGATATGGTAAAGGAGAAGCAATCATCCCCAGGCCAGTCTTGGAGGAAGCTGGGGAGGGGAACTGGCCTCAATGAAGAGGAGAGTTTCCTTGTGGATTGTGGCCAAGGAGATGGAGAAAAGCTGTGATGGCACCAGGAAGTTTTGAGGCTTTGATTTCAAAGATTCTCCACCTTCCTCACTATGCAGTAGAAGGCTAAGTTATTTGTTGTAATTTGGGGACACAGGGGCTGTGGTTGGTGATTTGAGAAAGCAGAAATGGGCATAGACACTGTGAGAAATGGTATAGGGAGTCAGTAAGAATGGAAAACCTCCTTGCCTCCTGTTGATATGAAGATTTCTTTCCTTTTAGCAGCTTCCTCCCCATAGTAATTCTTTTACTGCCTGGCAGACATTGGATTTCTCCCTTTGGGAAAGTGCAACGGGCACAGTGTGTTTTTGGAGGGGTAGTTGCTGGGGAAGGCCGTGCCTGAATAAAACTGTGCAATAAGTGGAGGTTGTCCCTGGTGATTTCTCATATCCTTTACTGATCCCCTCTTTCGCTCCTTCCTTTCTTCCAAGACCTCAATGCCTTCATTTTATTCTCACCTTCCTAGAGCTCCAACTGGATCACTCATACCCTGCCCCACCTCCATGTAGTGCCTATGCTCAGAAATTCTCTCCCTCTCCTGTTGTTTGACCAGTTCCATCAGGGGAATTTCTCTCAACACTCAGGAGGAAAGCCTCTGGTTACACTAATTCCCACTGCTATTTTCTATCAGAATCACAATATCTTATTTTGTAAATGCTCTTTGGCATCATATTTGTACAATAAAAAAGGGAGACCCTAAGAAATCCATAGATTTGAATGATAGAATTGAAAGGGAGAGCTTTTGAAGGCAGGAAATCTTCCCCAGCATCCCTTAAATTGGGCTTTCTAGTCAACCACATGCTCTGCCTATGTGTAAGGCTAGACCTGGCAATGGGCATTCTGTCCTGGCAGAGGGAGCTTATTCTTCTTTTGAACCTCACAGCCTGCCAACCAGAGGTATGGTCAAGGACAGAAACTTGGAAGCAAAAGAATGTCTGCAGAAACACCTTCTGGTGATAACAGCCCATTTCTGCAACTGAAAGCATCTACTGAGTAAATCTCCCCAAGCTGATGAGTTAGATTGCATCAGGTCCTAAGATAAGGACTTTATTTCAGCAGCAAAACAAACGCTGACCCGTGTTCACAGATTTAGAACAGAAAAGGACCTTGGATCAGAGGGCATCTAGTATAACCCCTCTAGTTTATAGGTGGGGAACAGGGCTAATAAGGAGTTGGATTAGATTACCTGTGAGATACCATCCAAACTAAATCTGTGATCCTGTGTAGCTTTTCAAATATACATACACACATGTATATATGTATGTGGGCATATATATGACATGATGACACATATATATATTATAGAAATGGCTGTCTGTGTATACATACATACAAACATATTTATATATAAATATATACATACACATATGCCCACCTACACATGCATGCATGCATGCATACACACATACATACATACATGGTTGTATGGGCAAAAGTTCTGACCTGAGTTCAGATCCTATTCTGACCCCGACTTACCTATGACCTTGGGCAAGTCACTTAACTTCCATTGGCCTCTGTACCAGATGGCCTCTGAGGTGCCTTCTAATTTAGATCTGAGGAATGAGGCATATTGTACTTAGCTGTTCTACAAGATATTAGACTTAATACTGAAGAGAAATGTGATTAGGACTGGGTGTCCAGGACTTTGTCTCAGGGTAATAAAATTTAAAAGATACTTAAGGCAACTGTGCTCCTGAAACAAGTGGAAAAATTCAGCCTATCACCAAATTAGCAAGAACAATTAGAATAGGAAGCTAAAAGATGGAAGTGGACCCTCCAGGCAAGCTCATCTCTGGGGCAGCTCTAATTTCCTTCCTCCCGGAGAGGTGACTTCCCAACAAGAGGGGCTCTTCCTTCTCCCCCTCCCCCACCATCCATGAAGTCTAGTGTTCCAGGTCTGAGGTGTCTCCCTGAAGTCTCCCCCCTCCTTAAGCTCAATTAAATTTGCTTTTTCATGAAGTATTGAATCCTGGCAATGGTTTGCAGTTTACTTAGGAGCTGCAAACTGAAAACCAAATGGAAGTTTTCCATGAGCAAGGGGGTGGGGTGAGGGAAGGGAATAAGCATTTATTAGACACCTGCTAAGTTCCAGGCATTGTGCTAAAAGCTTTATAAATAACATGTCATTTGATCCTCACAACAACCTCCGGAGGTAGGAGCAGTATGATCCCCATTTTGTATACGAGGAAACTGAGACAGACAGAGATCAAATAACTTACCTAGGGTCACATAGTTAGGAAGTGTCTGAGGCTGGATTTAAAGTCTGTTCCCGACTGCATGTGCAGTGCTCTGTCCATGGTGTCACCCTGCTGCCATGAGGCAGAGCAGGATTAAATCAGATGAGAAGCCCAAAGCAAAGTCTATTCTTAAGGAATGCATCTGGTTTGATATATGACTTACTTAAAGCTGAGGGATAGTAGTGATAATTTGGACAGTATCTTTAACACATCCTTGCCTCAATTTTGTGGTGGCTTTTGGTCTGAAGTCAATAGCTTAGAGCTATTTAAAAAAAATTCTTCTAGTACATTGATTTTAAATTAAATTAATTCTGTTCTTTGGGTCATCTCCCAGATTATAAAATCTGAGCGCCTCATTAGTGATGAAAACCAGGGCAATAAGCATATTAGAACAGGCTGGACATGTTAAAGACCTTGAAATTCAGTTAATGTCAACCAAACCCAAGTCCAAGTTTAGCCAATTAACTGTTGAGTCCAAGCATGCAAATGCAGAGGATGTCTCTTTGACCGAGACTGGTCCTGGTAAGGAATTGAGGGTTTTCTCCCTCCCCCATATCACTCTTCTGCCCTTTGCCGATTGACGCTTTTCTTCCTGACACTTTCATCCTTCATGGAAGGGATGTAACTTCTTACAGTACTGATATGTCGCCTCCACATCCTTTGCTCTGCCTGGATGCCCCCAGTCATATTTCAAGTTAATTCAATCCAATTCAGTTCCCCAACCTTTATGGAGTAACCATGATGTTCTAGGAACTGTTGGAGGGCTAGGGATAACAATTGTGCATTGTTCCACTTAGCTGCCACTAGGGGGAACATAATTAAATCAGGTGGGAGGCCCAATGGAAAGTTGGAAAGCGAAGTGGAAAGGAAATCCTAATTCCTTGTCTCCTATCTAAGACTATGCGAAATAAATGCTACCATAGCATTAGAAGGAGAATTTGAATGCAGATCTTTTGGCTCCAGAACCATTACTTTCCCCACTATACTATGGATCATATATCTAAAAGTGACAGTAAGTAAATGCATACATGCATGCATGAATGAATGAACAAATGAATAAATGAAAATTCATTCACATTAAGCACTCACACTAAACATGCACACATTAAACACAGGCGCTATATTAAACTCTAGAGACTCAAATAAGAAAAGGTAAGATAGACTGTGACCTCAAAGAGCTGATTGTAATAGAAGGATATAACAAATATAGTATGGATGAATGGGAAGGGAGTTTGGGTGTGTGGAGCCCCAGGGAAAGTGATTGATCCATAGGATAGTCCCTTGACACACCCTTTTTCTCAGAGTCAATGTTAGTCCTGATTGGATTATAGAACCCAGATCAATACATGGAAAGATTGTCCACATTCGGGGTGGGAAGAGTCTTTGCTGGGTGAGGAGATTGCCTGGGTGGACAGTTAAATAGGATATGAAGCATGCGGTGGGGTGGGGCTGTCTGAATAGAATGGGCTAAGTAAGCTTCTACTCACTCAATCACCAGTCCAGGTGGGAGTTCAAGAACTGAGTGGATAAACTTCACCAGTGACTTAAGGATATGGAGTTCTATAGATTCTTTGGGATATTGGTCCAGGTTAAAAAAAAAAAAATCAGGGCAAAAACAACAACATTTATTCATCCCCCCATTTTCCAGATGAGAAAACTGCATTTTGGACAGGTTAAGTGACTTACCCCATTGACTATCTGTGATTTCCCTTAATAATGTTCTTTGTCATTTTCTCTGGTAGGCTGGGAATAAAAAACAGGACTGTACTATCATCAGGCTGAGTTTGATCTCTGTACAAGTGCACAATGTGAACTACAAAATGCCGTATCAAATATTAAGATTTTTCAGATTGTGGGTTTTGAGGCAGACATTCAACTCAATATAATGATACAAAAAAGCTAAGACTATTTGAGATTCATTTTCAGTGTTCTTCCTTAGCCTCATTACCCAAAGTATATGTAGAATATTACCCTTATATATCTCAGTTATTCTTCCCATTCCTGTAGTTATATATAACTTTTCTTCTTAAAATTTTTACTTGAAAAATGTTTTTAAAATAATCATTAGATTTTTTTTTCTTTTTAGTTTTAACCAACATAACTATGATGTATTCCTTCCACTACCCAATTTCAATTGCTACTGATGTTATAGCATTTTTTTCCTCCTTCTGTGGCCAGGTATTAGATGTCCTTCCTAAAGTTGGATCAGTAGACTGACCTGCAGGGGATGGCATAAGCCATCTTTCTTTCTTTCTTCCAGGGGTGATAAATCCTCTTGATCAGGTGGTTGCATGAACATGCTTAAATTCACAACCCTCCTTTCATTGATCCTGAAGCTGGCAGGTAGCAACAATGACAAATTTTATTTATATTTACAACCCTTCAAAATCTGGGGCCAGCCTCTCTTCCCAAGCTTTTTGTCCATGCTTTTCCTTCACACATGCATCATTCCAACCAAACTGGCCTTCTTATTGTTGTCTGTATGTAAGCCTCCATGTCCTGTCTCCAGTCCTTAGTCCAGGATGTCCCATATATATATATTTATTTTTTTATTAATTTATTTTGATTTATCAACAATCACTTCCATATGCTTTTGAGTTTAAAATTTTTCTCCCCCTTCCTCCCCACTACCCTCCCTAAGACGGCACACGATCTGATATAGGCTATACATATACATTCCTATTAAACATATTTTCACATTAGCGATGTTATAAGTAAGAATTAGAACCAATAGGAGGAACAACCAGAAAGAGGAAACAAAACTCAACAGAAGAGAAAAAAAAATAGCAAATAGTATGCTTCAATCTGCATTCCAACTCCGTAGTTCTTTCTTTGGATGTGGATAGCATTTTCCATCATGAGGCCTTTGGAGATGTCTTAGATCCTTGTATTTCTGGAAAGGGTTAAGTTTATCAATATTAGTCATTGTACAACATGGCTGTTATTGTGTACAATGTTCTATTGGTTCTGCTCACTTCACCCAGCATCAGGCCATACAAGTCTTTCCAGGTTTTTCTGAAATCTACCTGCTCATCTTTTCTTATGGAACAATAGTATTCCATTACGTTCATATACCACAACTGTTCAGCCATTCCCCAATTGATGGGCATCCTCTCAATTTCCAATTCTTTGCCACCACAAAAAGAGCTGCTATAAATATTTTTGTACATGTTGGTCCTTTTCCCATTTGAGTAGCATCCCCATGGGGATGCATGATGGGTCCTTTCCCTTGACTTGGTAATGTACATTGTCTATTTCCTGGTAGACATGAGGAATCTTTTAATTGGCTAGTGAGCAATAACTCTTTGGATATTCTTAAGAGTTGTTCCGGGTTTCTTCTTCCTGCTACCCTTGAGGTATACCATCTCTGAGTTCTGGAGGGTCAGTGGGAGAAATACCCTATCCCTAATCAGGCCTGAAGTTGTGAACTCATGGCCTCCTGGGCAATCCTGTATCTGGGATGGGGTAGCCTCCTGTTTGTGTCCTCTTTCCTTTGGCAGAGGGCCTTGTGAAATCTCAAAAGGGAAGTGGAATCTTTTGCCTTCCTGGTCACTTGAACAGCAGGATAATGGCTGTATGAGCTGTTGGAACAGAAATAGCAATGGGCCAGAAGAAAAGGAAAGATTTTCCCACACAGAGAAAAGGCACTGAAAGATATAGCATTGATTGGTCTGCACTCAGTTCAGAGGAAACGTAGCTAATGAACAAGTCTCTTGCAAATGTCCCAATAAGCCTTGCAGAGTGGCCTTTCTGACAATATAACGTTACATAAATATTATATATATATATATATATATATATATTATATATATATATATAATATATATATTATATATTATATATATATATATATATATAAATTCATTCTATTATTTTTTATTTATTTTTCCTTTTGGTATGGGGATAAAACTATCTGTTCCAAGCCTGATTCTTGTTTGGTGTTTGTCCTCTGGGTATTATTATTATTATTATTTTTTTACTCTTTCCTCTTCCCTCTAATCCCTATTGTGGAAGACTCTTTAGACTAGAGCCAAAAAGAAAATTGTTCTTTCTTGAGAATATGAAGTAGAAGTGGAATTAAAACTCTGCATTTCTTTATTGAAGAGTTAGGCAAGTCCAGAGCAGTGAGAACAGGAGATATCAGTTCAGCCATCTGAATAAAAAACAGCTCACAGGTTAGTGGAGAAAACATCCCAAAAGATGACTTCATCAGACCAACAGATAGCCCAGAAGCTCCACAGGCAAGCAGCAAGGCTTCCTGGTGCATGTATTTATTCTATTTGTGGTAGCATGTAAATCTATCAGAAAAAATACCTCAATAGGTATCATGAAAATCTCATTTTTTGCTTTACTAATTACATATTAATTAAATATCTTTTGCTTTAAATTCATTCATGCTCTAGTTTGGTCTGATAAAAGAGAAATATCAGTGGGGGCTTATGACCTGTGCTTTTGAGTAGATGCTGATCCAACATGTGCCTTGACCTTGGGTGTAGCTGTCAAGGACTCATGCTTAAAGTAGGAAAGGAGAAAGGGAAGGATGCTGCAAAATTATTGAACAATACCATTGTATGATTGTGATGAATATTTTAAACATCTCCTTTTATTACTAGCTGCAATATCCTCTTTGGTTTTCAATGTTTTTACCTATAAAATTAAGGGTTTGACCTAGATGATCTTTACCCATCTTGAAAGATGGCTTAAAAAATATCATAAATGTGGACGAGACCCTCAACATCGTTTAGTTCATCCACTTCATTTGACACATGAGGAGTCTGAATGCTAGAGATATTAAGTAACTTGCTAAAGAGGAGTTATGTAATGGGCCCTGATCCCTCCCTTTGCCATTGTGATTAAGTTGGGTGCCCATCAGCAACAGTATTATATTGTACTTTAAGGTTGGAAAAAGGCTCATTTATACCCATTTCACAGATGAGGAAATCAAAGTTAAAAGAGGCTGTGACTCACTTAGGGTCAAGGGTCAAGCACCAAATCCAGATAATATGTCCATAAACTCAATGTTCTTTTCACGTTAATAAGTTATCTTCCCCCCAACCCCCCAGCGTTCTCAGTACTGTCTATACTGTTGAACACATAGTGTGAACATATTTTGAAAAGCACAAAGCACTGGCCAAATGCGGGAGATAATCTTCACTTTCCTCAGCCTGGTAGATCTGGGGCTCTTAAGCTTTTTGGTGTCATGGACTCCCATGGGAGTCTAATGAAGCCCTTGGCCCCTTCTTGGGGTTTGCAAAATCATATTTTTAAAGGCATAAAATAAACTATGTGGGTTACAAAGGAAACTAATTATGCTGAAATATAGTTATCAAAATATTTTTTGAAAGGTTCATGGATCTCAGGTTAAGAATCCCTGTGCAGATTTGACAAAACCAAATCCAGCTCAGATAAGCCTAACCCCAGCACTCCCTGCAGGGCAAATCATTATTTGTCTTAACAATGTCAATGAGGTCTATTCAGGATTTACTTGAAGTGGCCTAATTTTCTACTGTATCTATTATAAAAGCTCCTTCCTTCTCTCCTTCTCTTCCTTCCACCATCTCTCCTTTCCTCTCTTTGTCCCTCCTTCCCTCTCTCCTTCCTTCCCTCCTCCTTCTATCTCTCCCTTCATTTCTCCTCCCCTCCCCTTTTCTTCCCTCCCTTCCTCCTTCCCTTCCTCCCTGCCTTCCTTCCTTTTCTTTCCTTTTTCCCTCCCTCCCTTCCTTCCTTCCTTCCTTCCTTCCTTCCTTCTTCCTTCCTTCCTTCCTTCCTTCCTTCCTTCCTTCTTTCCTTCCTTCTTTCTTTCCTTCTTCCCTCCCTCCCATCCTCCTTCCCATCCTCTTTCCATCCCTGTCTTCTTTTTAACAAACATTTACTGAGTGAATTCTCTGTTTAGAGTATGGTACTAGCTACCTTGTTCTTTCCTTAAAAGGCAGGAGAGCAGTGATTGAGAAAGCAGGTCTTTATTTCTCTATTTAACATAAAAGCATAATTCTTTAAACTGCCAAATATTGAGAGGATATGTAACATGAAGGACTAATGCATCCTTTAGTTTAGAAAATGATCTCAAGAGGTCTTTATTCTCCTCCATAAATGAGGGAAAATTATCTGCTTTATCTTTCAAATTCATAATAGTGTATAACAGTACATTGTACTGTTTGTACATTTAGGCAAGGTAATCATCACTAGGGCTGAGTCAGGGGCAGCTGGAGTTGTCGGGGGGGTGGTGGGAGGAGGGGGCAACATTCATCTGTACAATGAATCATGGGTAAACACAGCCAGAGAGTGAACTTGGAGCAAGTCTATTGAAATGGAGCTTGTGGATAAGCTTATAAAGCCTTCCGGGGTTTGAAATAATATTTAAAGTTGGAAAGAATGGATAGCACAAAATGGAGGGATATGTGTGGAAGAATGATACTCAAATCAGTGATAGAGGTACCCAGGGAAAACTCTAAGTCTTCTGTCACTTTGAGACAGGAGAAAGCTCTGAATAGCCTCCATTATTCTGGGAAATAATCACAAGCAGTTGGACAAACATAATAAAATGTTTAAGCAAAATGAAATGAGACCAATAAGGCCAATTCTAATAATAGCAGCTAATATCGAATATCTAGGATACAACCTTTGTTTAGGAAGGAAGGAAAATCTAATATGAGAGAGAGAGAGAGAGAGAGAGAGAGAGAGAGAGAGAGAGAGAGAGAGAGAGAGGGAGAGAGGGAGGGAGAGGGAGAGAGAGGAAGAGAGAGGGAGGGAGAGGGAGGGAGAGGGAGAGAGAGGAAGAGAGAGAGAGAGAGAGAAAGGGGGGAAGAGTAGGATAGAGAGAGATGGTAAAGGAGGGGGAGAGGAGGAGAGAGAGAAAAGAAAAGAGACTAGAGAAAGGGAATAGGAAGGAAAGAGAAGGGAAAGAGAGAATTAAGTGGACAGAGTTTAGAGGAGGGAGAAAGAGAAAGAGAGAGAAAAGGAAGAGGCAGACAGAGACAGGAAGGCAGAGAGACAAAGAGAATATATAAACATACATAATACACATATATAACCTATTCATTCAAGATACTTTACAAAATTAGGATGATTACAGGACCATAGATTTAAAGGTACCTTGAAAGCCATCTAGTTCATCCCCTTTATTCTAAAGATGAGGAAATTGAAGCCATGAGCAGTGAAAGGACTTGGCCAAGGTCTCACAGGTAATAAGTGGCAGGCATGGGATTTGAACCTAGGTCACCTGACTCCAGATCAATTTTTATCATCCCTTTCAGCCCCCTGCTAAAGTCACAAGCCAATATGTGCCCAGAAGCAGGTTTTGAACAAATCAGGAGAAATGCTGGAATTTGTATCTAGGTCCTCTGGCTCTTACTCGCTTTTCACTGTACTGGTCTGCCTGGATATCACAGTAATTAAAGCTCAGAGCTGCCCAGCAAAGTAGTTCTAGAGAAGGTGTTCCCATTACTTGGAAGGATTTAGTCACAGACTGAGCTATGGAAAGAAATGGGATGACAGCCACAACCCAGCAATCCATGCCCCCAGCCCCTAGATGCTGCCACTCCTCTCATTAAAGTATATAGGAGAGAAAAGTAGAAATGTGTGTCTTAAGAACTGGAATCATCCAGAATATGCAATAGAATCCGTGTATGTGTGTGTGTGTGTGTTTGTGTGTACACACTCGTGCATTTATGTGTGTGCATGTGTGTGCACATGTGTGTGTGTGTGTATGTGTGTGTATACTCAGCAGTTTCCCCCTCATAAATATATTTGCTGATAATATAATGAGGAAAAAATCATGGTAAAATATCAATATATGATTTTGGAATTTTGCAATATTTTAAATTAGCTTAGAATCTGAAGAAGAAAAGGGGAAAATGTGTCGCTTTATAGCTTTTAATGGTTAACTATAAAGGCAATGGGTAAATTGGATAGATTGTTAAATTTGGAATGAGGGAGATACGTAGGTTCAAATGCCACCTCTGTCACTTCCTTGATCTGAGTGCTTAATCTCCCTGAGCCTCAGACAGCTCTTCAGAGATTAAAATTATAGGCGAATGCCTTCCCTCTGCGATTATTTTCAATTTATCTTGTGTATATCTTGTTTGCACATAATTGTTTGTTATTTGCATGTTGTCTCCCCCACTGGACTTGAGCTCTTTGAGAAAAAGTATTATGATTATTGTTATTGCTATTGTTGTTGTTATTTTGCCTTTCTTTGTATTTCCAGCACTTAGCATGGTGCCTGGCATATAGAAGGCATTTTGTCACTGTTGCCATCATCATCGTAGTAGTAATAGTAGTAGTAGTAGTAGTAGTAGTAGTAGTAGTAGTAGTAGTAGTAGTAGTAGTAGTAGTAGTAGTAATAGTAGCAGCAGCAGCAGCAGTAGTCATAGTTGCAGTAGCAGTAGCAGTAGTGGTAATACCAGTAGTAGTAGTAGTAGTAATAATAATAATAATAGTAGTAGTATAATAGTAATAGCAGCAGCAGCAGTAGTAGGAATACAAGTAGTATAGTAGTAGTAGCAGTAACAGTAGTGGTGATACCAGTAGTAGTAGTAATAGTAGTAGCAGCAGTAGTAGTAAAAGTAGAAGTAGTGGTAATCAATAATTAATGATAATTATTATAACAACAACAATAATATGTGGAGTCAAGAAAATCTGAGTTCAAATCCAGGCTGACAGGAACCATGAGACCCAGGGCAAATCACTTAACTGCTGTCTGCCTTAGATTTCTCATCTATAAAATGGGAGTAATAATAGCACCTTTCTGCCAGAGTTATTGTGAGGATAAATTGAGATAATATTTGCAAAATGCTTTGCATACTTTCAAGTGCTATATAAAATCCAGTAGTAGTTGTTGTTATTAAGTGTTTGTAGGTTTCATTTGTTGATAGCTTTCAATTTGTTTCCATGGAGGGAGTGTTCACATCAGGAATTCCCATGGTGATGAAGTTTTCATATTGGGACAGTGGTTACCTACACCCTACTGTGTAAAAGGTAGTGACCAGTCAATCAGCAAGCATTTATTAAGTGCCTACTATGTTTCAGGCACTATGTAGGCACTGGGAATAGAAATATAAAAAAATTAAAGAAATTCTTGGCATAGGTAAACAGGTAATCTTTATGGCAAAGTTTTTGTTCAGTCATGTCTGACGCTCTGTGACCCCATTGGGGTTTTCTTGGCAAAGATACAGGAATGGGTTGCCATTTCCTTCTCCAGATCATTTTGCAGGTGAGGAAACTGAGGCAAACAGGTTTAAGTGACTTGCCCAGGGTCACATAACTAGTAAGCATATGAGATCAGATGTGAACTCAGGAAGATGAGTCTTCCTGACTCCAACCCCAGTGCTCTATCCATTGAACCACCCAGCTACCTATATAGCAAAACAACAAACGCTTTTAGAGAGAGCTGAAAGGAGACACCTAACCAGAACCTGAAAAGCATATTTGTTTAGAGTCTTATGAATCTAATTGAGGACTTAAAAAATCCAATCCATTCTAAGGAATCTAATCTAGAAGAGTTCTTTAGTGTAGTACCCTAGGCATCTTTCCTTGACCCTGAGCTAGCCAAAATCTTATCAGTGATTTGGATGAAGGCATAGATATCATACTTGCCAAATTATTAGGGGCACAGAGCTAGGAGGGATAGCTAATGCATTGGTATCAATGTGACTTTGACCAACTCACTTCATCTCTCTAGGTCTCAGTTTCCCTATCTGTAAAATGAGGGGTTGGACTGTGAGATGATAGTGCCAGAATAAAAAAGATTCTTGACAGGCTGCAAAGATGGGATGAGTATAATATCCACAAGTCCATAAGCATTGATTAAATACTTGCTATGTGCCAGGAATTGGGCTAAAAGTTAGGACTACCAAACCACACATACATGCAAATGAACACACACACACACACAGAAGAGAGAGAGAGAGAGAGAGAGAGAGAGAGAGAGAGAGAGAGAGAGAGACAGACAGACAGACAGACAGACAGACAGACAGACAGACCGACAGACAGACATACAGACAGAGTCCATACTCTGGAAGTCCAGACTACCACATGATCCTTAGGCTAGATCAAAGCTCAAGTCCTTCCAGATGTAGCCTCTACCCTCTGCTCCAACTCCACCCTGAGGAACCACAATAGTTTTATTGGAAACCCTGGAGGAACCACTCCCATCTTGTGAACTCATTCCTAAACTTCTCTGCCCCTAGGCTGTGCTCTACTCTCCCATCAGACTCTACTCACACCTTCTTCAGTAGAAGAATTTCTTCTACTTAATTTTTTTTTCTGTTAATTTCTTCTAAATTTCCTGCCCTAGGGCAAATTTCTCTTTTGGGACTAAGCTTTGGTCACTATGAATAGTTTTGGTTTTTTTAGTTCTCCCTCTCCTCCCACTTCCCTTCTCTCCCATTTTTATGTGTGACTTTTGAGTAGTGACAAGATCTTTGGACCTGAATTTGCTCAGCTATAAAATGAGGGGTTTGGCCAAGAAGTCCTTTAAGATCACTTTCAACTCTATATCTGTGGCCCTCTGATCCTAAGACCCCACCTTTATAGGCTAACCTTCTTTAACTATATGATCTATTCAAGGGGATACATTTTTTTTCCCCTGTAATTTATCCAACCTATTTAATGCTGATCCATGTTCTTACTGGGCTCTGTTGAATTTTGTTTTTGTGAGGCGATTGGGGTTAAGTGAATTGCCCAGGGTCACATAGCTAGTTAAGTGTCAAGTGTCTAAGGTCAGATTTGAACTCAGGTCCTCCTGCCTCCAAGGCTGGAGCTCTCCCAATGCGCCAAGTAGCTGCCCCTGGGCACTGTTGTATTAATAAAATATTTAGTTTACAGGAAAACAGATTAACAATGAACTATATATGGTTACATAAAAACTATACATATATACATATATTCTATATAATTATATATTGCTCCATTTGTACGTATATATGTATCATGTACATATATATTTCACCACTGTGAAACTGTGTTGTAAATGTACTAGATTTGGAAATAGGAATAACTAAATCAAATCCCTCCTCAGACAATTATTAGCTGTGTGACCCTAGCTAAGTCACTTAACCTCTCTAATCCTCAGTTTCCTTAGCTGTAAAATGGGGATAATAATAGCCCTATCTCAAAGTGTTGTTAAGGGGATTAAATAGGTAACATTTGTAAAGTGCTTTGTAAACCTTAAAAGTCCTGTATAAATGCTAGCTATCAGTATATTTTTCATTGATCTACCAATCTACTCATATTACATCCATCCATTCACCCATCCATCATTTCTCCATCTCTCTTTCCCTTCATCCATTTATCAATCCAGCTAGCCATTTATCTACTTATTTACCCACTCAGCTGTTATCCATAAATTCAATGAAGAAGTATTAATTTGCATATAAAGTAGATACTGGGGAAGATACAAAATTCAGTTAGCAGGGAGTGAATCCCTGTCTTCATAGAGATTACAGTCAAGCAGAGGCACAAAGACCCAACTCAGCTGATAATGATGCACAGAAAAATATCAGTTGTGGGTGTTGTTGTTGTTTGTTGTTTGTCCTTCCTTCTCAAAGAGGACCAGGACATCAGGGAAGTGACGCCATGACTTGCAAGTCAATTGGATTTAAGTGAGGTGGGGCAAAGTCACCAGCCTCACTTTCTCCTCTGGAGCCATCTTGGTCCAGTGGCCAGATAGAGATCAGGATGACTGGAGATGGCCCTGGATGCAGTAGGAGACCAAGTTATAGGTGTGGGGTGGAGGGGAAAGCCAGGTAATTATTTTTCCAAGACCCAGAGCTTGTCAAAAAGTGGGCTAGCTCACTTTACACAGGGCAATTATTTGCCAAACCTTCAATTCTTTAGGGCATGAGTTTCATCACTTGGGATTGAAAATTACCTGAAAGACTCTAAACAAAGGGTAATGAACACAAGTGAGGAAGTGTCATAAACAGCAGACCAGGCTCCTTGTGGGGGGCTGCAGGGAGCGTCTGGCCTCTGATGTCTTCTCTTATTTAACATCTTCATTCATAAGCCAGGGTAGGGAATAGACAGCGGGCTGATGAAATTCACAGATGGTTCTCATTTGGGAGATATTATGAATACCAGGGATATCAGAGAAGTGATACAAAAGGACTGAGGGAAAGAATAACAATGAGATTTGACTTTGAAAATGCAAACCAGTGTGGCTGGATATGTATGAATAGGGGGAAAAAAGCCCAACCTTTTAAATAGAAGAGAGAAAACTGGAAGTCAGCATTGAAAGTGAGATCAAGGTAGATAGTGGATATTGAATTTGAAGTGGGATCATCATATCACAGAGGCAAAATTACCTGCGTACTAATGAATAAATAAACAAATAAAATCATGTGAATGAGGCCTGGGGACATTTGAAGTAAATGAGGGTGGGTGAGCACAGGACAATGGATGACATTGCTGTTTTCCTCTTAGAGTTGATGCCCATGATTTTCATGTTAAAATAAAACGTGGTATATAAATGTAATGAATTAGTATTGTATTGTAAGGAATGTCTAAATTACCTATCCATCAGTAAGCATTTATTGAGCTCCTACTATATGACAGACACTCTGATGCTGGTGATAGAGGCCGGATCTGTGGTTTCATTGGCATAGGGAGCTCAGAAACCCTACTGATACAAGTCTGCACCTAATTTCCATCTTTTATTCTTAGGGAATTGCCCAGGGCACCATGAGATTCATTGACTTGCCCAGGGACTCACAGCTAGAGTGTTTCAGAGGTAAGCCTTTAACCTGGGTCTTTCTGGCTTCAAGACTGGTTTGCCATCTACATAGATGTACTTGAGTACATATGCATATGGTCTAAATACCTGTGCATACGTGCATATTTATACACATGGTTACACATAGATATGTGTGCATACATACATACAAACACATGCACACTCTCTATATATACACATATGTATAGATATACATATTAATGATAACAGGAATTTATTGCATGTTTTAAGGTTTACAAAGTGCTATTCTGAGCCTCTCAAATCCCTGAGAGGAGGGTATACAAGAGTTACATAAAATATAGCCCACACCTTTGTGGAATGATCAGGGGTATAAGGCAGACACACTTATTACAAGTGAATTCATTAGAGAGTTGCAGTTGCTTAGAATGTTTCTAAATGTTGTAGTTGTAGTTATTGTCTTGAAAAGAAATATAGAGGGAAGGGAATAAGTACTTATTAAACACCACTAGTTTACAGGCACTGTGCTAAACCCTTTAGACATGTTATCTCATTTAATCCTCACAATAACCCTGAGACGTAGGTGCTAATGTGTGCCATGTGCTGAATTTAGGACTCTGAAATTGAAGGGGAACATGGAAAGACTGAGATGGTAAAATGAAGATTTACAAAGCCAATCATAAAACAGTTTTCACATAAAGTCCAGAGAATTGTAGCTATTCTTCATGAGGGAAAAAGGAGTGAAAGGAAATCTGTTGTCATTAAGAGCCCTTGCACAGAAGGAGGGTGAGCTTATCTCCATTTACATCAAACAAAGAGCAGACAGGTCAGGGGAAAGCTTGGTTTACAAAGAAAAATAACTTCTTAATGGTTTGGGTTATTGGATATTAAAAAACAAAAAAGGATACCAAGAAAGGTTGGAGAATCTCCAATGTGGGAAAACCTTTGAAATTATATGGTTTCTGATTTGTCTGGCATAGTTAAAGTGTGACTCTGTCTGGAGGAAGTACAATGAATCAAACCAAAGAAAACTGATCATTCCTTCAATTGACAAGTATTTATATAGAAACAAAATCTAACATTCATCTTTTAAAATTTTGAGTTCCAGATTCTCTCTCTTTTGTCTGCCTGAGAAGGTAAACAATTTGATATTAATTACACATGCAAAATATATTTCCATATTAGCCATGTTGCAAAAGAAAACACAGTAAAAACACCAAGAAAAATAACGTAAAAAAAGTATGCTTCAATCTGCATTCATAGTTCATTAGTTCTCTTTCTGGAGGTGAATAGCATTTTTAATCATGGGTTCTTTGGAATTATTTTGGATCATTTTCTTGATCAGAGTAGCTGAGTCTTTTACAGTTGATTATCCTTATGATATTGCCGTTACTGTGTACAGTGTTTTCCTTGTTCTGCTCACTTCACTTTACATCAGTTGTTTCCATAAGTCTTCACAGGTTTTTTTCTGAAATCATTCTGCTCATCATTTTTTATAGCACAATAGTATTCAATCACAATCGCATACCACGATCTGGTTCAACCATTCCTCAATTCATGGGCATCTGCTCGATTTCAAATTCTTTGCCACTGCGAAAAGAGCTGTGATAAATATTTTTCTACAAATAGGTACTTTTCCCTTTTCTTTGATATCTTTGTGATACAGACCTAGTAGAGATAAACAATTGACTTTGAGAGTTGGTTCAAGCTGGCTGCAGCTCATCCGTCAATGAAAATCACATTGTGGAAGTAGAAAAGATAAGATTTGACAACTGATTGGATATGAAGTGCGAAGAAGGAAGACTCAAGGATGATGCCAAAGATGACGCCAAAGATGTGAATATATATGACAAGAAGGATAATGGTGCCTTTGTTCATTAATAGCTAAATTTAAAAGGGAATTTTAGGGGGAAAGAAAATGAGTTCTGTTTTTGGCCACATGGAGTTTGAAATGCCTCTGAGATATCCAGTTTGAATAGGACTAGAACTAGGGTTGGAGATATCTGTTAAGCCCATGGGAGCTGATGAGGTCAACAACAGACACAGTGAAGAGGGTCCAAGGGGCACACCAACAGTCTGAGGACAGGATATAAATGGTTATCCAGAAAAGGGAAAGGGAGAAGAAGGGAAGACATTCCCTACCCCACCCTATCCCATCTTTCTCTCTATCTTTTCAGTTCACATAATCTTAATCATATACCACTTATTATCTATGTAGCCTTGGAAAAGTCAAGTTCATTTTACTACTCTTAATTTTACTAATCAATAAAATGGGAAAGGTCAACTATGTAATTTTATGTTGTTGGTGTTTGTTTGTTTGTTTGTTTTTGTTTTTTTGGTGAGGCAATCAGAGTTAAGTGACTTACCTAGGGTCACACAGCTAGTTAAGTGTCAAGTGTCTGAGGGATTATGTAATTTTAAAGTTACTTTTAAGCTTTACATGATTATTATCCACCATTCCTCCTTGCTGTGACCTAGGCCAACTCAACCCTGCCCTCCTGAGGATTGGAGACAATGCTGTACCTTCTGTATTTTAAGATCTGAAATATCTTATGATCCCAAAATCATAGACTTAAGCTTCAAACGACCTTTGAGATCAGCTAATCCAACCCACTCATTTTACATTAACCGACTATAATACCCTTCCTGGTCATATGCCTGCTATGAAACTATACATAAGCCCTCACTTCCATCTCAGCACTCAGTCTATGGGTGCTGATCGGTAAGCATCCGTTGACTTTATCTTGACTGGATCCAGACCCTCTGTCCACTTCCCAGTCATTTCCATGCCATCATTCCACACACCTAACCTCCTTATGTCCTCTCTTCCCAGCCCCACCAGACTATTGCAAGCCCTCCCTCTCCTCAAACAGGTGTATACACACACACACACACACACACACACACACACATGCACACACACACACACACACAAACATAAGGTGGGGGTGCTAGTATGAGAACACTACCATTAGTGTTCTCCTTTAGGAGAGGATGTGCCATCCAATATGACCCAAGACACCGTTCCCTCTGATTTCCCTGTCCAGAACATGTATCCCTGCCCATCAGCTTCTAAGTGTATTCTCTTCCATGATTGGAATGGAAGTTCTTAAAGAACTGTCTTGAGGACAGACACTGCTTTACTTGCTTGTATTTGTATCTCCAATATTTAGTGTTTTACTGGGCACATAGTGAGTTTTTAACAAATGGGTTCATTCATTCATTCCAGATGAAGAAACTGTCTTGCAAAAAGGTTAAGTAATGTGTCTAAGGTTCCATAGTTGGTGAGTAACAGCTAGGATTTACTTAGATCCTTTGATTCCCAACCTAGCATTTTGTCTATTTGTTCCATGTCCAGTTCTGAAGATGGGCTGTCAGTTTGGACAAGGGATCTTGCCCTATTAATAAATGGAAGATCCCTTATTACTTTCAAAATGACTCATGGGCATCCCCTGAATTTCCATTTCTGTAGGACAAAAGGCAACCCACTATTTTCCTGCCTGCAGCTAAACAGGATGAGGGGCCATTTTGCTCAGCTTTCTAACTCGATGTTAGTTGAGAATCACTATATTGCTGAAGACATCTAAGAAGACAGGCTCCTAAGAGCTGTAAGGACATTTTTTATGGGTTTACACACATTCTTCCCTGTACTCATTTCCCAAGGAGAATAGAAAGGAGGGGGAAGAGAGGAGCAGAGAAAAGGTGAAGGGGTGATGTTTCTTCTCTGCCTGCTTGGAACAGGTGAGAAATTGATGGCTCAGATGCTTTTGACCTCTGCATTTGAGGTGTGGGGTTCATAAATGTCAAGATTGACACCAGAAGGTCCTTACATATAAACAACAAACTTGAAATAGATGAATATGTCCTTCTGATGGTGATCTCTGTGTAACTGATTCTGACAGAAAACAGCAACAGGAACTTTTTTTTTCTCTTTACCCTGGGCTCAGAGATAAAAACTATTATCACTCTAAGAGATCATAAACTGTGACAGGGAGAAGGGACCTAGATATCATTTAGTCTAACTCTTCATTTTATTTTTTGCATTAAAATTTTTCACTTGATTTTCCATTGATAAGCATTTGTTTTTTCTTCCTTCTGCCTACCCCCTTGAAACTGGGGGAGGGGGAGGGGGAAGAAAAAGAAAACCTTTGTAACAAATATGCCTTGCCAAGCAAAACACGTTTCTGAGTTGGTTATGTCCAGAAATGCATGACATGGTCTGAATCTTTTATCTATTACTTTTCTGTCTGGTCTTCTGCATTGATTAGAATTTTCAAGTCAAAATTGTTTGTTTTTACAGTGTTGTTATGATTGCATACATTATTCTCTTGGTTTCTGCTCACTTTATGTCAATTCATACAATTCTTCCTAGGTTTCTCTGAAACCATCCCTTTCATCACATCTCGGGCCTGGAATGAGGAAGACCTGAGTTAAAATCTGGCCTCAGACTTACCAGCTGTGTCACCCTGGCCAAGTCACTTAACCCTGTTTGCCTTAGTTTCCTCATTTGTAAAATGAGCTGGAGAAAGAAATGGCAAACCACTCCGGTATCTTTTTCAAGATAAACCCCAAATGGGATCATGAGGAGTCGGACACAGCTGAAATAATTAAACAGCAACCATATTCGTGTCCTAATTTGTTAATTCCCCAAATGATGGGCATATCTTTTAGTTTCCAATTCCTTGCCACCACAAAAAGAGCTACTTTAAATATTTTGGATGTATTTCATACATATTTCCTTCTTTCTTTGTTCTCTTTGGGGTATAAGCCTACTAGTCCAAACTCTTCATTTTACAGATGAAAAAACGAAGGCCTAGAAAGATTGCTCAGGGTCACAATGTAGTAAATATCAGAGCTAGGACCTCAATACATAAAGTAAACCTGACATGTCCTGGGATGAATCTCTGGGACTTGATGGAAAGTCACCTGATTCTATGCTGCCGGAGATCAGAAATGAGGCTATCTGAACCTGTACTTTTACATGGGTTTGACTATTTCCTCAAGGCTTTCAGGTTTATGAGTAAAGTTATTATCCTTAAGCATGAATTAAATGGTATTAAATAAGATAAGACACTTTCTTATATATATATAGAGAGAGAATTCTTATATATATAAAGAAAAAATGAATTGTGTTGGCCCCACCCTTAACTACTTTGTTAACTAGTACTAGTAACATGGTATGATTTGAAAGATGCTCAAGAGTGCCCTTGATCCTCTATCTAAAATATCCCTCCGTCCTAATTGATGTCACTCCATCTAAGGGTGTTTACACTTACCAGATCAAAGAAATGGTGGTGTGAGGATTGAACTTCAGTATTTTTATTAAGGGGATTTGTTCTGTGAAGTTTGGATTCAGTCAAAGGGCCACACTTGAGGACCTAGCAGGCACATGAGGCCTCAGGGCCACAGTTTCCCCACTCCTGGATGACTTCCCCAACAGGAAGAACTCCCTCTACCTCCAGATCACAACCCAATGGTGACTTACAAGTCAAATCTTGGGGGTGTCACCTGAGGCACATTGAGGTTAAGTAATTTGATCAAACTCTCGAATGAAAGGCAGTGTGCACAGTGGTCAGGGCTAACCTTGAAGCCAGGAAGATCTGGGGACAATTTGCATCTGTGACACCTGTGAGACTCTGGTCAAGTTATTTAATTGTCAGGTGCTCTAGGCAATGTTCTGAGACTATAAATTGCAAATAGGGTGCCGGCCTGGAAGTTTCTCACCTGGAAGTTTCCAATAGCAATGGAATCAGCAGTTCCATTCTTCTGTCAAACTTCTTGATACTACCCCTAATATTACAGTCTTTGTGCCAAGGTGTTTCTGTACACATCCCCGAACAGTCACTACTCAATGCCATATACAAATAATAATGAAAGATGTGTTAAACATAGAAAAGAGGTAGAAAAGGCTTTTTGTCTCTTGGAACATCACTACTTAAAACATTGTGAAATCATTCCCTCTCCTCCTCTGCTGCATAGTCTGTAGCCATGAAATCCTACCTTTGTCAGCCTCATTTTTCTAATTTCCCACTGAACTCAGAGTTATGTGCCTAGCTGCTATCATCCTCTTAGGAATCAGCTCCCTGTAGCTTGCACTCAGGTCTCCATCTTCTAGGTCAGATACTCCTCTCCATCTTTACTCCAACCATCTCAAAGGCTATATATTTTCTGATGATACGATCTCCTTTGGTCAGATCCATTTGAGGGGCATTAATGCAAAAGGATAACTCACTGAAGGGAAGGAAGGAGGTGAAATTTCTCCCCCCCTTGCATACATCTTGGGCAAATGTTGTTTAAAGGGGAAAAAGCTGCATGCACACACACACACACACACACACACACACACACACACACAGAAGTATGGTGCTAAGAGCCTAATCATTGCTATGTTAGACCCAGAAGAACCTAGAGGGGAGGCAGAGGTCAGGAGAAGATTTACTCCATGTAGATGTTCACTGTCTAGAGGAATGGTATGCATGCTTTGGAAGTATATGTCAATTACCTAAATTGGAATTAATACCTTTAAGCTGCCATATATAAAGTATGACTTGGCAAGACAGAAACACTGAGTATTCCATTTCCTTTTCCAATGCAACTCAATTACCACTTAACATGCAAAAAAGCCTCTTTCATTACTGTAAACTAGATTGCATTATACAGTATGCAGCACTTAGCCAATTTTAACTGCATGTCTCTTTTCTCATTCTTAATGGGCAGAAACATGAATGCCTTAGTGGGCCTAACATAGCTCCTCTTGCCTAGAAAGACTGTATAATTCCATGTTTCTTTGGAAATGGCTAAAGAGAAGAGCAAGTCTTCAGCTTTGTTTTCTGCCTGAGCCCTCATTTGAGGCATCATAAATAAGAGTCTAGAAAACCAAAAGGTTGCATATTCAGTCTGGAGACAAGCACAAAGATAGGGAAACTAAAAAAAAATACAATTTGTATAACAAGAAAAAGAGGAGGGTGAAGCCTTTTTTGTGAAAAGAAAAGAAAAGAAAACAGATCCTGCACCTTCTTTTGATAATGCCTCTAGGATTATGAAAGATATTAGTTGCATTGAGACAAAATACAAAGGGGTAGCCTAAAGACATTTTTCTTTTTATTCCTAAAGAAACAAGCCATTACTTTTTATAAAAGGGAGTAAAAAGCATGTGGAAAACATGAGGAGTGGGTAGTCTGAACAATAAACGTCTTAGGTTTAAAGCATTAAGAATGTATCGATCTGTTAAAGAAGCCTTGTCAAATGAACCTACATTCTATCAGATGCCTCATTATCCTATCTTTACATTTCACTCAAATATCATTTGAGTATGACAAAATGACAATATTGGAAGCCAAATGCAAGCAGAGCTTTTTACACAGACACTGAATGAGCTCTGTTCCAGTAAGGGCCATACAAGGTAGCATGAACCTGAGAGGGAAAAATCAGTCACTCTTTGCCAGGCAAGAAGGGGGTGATGGGGCAGCTGTATTTCATTGTCTTTTAGCCATGTCATTGGACTTGGAAGAAAACATGTGGGAAAATATAGAGCAATGTAATTTTGGGACCAGGGCTAGTCCCAGTGGAAAAATGAAGGGTCAAAGAATTAGGCAGGCAGTCAATGAATATTTACAGTATTTAGTTTCTGTGATCTGTAAGTACTAGGGATACAAAGAAAGGTAAGAGACAGTTCCTTCTCAAGGAGTTTCAATATGTGTCAAGGAGACAATGTGCAAACTATGTGCAAACAAGATATATACAGGGTAAATCTGAAATGGTCAATAGAGGAAAGGCAATAGAATTAAAGGGGGACTTTGAAAAGCTTCTCGTAGAAGGTGAGATTTTAGCTAGGAATTGAAGGGAGCCAGGGAATCCTGGAGCCAAAAGAGAGGAGGGAGAGTATTCCAGGCATGAGGTTCCAGGCATGGGGTAGCCAGTGAAAATGCCCACAGTTGATGGCATGTCTTGTTTAAGGAAGAAGAAGGAGGCCAGTGTTCATGGACTACAGAGGACTCGGGAGGAGATGTGAGATATACATCTGAAAAAGGTGTAGGGAGAACATGTTACGAATGCTTTGAGAACTGAAGGATTTTTTATTGATCCTGGCAGTGCTAGGAAGCCACTGGAGTGGGGTAAGGGTTGGGGAAGTGACATGGTTAAAACTTAAAACTGCAGGATCACTTTGGTAGCTAAATGGAGGGTGGATCAGAGTGGAGAGAAATTTGAGGTAGGCAGACCCAACCATAGGCAGTTATAATACTTCAGGAATGAGGGGATGAAGGACTGCACCAGGGTGGTGGCAGAGGAGAGAAGAGGGTATTTTCGAGAGATGTTACATGTAAAACCAATAGGCCTCGGATACAAATTCAATAAGCGGGTGAGAGGAACTGAGGAGTTGAGGATGACACTTAGGTTGTGAGCCTGGGGGACTAGAAGAATGGTGGTGCCTTCAACATATTCACAGAATTTTTACATATTTACCTATGTAATATTTATAAATATTTACATATTTGCCTCAACAGCAACAGGGAAGAGAGGAGGGGTTTTTTTGGGGAGGGAGGAAATGATAATGAGTTAAATTTTGGATGTGCTGGTTTAGAGCTAAGATCTCATGAGTTGACCCCTTCATTGTACAGATGAAGAAATTGAAACCCAAAGATTTTGTAGATCCACAGTCACAGGGCCATAGACTTAAAGCTGAAAAGGACCTAACAGGTCATCTAATCTAACCTAAAGAGATTATGTGATTTACCAAGGGCTATACAGGTGAAGGAGTCAGAATAAGGAAGGGCAAATATTGGAAAGGGAGGAAGAGAAGGGGGAGGAGAAGGGGAAGGGGAAAAGGAAAAAGAAGGAGGAGAAGGAGGAGGAGGAGGAGGAAGAAGAGAAGGAAAAGATTAAAACAATGATTAGTAAACATCTAGAAAAGGAAGCAATAGTTGCAGAGACATGGTTTCATCAAGAACAGGTCATATCCAATTAATTTATTTCCTTTTAATAAGCTAGTATATAAAGAATAGAATGTAATTAGATTTTAGCAAAACTATGTTAAAATATTTCATATCATTCTTTTGGAGAAGACAGAATGATATGTATCATATAATCATATAATTAGATAGATCTGAAAGTGGCTGGATACAAAATGTAATTGTTAATGTCATAATGGCAGCATGGCAGCATAAGTGTGCATAGAGCTCCGGTCTTAACTTGGGGGATACCCCACCCATTCTCTATGCCTGCCTATGCTTGGCAGGAAGTCTCTATTGGGGTACCCTAGGCAACTGTGAGTGGCCTAATGTTGACAAATATTTTTATCTACGACTTGAATAAAGGCAAAGATAGTATACTCATCACATAACTATCACATTGGATGATTGAGTCAGGATCCAATAAGATCTTGACAGGCTTGATCAGTGGACTGAACCTAATAAGGTAAAATTCAGTAGGATATGAATGTAAAGTCTTATGCTAAATCTTATATAAAAAATCAGCCTCACAAGCACAGGATGTGGGATGACATTTTTTGGGAAAATATCCGCTGCTTTTATTGGCTTAAAAGTTCAATATGAGTTAGATGTATGATGTGGCAGCCAGTAATATTAAAACTATCTTGGGCTACACTAAAGGAAACGTCACTTCCAGAAACAAGGAGGTGACAATCCCCCTGCACTATGCTCTGATTAGACTGGTAGAGCATCATATTCCATTCTATGTGCCACAGTTTAAAAAAGATGTTGATCAGGTAAAAAATTTCTAGAGGAAAGTAGCCACAGTTCTGAAAGGCCTTCAGTACATGTCATATGAGAATTGGTCAAGGAATCAGAGAGGGTTAACCTGGAGAAGGGAAGACTCTGGGTTGGAGGGTGTTAGAGTTACTGTTATGTGGAAGAGGGACTGGATTCATTCTGGTTGGGCTGGAGAGTAAAACCAACAGCAATGGCTAGAGATTGTAGACAGGCAGACTTGGGCTTGATATCAGAAAACCAACTGACTTCCTACCATTGGAGCTGTCCAAAACCAAAAATGGCCCTCTTGGGATTTAATTAGTCCTACCTCCTTGGAGGTCTTCAAGTACAGATTTAGGATTCATTGAGGCTTACCCAAAGCCGCCAAGGTAGTCGGTAACAAAAGTGGGGTTCAAATCCATATACTTTCCAACAAAGCCAATGTTTTCCATTTCACTGTATTGTCTATCCAAGTCATTTCACTCCCACCACCCAGCTTCACCAATCAATCTTAATTCTAAGAGATCTCAATAATTTAAGTGGTCATTGCAGAAAGAGGCCCTATGATGAGAAGGTGGGGGAGGCACAACTGGTTTTGAGACCTTAACTTTAACACTGTAGCAAGAAGAACAGTAATATGTTATTAAAGACTTTAGACATTGTTGTCCCTTTGTCAATAATATATCTTTTCACGTAGGAAAGGCAAAATGCCCAATCAGTTATTTCCAGTGAGGTCTTGTGTGCTAACACATACCTAAGAAAACAATGAGATTTATCTCAACTCTCATTTGTCTCCCCTTATTCCTCAACACACACACACACACACACACACACACACACACCATCTCATTTCAGCCACAGTGACACCATATCTGAAAAGCATCTTTAACACAATTTGTCATCTATTTCACTGATTGCAACTATTTAGTGCATTCTCTAAGAAAGATGATTGCAACTCACTGGCTCTTAATGTGTAATTTATTTACATAGATGCCTGCAGCCAAGCTCTGTTCATTCATCTCCTAAAGGATGGCATGAAATCATTGAAAATGATGGCCAATAAACATTATTATTATACTGCTGTCCTCTCTGGAGAATAACACCCACTGTCATCCCAAACATTGATTGACCTGTATGTCAGCGCTCTTAGAACTGGGCCATCATGAAAGCGATGTGGGCATCAAGTCCTTTTATTGCTACTCTGTCCTGATGAACTGCACACAATAACAGGTTTTCAGTGAAAATAAAAAGCCCCACCAAAGGGGCATTTTTGTTGCCTGGCACTGAAGCAAAAGCACATTTTTTTTCCTCTAAAGAATGTCATATTAGCTGGGAGAAAGAGTGAATTTTTGGAATCGGAAATGCATTCCAACTGGCACTGCTGTGGTTGCCCGGTGCTAAACTATTCACATCAAGCTGAATAAATGCCACATTTGCATTTCTGATAAGTGTGAGCACATTTCTCCTTGCAAGGAGAATACCTGAAAAGTTACTTAAATGAGTCTGCCAGGATAACCTATTATCTCATCATAATTGGTAGGAGAATGGAATTTTTTTTTTAATAGCAAAAGTCTTGACTCAGCAAAAAATAAAATAAAATAAAAACAGTCCTACCCTCTATACTTGGAGGTGGTAGAGGGAGATTAGAATGTGAACAAGACACCAAAGTTGAAATGGGCAGAATGGATTTCTTTTTTTTTTCTTTTTCTCTCTCTCAACAAGACAGCGGACAAGAATCTTTGCCAGCAGCCAGGGGGTATTAGACAAAGTTCTCGGCAGAAGAATGCACTAATGAATGGCCCCTCCATTTATATGCCCCCCTTACTATTCTTCTATAAACATAATACAGATAGTATGACATCCTCTCCATATTAAAAAAAAAATGCTGTTTCTGTTTTCCTTAGCCAAAACACAATCTTTCAATAGGCTGTCTCTTTCAAAATCACATTATGTTGTTATAATAAATAAGACCAGACATTTCCCTTCAAAGAAGAATGTTGAATGGCTACTAAAAACCTATTGGTTTATCCTGGAATGATTAGGATGGATAATGATTGCTTGGGACCCAAAGAGTTAGTGAAAAGAGGAAAAAAATATCAGAGGGTGGCTGAATGTTCTAATAACCCAGTCATCTTCCTAGAACATCATTATATACAATTTTTCATCATCTTTGCAGTACAGAATGAAATAGAGGGAGCGGGAAGGGACCTTGAAGGAGTGAGAAGGAAATATTCACATCTCTCATTCAACTTGGGAAGGCTTCAGACTTAGTGAGAGCAGTCTAGTTATTTCTGCCTGATATGCCCATGACACATATTTTGCTATTCTATCCAGAGGTGGTCACAAACTATATGAAGAGAGAGAGAGAGATCTGGGCTTTGTTTCCACCTACTCAATAGCTTCTTAAGTTGCCAGAGAAATACACACATACACATATACCTAAACATAACCTCCTAAAACAATACACCTCTTGGCAGTAATTTATATAATATATGTCTGACCTAGCTCAACACTATCATTGCTTTTGGAATAATGTTGAGGAGGGGGAGGGAAGGGAGGAGTATGGATCACAGATGCCTAGCCTCATCCCAGATGAAGAGAAGAAAGATAAAGAGGCTTGGCCATTACTGAGGTCTCCACACAGCTAGGAACAGACCATATTGAAGGAGGGCTGCTGAGAAACAAGAAGAGAATGTAAACGAGTTACCAATTCTCTCTCCAGATTTCCCTTGAGTCCCCAGGCAATTCCTGCCAGGACCTATATGTAAATCGTTCCTGCAACCTCCAGTGAGGGATAACTCCAAGTAATCTTCACCTTGGCCATAGAAAGGCAGCCACATAACTTCAGTGCCAACATAGGTTACAAAAGTGTGGGCACACATCCACAAGGTCCCTAGCCAGGTGACAACAATTTCCCATTCAAGATGAGGTGGTTATCTGTCAGAGGGACGTTTGGTGCCCAAAAAGTCTAGGCAAGGTCTCTGCTTAGCAATGAGAAAGGTTTCAAAAATTCAGTTGTAAGCAGTTTGTTTGGAGCTTGGAATGCATTTCCCCATAAAACTGTCATAAACAATCCTTGATTTCCAAGTCCTACCACAAAAAAAGCCTATTTAACCCAGAGAAATGCTGAACTCTAGCCCATATGTGCTAGTCTGAGCTTAGGAGCAAGGGTTGCTGTTTGGAACCAAAGGGAAGAGAAAGGAAGGAAGATATTTTTACATTCCCTTCTCAATATAGGGGGAGGTATAACTAGGGTGGGATAAATGTTCTTTTCCCAGGGGATTGGAATTTAGAGGATGAAATAATGTGATAAAAGTGATTATAGTGGATAGAGAGCTGGTGTTGATAGAGGGAGCTTTCTTACCAGGAATTCTCTATACCAATGATGTCACAGGTCTGGACAAGATAGATATGCCCACACAGAAAAGGAGGTGATAGAGAGAGTGGAAGATAGGGAAAGAGAGCAGAAAGGAGACAGATAGACACAGAGAGAGACAGACAGAAAGAGACAGAGAGACAGCAAGAGACAGCGAGTGAGGAGGGCGAAACAGAAAGAGAGAGACAAAGTAAAGAGAAAAGTACATAGAGAGATGGAGAGAGAGGGAAAGAGAGAGGGAGAGAGACAAAAAGGAAATAAAGAAGGAAAGAAAGAAAGAAAGAAAGAAAGAAAGAAAGAAAGAAAGGAAAGAAAGAAAGAAAGAAAGAAAGAAAGAAAGAAAGAAAGAAAGAAAGAAAGGAAGGAAGGAAGGAAGGAAGGAAGGAAGGAAGGAAGGAAGGAAGGAAGGAAGGAAGGAAGGAAGGAAGGAAGGAAGGAAGGAAGGAAGGAAGGAAGAAGGAAGGAAGAAGGAAGGAAGGAGAGAAAGAAAGAAACAGGAGAGAAGAGAGAAGAGGAGAAGAGATGGGAGAGAGAGACAGAGACAGAGGCAGAGAGACAGAGAGAAGCAAAGACAGAGAGAGACACACACACACACACACAGAGATAGAAAAAGAGAGACAGAGAGAGACAGAAAGACAGAGAGACAGAGAGAGAGAGACAGAGAGAGATAAACATGGTATAGTAGATAGAGAGTAGAGAGCTGGCCATAAAGACAGGAAGAAATGATTTTAACTTCTGTCTCTGATATTGCCTAAGTGATTCTGGGCAAGTCATTCACTTTTCAGTGCACTAAGCAATTCTTTAAGACTCTAAGTTGCAGAGAAGTTGTCAGTCTGCATTGGTAACTGGAATTTTCTCACCTGGAAGTTCCCTATGTCCATAAAATTACAGTTTTAGCCCCTATCCCTATCCTGACAATGGAACACAAACACTTTTGGCAGTTAGATCCCCCTATTGTAATGAATTCCTCCTTTAACTCATCTGAGTTTGTCTTCATTACTTCTTATATTGTTTTCATATCATGAATTAGAAAACACCATTTTGAGGGTGCATTTCAAGAGATTTGTTCCAGCAAGGGCCCATTGTGTTCTGTTTGCTTGGGTGTGTTTCAAGGAGCCCCAAGTATCAAAATTATTAGTTACATCCTGAATGTGGGGTTCACCATGGGCACAATTTGGAAATATGAGTTTGTGTGAGTGAGGCAACAGGATCGGAGAGCTTCTGAAGCCTAAATCTGCTATCTTTTTGTCTACAGCAGAAACAGAAGCCAAACAACCACCTGTAGAGATTCTTTGATTCATCACATTATCTAAAAATCCCAATTTTCACTGAGGAATTGTGCAGCAGAAAGGATATGAGATTTGAAATTGGAAGATCAACACCAGAATCTCAACTACTTAATTATCACAGCTGACATTTAAAAAGCCCTTGAAGGTTTATAGGAGCTTATTTGAGCCACAGAAAAATACTTGGATGCAGGCATTCTTAATACTGTGCCTACCTGACAGATGAAGAAATTGAGGTACAGAGAAAGAAGATGAGGGATCCCATTACTAATGTGACAGGTCACAGCTAATAATCATCTGAGGCAGAATTTGAACTCTAGGCTCCCAGTTCATTATCCTCTTAATCACTTTAAGCTATTTGACTATGGGCAAACTACTTAACTTCCTTAGGCCTCAGTTCCCTCTTCTATAAAATAAAGGAGTTGGAGAGATGGTCTGTAAGATCTCTTCCAGCTCCAAATACTATGTGACAATAAAGAAGCTTTTGGCTTTCCTTGCCTTTCTCTCTGTAACTCTTCTCTCAACTTTTACTGGCGCTCTCCAAGGTGCTTTAATCTACTCCCAACTGCTACTCAGCTAAACATCTTATTTTGGGAAGTGGGACAATGGAAGCACTTCAAAATTAATTTCTAATGATTTCTTTTGTTTTTAAATCACTTTCATATCCTAATATATGCCTTCCCCTGCCCTTTCCAGAAAGCTATATCTTATAGTAAAAGAATAAAAGAAAATTCCATTACATCAGCCAAGTCTGGCATTTTATGTGTTGTTCTACGCCCATAGTCCCTCACCTCTGCCAAAAGAAGAGGCAAGTGAATTCTCATACCTTTTTTGGGGGCCATATTTGGTCATCATAATTTCTTTTTTTAAAGTCAATTGGGGTTAAGTGACTTGCCCAGGGTCACACAGCTAGTAAGTGTCAAGTGTTTGGTCTGAGGCTGGATTTGAACTCAGGTCCTCCTGACTTCAGGGCCAGTGCACTATCCACTGTGCCACCCAGCTGCTCCTGGTCATCACAATTTCAAAGAGTTCAATTTCAATATTTGGTCTTTTGATTTACTTTGTTCTAGCTAGAGTGTATATTGTTGTCCTCATTTTGCTTATTTCACTTTGTCAGGCAGTTAAGCAACACACATTTATTAAGCATTTACTATGTGCCAGGCATTGTTCTAATTGTCAGTATGCAAAGAAAGACAAAAAGTCCATCACCTCCCTTAAGGAGGTCACGTTGTAGTCAAGGGAAATGTTTTATATTCCTTTCTTCTTCCCTCCTCCCCTCCCTCTTTTCCTTCCTTTTCTCCTTCCTCTTTCTTTTATTACTTCCTCCCTCTCTCCTTCCTTCCTTCCTTCTCCTCCCTACATGGTATGGTATGGCAGATAGAGTATAGAACCTGGAGTCTGTTAGATCTGTGTTCATTAACCTTGGACACTTAACAACTCTCAGCTTCAGTTTTCTCATATATAAAATGGCTATTTTTAATATAATTGAATATATTTCACAGGACTGTGAATCAAAAATGATTACGCATGTTAAGCACTATAGAAATGTATATTATTGTTATTATTATTTGCATTTCTAGGAGAGATCCTAATTTTCTAAACAAGACCTATCCATCAGTATTTATTGAGTGTCTACTCTATGATCAGCATTGTGTTAAGCACATTAGAGAGTACAAGAGAAAAACCAGACACTGTGATTGACTACCTTTACATTAAAATGAGGCTCACAATACTTAAAGTAATGAGAGCCATCAATTGCTAAGCTGTGTGGTATTGATTGATATGAAGTGTAAGAGAAGTGCAGATAGTAGGCGGACCTAAGGGGGCTAGTCTAGTGTAGTTGAAGGTATGGGCCATTATGGAGAATGTGGGGCTTGAACTTGATCTTGATGGATGGGTAATACTTTCATAAAGGATCAAGTTAAGAGAGAGTATCTCAAGCAAGGGAATCATCCAGAACAAAGACAAGAGCTGGGAATGAGGTGTCAGTCACTGGCCTGACTAGATTGTTAATTAGGCAGAAGTGGGAAATAAAGTCAGAGAGAGGGCCTTGAAAGCCATTCACTGATGGAATTGATAGTTTAGACCACTTGGATGGCGCTATTGACCTTTGAATGATTCTATTCAATTCCATAAACATTTAGTAAGTGCTAACTATACACAATGCATTGTTGTAGGCATTGAGGGCACAGAGATGAAATAAGACATAGTTCCTAGCCTCAAGGAGCTTATAATCTAATAATGGTATTAGGGCAAACAAATAGTTATCTATGTTACAAACTATAAAAGAAGTGCAGAGGAAAGGGCCAAACAAAGATGGATGAGTGAATTGAAAATTTTACTCAATTCAACTTGCATTTGTTGAGTACCTACTATGTGTTAGCACCCAACCAGCTTATGTCAGACAGGACTTCCTGCCTCTAAGATCAGCTTTCTATCCACTGTTCCATCATGGGGAATAAGTGAAAGAATGAATGGCTGAATGAATGAATGAGTGAATAAGGATAATAAGAAAACATTTGCTAAGCATTTATCATGCATCAAGGACTGTGCTAGTGCTGTAAATACAAAGAGAAACAGCAGTAGTCTCTGCTCTCAAGTTGCTGCCAACTCTAAGTGGGTGAGATAGTATATAAAGCAAAATTTAGCTGTCAGGCTGTTTCAAAACCCCATAAGTCATAAGGGTATAGCAGTAAGGTGGATGGTAACGCCCCAAGGTCCTCAGCTTACATAAATAAGTTACATGACAATGCTGGGGGGTTGTAGGGTGTAGAGAGGCAGAGCAGATGGCAAGACTTGAATTATGATGCAGTGGCAGGAGAGATGGCAAGGTCTAGTGGTCCTCCATCTTACCCAAAGGAATAAAGTCCTTTTCTCTTTGATATAAAGACAGAAATAAAAAAGCAAAATGGCCCTTGTTCTTAAAGAGCTTGTACTCTGCTAGGAGAAAATGCCATGTGTACATATGAGTAGGAACAAAATATATACCACGTATATGTGGGGAAAGAGAGAGAACTCAATACACATTTATACCATGCCTTAAACCCAATTCACTCTGGATCTCATCGATTGAACAACAATAGGTCCCTGCCCAACACCACTTAATGGTTACTTTTGGGGCTTTCCTGGCTCAGAGTGAATATAAACAGTGATTGTTTCTCTTTTGGCCAGCAACTCGAAAGTCTTCCCCTCCAGTTTTTTTTTTTTATTGATTAAAGGGGCCATCCCTTGACTCACTTCTTCAACAGGCTTATTCACTGAATGAGCTGTTCACTCGAAGTGAGAACCTGGAAAGACCTTAGCTTGAAAAGGCCAAGGCTCCCCCCTCCCCCACTCCTCCCCCACCCACTGCATCCTGGACCATCTCCAATCATCCTGATTAATATGTGGCCACTGGACTCAGATGGCTCTGGAGGAGAAAGTGAGGCTGGTGACTTTGCACATCTGTTCCTCACTCAAATCCAGTTCAATGCAAATCATGTCATGATCTCTGTCATGTCATGGTCCTCTTTGAGAATAAAGGACAAACCTCACAACCACAAGCTCTTACTGTGCACCAGGCACTGTGTACAGTACTAGGAATACAAATGCATGCAAATGCTCTCAGGGGACTTACATTCGAAAAGGCGAAATCAAAGGGAGCTGAAAAGGGGTAGGAGTGAAGGTCTCCAGAATGGAACATGGATGAGAATATCCTGTGAAGAGTCAAGTGTAGCCTAGAAAGGAATGAAGACATTGTTCCTGGTGTAGAACATAGAAGGCATAGAGCCTGACAATCACAGGGAGAGACCACAGGGGTAGAGGGTACTTCCAAACTGAGAGTAGTTCAGGTGTGAAGTAAGCTTCCAGAGGTTGTTTTATGGCATGGTGAACTTACCTGGTGATTTCTGCATTAATTCTATTCTTAAGAAGGTGTGTGTGCATCTGTGTGTGTGTGTGTGTGTGTGTGTGTGTGTGTGTGTGAAGACAGACATAGGGCACATGCAGATGGACAAGGATGGCAGTTTCTCAGTACCCCTTTTTGGTTAAAGTTCTGCAGAAGATGGTTTTAGGAACTGAAGAGTTGGACAAAATTATGCTAGCAATGGGAAGAGAATGATATCACAAAGAGGAGAAAGTTGAAAAACATTATTGAACACCATCCTTTCAATTTTCTCTTATTCAAGAGGGCCATGATAGTTTAAGGAACCTCAAAAATGGCTGTCTTTTGGGTCAGCGATAGCCTTGCTAATTGATTCCCTAAAAGGGAAGTTAAAGTGTCTTTCAATCTAAGCCCACCCACTCCCTCTTTTAGAAACATTAAGGAAGCATTTTAAAATTATCCAAGTCTGAAGCCTTTGGACTTTGGACTTTGGATCAGGAAGAGACTTTCTCAGTCTTTCTTTAACTATCAATTTGGAAACAATGTCCTATTTCTCTTTCTTCACACAAGTCCAGGAAGGACTTGTCCCATAAGTAATTAAGGTGGTGACTGGATAAAGACAAGGGGCCCTTCACTAATCTCATATTTGATTAGAGTAATCATTAGACTAAGATAAGGAAGAAGTCTCTGATTAATTCAGTTAATGGAAGTATATCTTGTGTTCACCTTTGACTTCCTGGAAAGGAGAATCCTTAAAGGAAGTAGTCAAATAAGGATAGAATGGTTTCAGGAAAATGATTGTCCAGGAGGGAATCAAAAGTTAAGTGACTATTGTTCTATTTAATAAAGCAAATCATTAACTTAACTTTACCCTAAGATCTTTTAATTCATTGTGGAATTTTGTCTGTTGTCCTGGAAAGCTATAACTATAACTTTTCTATGACTTGAATTAGAGAAATATTTTCAGAATCATGGGGTACTGTGCCTATCTTGTGACTTCTGTCTTTTAGCAGAAATGCTTAGAATTGAATAATCTAAATTAATATAAATCACTTCTTGCAAGCTTTTGTCTAAAATGCTGAATGCAATATTTTCTTTCCCGGCGATCACTACAAAATATACAATGAACAAAATGTCCTACAGATACCACCATGAATTGAAAAACAGCAAAAAGGAAAGCCAGTTTCCTCCTTTGGAAAATGCATTGTTTCTTTATGATGATAAAATACAGTATAGTTGTTCAAAGGCCAATAGACAAAATATAAATATGGGGGTAGCAGGATTTACTCATCACATGGAATGAGCCTAGGCAACATTTTCTTTCTAACTTCTTAACAGCTATCCACCCCTCTTCTTCTCTAGGAACAGTAAGGCATCTAATGTTGGTTTCCTGTAACCTACTCCTAATTTCTCCCAATAAATTGAAACCATGGGTGGGAAATCCCCAAAGCTCAGACAATTTACGTAAGGAAGAAATTCCTCTTCATCCCTCAGAGACCTATTGGACCAACTTGGTGGAGCTCATTAACTCTACCTGGGAATCTAGGGACGTGTTTCTCTTTCAGCTGGGAAACAAAACATTTGGTAAAGCATCTCCTTCCCCTTTACAACAGATGGGGAATGCCCATATCAACTGGATGTAAATAATTAATGTCTCGAGTACGTTTGGACAGTTTCCCAATGAGATACTTTCTTCTCTAAAAGTTAAAGAGAAGAAAAACCAACCAGCATGCAACAGGAAACAAAGTGAAATAGGAAAAGAGAAACGACTGTGAAGTAGAGGATATTATTTTTCCTCCTGAGGAAGTTAAAAAAAACAAACAAACTTGTTCAATCTGATACCAGCAAATGGAAAACCAAGTGTTAGTGATAGTAATAAGTGACAACAACAACTACTACTACCATTTACATAGCACTTTAAGATTTACAAAGTGTTTGCAAATTTTATCTCATTTTACCCTTCCAACAATCCTATGAAATAGGTGCTATTATGATCCCAGTTTTATAAATGAGAAAACTGAGGCACGGAGAGGATGACTCATGCAGGATCACACAGCTAATTAGCATCTGAGGTGAGATTTGAACTCAGTTATTCTCAACCTTGAAATGGTACAAGTTATGGTCATATATGGCCTACAAACTTCATTCAGAAATCATATATTCATAGAATTTTAGTATTGGGAAGTGATATCAATGAACATTTAGTCTAACATATCTGAAATTTATTCTCCTCTACAAAGTACTTTACAAGTGATAATCTGGTTTATGGCTCATAGATGTCTAGTGAAAGAGAGTCCACTATGTCCAAAGGGAACTCTTTTCCCTTTGGGATTATTCTCATTCTTAGGAAGGTTTTCCTTATGTTAATCTTAAAGTTGCCTCTCTGAATATTCCATCCATTGCATCTTGTTTCTGACCTCTGGGGCCAAGCAGAACAAATCTAATACTTCTTCCATTGACCTTTCTTCAAATACTTAAAGATTACTATCATATTTGAATTTTCTCTTCTGCAGGCTAAATAATATCAGTTTCTTTAAATGATTCTTGTAAAAGGTAAATATATATTCTCTCACCAGTTGCCCCTGTATGGACCCTATCCAGTTGATTGAACTCCTTGGTCAACTATGGCACCCAGAACCGAAGACAACACTCTGAGCTAGAGACTTCGATAGAAACAAGTTCTGTAAAGGACTTATAAGACCGATTCATCCATATTTTGCTTTTCAACACAACAGAGAATCAGGGCAACTAGCTGGGTCACCTTGGGACAAGACATCTTGAAAGAGAGAGAGAATGGTGGGAAGAGTGATTGATCTTGAACCAGGCAAGCTGGGTTCAAACACTGAGTGTCACTATGTGTGTGACTTTGAGTGAGTGCATTCCCTCACCATGAAAATGAGAAGGTCAGGCTAAATTCTGAGTCCCTTCCAGCTCTATGATACTATGAATTGACTTCAGAAGGAAATAACAGAAACAAAAGCTAGCTATATAGATAAGGTATTCAGATTGTCATTGGCTAAATCCCTATTGGTATACACATTCAACACTCAGCACAGTGACTCACACTGTAAGCACTTAATAAATACTTATTGACAGACTGACATCTGCCTCCTCTTTCATTCCTCTGTACTTATTGCCAATTTATGGATATATAAGATTCAACTTAGGACACACTCCCTAATAGATACCTCTTAGTTGTCTTGCTTAGCTAGGAGATGATATTAGAATGAACAAATATAGAAGGAATAGTATTCTGACCCATGAGGCCACTGATTGACTGCACTGGAAACCCCTTCCTGCTTCGCCCACTCCTGATCAGTTATTTATCCTGCATCCTTGGAATGATAGGGGCAACTTAGAAATACCAGCAACTCATTCTAGTGTTCTTTTTGCTCTTGAACCTTTGGGATTAGGTAATCTTTAAAGTCCTTTCCATTTCTAAAGTTCTAGGATCCGGCGAATATGACTGCCTTTGACCCACACAGCTATCTATCTATCATCTGTCTGTATGTCTATTTATCTGTCTGTCTGTCTATCTATATATGTCTGTCTATCTATATTCATCTGTCTATCTATCCATTTATCTATCTCTGTCATCAATCTGTTTGCTTTTGTTTTTATATTACCATCAAAAAAGTTATCAGTAAAAAGAGTACTATTCTATTACATTAACATATCATAGATTTTTTCCCTCCAGTCCTCAAACTGATGGGAACCCAATTTGTCTCCAGTTCTTTACTATCACCAAGAGTGTCATTGATATATCCATTATGGCATGTATTGGGCATTTATGATGCAACTCTTATATGTCAGGCACTGTGCTAAGCGCTTTACAAAAGTTATCTAATTTGATCCTGTGTCTATGTACAGTAATGGAATTACTGAGGCAAAAGTGATGGAAACATGACTTAGGCTAACGAGTGGTAATTGGCAGTGGTGGGAGAATTCCTCTGTGTACCCATGCCTACTGAATCCAGAACCAACATCAGCTCTAGGCAAAATCATGAAGTGAAAGGCAAATTCTTCCAGCATTGCTTTGTTTTCTTTCCCCAGTTTCTAGGGATCTACAAGGATTCATCCTATCAATACACACTCTCAGTCCTAAAACTCTTCAAGCAAAATTGTGAGTGACTGATGGCAATTTAAAACGTTCCCACTCCAGGACTTGCGTTATCAGGCTTTGAATGTTAAGGAAGCTCAAATTCTTGAGCTAATATTAAGGTATCCATGAGCAGATGGGGAAGATTTGGAAAATTCTCAACTCTTGAAATAATGCAAACATCTGTTGAAAATTTACTATATGCAAAGCACTGCGCTGGATTAAAAGATGAGTAAGGCAGTGTCCTTGACCTTGAAAAATGTATTGCCTAGTATTGAGATATGACACAAATGCAGTAATTTCCTAAATTCAAACTGTATCTCTAGTGTCCTCTTTAAAGTGGAACTTCTGAGAGAAACCAGAAAAACAGAAGGAGAAGCTGCTATTTTCCAAAAAAAAGAGTGAAAAATGAATGGAGGACACATTATTAATACTTTCTCCATCACCTTCTTAAATCTAAACAATTAACAAAGTAGTAAATAAAGCCCTGATTTGTAGCCTTTGCTGATTTCCAAGCTTTAAGTATTCACACTGAAAATTTAGAAATCACCATTAAAAGCTGTTCAGGATGGCTCCAGCACATCCTTGGAGAAGGCCCAGGACAGACATATCTTCATTCTTCTACAGGTTATACCCATAGTTCACCCATAGTACGATGGCCTCATGTTGAGTACTTTCATCTTTCCCCTATGTTCTCACCCTTTTGTAACCACCTTTTATTTATTGTCTTCTCCCATTACACCATAAGCTCCTTGAGGAAAAGAACGATCTTTTTTCTTCTTGTATTCTATAGATCTTAGTATGATGTGTTGTGCATAGCAAGTGCTTAATAAATACTTATTGATATAACAGTGCTAATTCCAGACCCTTGCTCTAATCCCATCACCCTACAACTTTCTGCTTTGAAGTCTATGCCATAGATTCAAAGCATCCTCTTCTAATCCTTGTCACTGTCCTCTATAAACCTTCTGGTCACTCTTCCTCTTTGTTCCATGATGTAAGTAACAGGTTCATAATTTTCTTTTTCTGTCCTTTCCCCTGACCTTTCAAAGATATCAATATCCATGTTAATCACACTTTGAACAACATACTTCAAGTGTCTTGAGCCCCTCAGCAATGGTGACTGCATATTTCACTAGCTCTGGAAATTGTTCCACCTTTGAGACCCTGAACTCTGAATTTCTACTTTCTCCCCATAAGCTCTTGCCCTGATACCTTCCCTACTCCTTTAACTTATCTTTGCTTGTCTTCAGACAGCTAAGAGGTGCCATAGTGCATAAAGTGCCAGGCCTGGAGTCAGGAAGACTTATCTTCCTGAGTTCAAATCTGACCTCAGGCACATACTAGCTATGTGATCCTGGGCAAGTCTCTTAACCCTGTTTGCCTCAGTTTCCTCATGACATGCTGAAGGAAATCACAAACCACTCCAGTGTCTTTGCCAAGAAAACCCCAAATTGGGTCATGAAGAGTTGGACATGACTGAATGATGACAACAACAATAACAACAAAGCCAATTAGTGGGGAAACATAGCTGGAAGAGATTTGGAAGCCATCTAATTTAATTCCAGCATTTCACATATAAGAAATTGGGTCTAAAGAGGATAAGGGCTGATAATTGAACATAGGTCCTCTGAGTCCAAATCCAGCATACTATCCACTCTCCACAGGCATGTGAGTAAGTAAATATAAAATAAATTTGTGGCCAGGGGAGAGCAAACTACTGGGAAAATCAGAAAGGTTTCTTGTAAGAGATGGCTCTTCAGATGAAATTTTAGGGGATTTAGGGATCCCAAGAGTTGAAGGTGGTGAAGGAAAGCATCCTGGGAATGGGGTGAAGACGGGCGTCAGAGGTGTATGTTGGAGCCAGTTCAAATGGCTCTTGAGAGCCAATGTTCAATTTGCAGTATGAACATGTACAATGCAGAAATCAACAAGTGCTACAAATCAGGGCTTGATTTACTGTTTTCCTGATTGTCTCAACATAAGAAAATGCTAGGGAAAATGTTAATAATGCATGTAAATAAAATAAAATAAAAATAAAAAATGAAATTGTGTTGTTTATACTTTTTTTCCCCTGGAGAGCCAGTTGTTAAACATTTCCCAGTACATCCCAGATGGGAGACAACCTTTTCAAAAGCACAGAGGACCCAGATGGATGACTGAATCATCACAGATCAAAGATTTAGAGATAAAGGAACTTTAGGGTTTATCTAATTTCTAGTTCAACACCCTCATGTTACAGAGGAGGAAAATGAAGCCCCGAGATGTTAAGTGATTTACTCAAGGTCACCCAGGTAGAGTGGCAGAGCTCATATTTAATCCTGTCTTCTCATTCCAAATCCACTGCGTCTTCTAGTCTGTCAATTCTGTTTTAGCCTCTTTTTTAATTCTTTTGCCATTATTAATAATACGACCAGTTACTTTGACAGTGCCCAGTTTCCCACCCAAGCATTTGTTGTCTCTTTGATTTGGCCCAGTTTTCAGCTTTTCTTACCCTCAGCCTTGGGTAACTTCTATTAGCCTCCTCTGCTCTTACTCTGACACTGCTCAGCCTTGCTGGTGGAAGTCACAAAATCGTGCTGATTGAATCTAGGATAAATTTATGTTCCATGACTTCCATTGGGCTCCCATTGCTACACAACTGTCTCTTTCCTCTTATTGACTCACTCTCACATTCCCCTGAGCTGTTGTTCCAAGTCTTTTTTTTCAGACCATCAACTCCATGCTTTCCCACCTGACTCTCATGGGATGACCTCACCTATTTTATTGAGAACACTGAGAGTATAAAAAAAAAACAACCCTCCTTGAACAGATCAGTGCAATGGGCAGGATGCTGGATTTAATTAGAGGCTCTGGTTTCTAGCTTTGTTGCTTATGACCTGTGTGATTTTGGGCAAGTTGCTTAATTCTGTGCCTCAATTTCCCCATCGGTAAAATGAGGGGGTTGAATTGATGGCCTCTGAGATTCTTTCCAACTCTAAATCTAGGCTCCAGTGAACCCTCTTCCTCTGCTCCTTTCTCTCCCTTCACTGGTTATCTGCTTGGATGCCTTATTTATTCCACAACTCTCTGTGTCTCAAAATCCCTAAATCCATTCAAAGTCAAGCTCAGGTGTTACTTCTTACACAAGGATTTTCTTGGTCTCCAAATTATTTGCAATCCTCCCCCATATCCATAAAATAAATTTGTATTTATTTTGAATCAATAAATCAATCAATTAGCACTTATTCAGTGTTTGCTGTGTGCCTGATACTATCCTAAATGCTGTTCAGAGAATAGCATTTGCCCTTGGCAAAGATACATTCTCACAGGAGAAATGACATTCAAATTAACAGATACATATATAGTCAGTGAGTCAATAAGCCTTTACTAGTCATTACGTGCCAAGCACCAAGTTAAGCAGCTATGTGTACAAAAGTAGAAAGACAGTTCCAACCCTCAAGAAGCCAGCTAGGTGGCACAGTAGATAGAGCTCCAGCCTTGGAGTCAAGAGGATCTGAGTTCAAATCTGGTCTCAGACACTGCACACTTACTAGCTATGTGACCCTGGGCAAGTCACTTAGCCCCAATTGCCTCACCAAGAAAAAAAAAAAGAAGCTTCCATTCTAATAGTGGAAAGGCAGCACATAAAGGGAAGCCAAAAAGGGAGTGAGGGTGAAAGGAAGGTACCAGGTGTGGGGGCATGGTAGAGAAAATCCAAGAGTGTGACCCAGAGGCTAGCCTGGAGACCCTCCTTAGATGGAGGCCCAGAGAGGAATGAGATGTGGGTGGCCTGGAGACCCTCCTTAGATGGAGGTTGGAGAGGATGCCATACAATCAGAGAGATGAGGCTACATGGGCAGAGGGCACTTCCAATACATGTATTCCAGGGCTGGAGTAAGATTGGGGTGAAGAGCTAGGGCTTGGTGGAGGAAGTCCCTAGTGAGGTGAGGATTGGATTACCTTACAGAATTCTGTAGTAGATGGGAAGTTGGTGTTGTTGTTTGTCCTTTGCTCTTGAAGAGGACTGTGGCATCAGGAAGATGCTGCCATGACATGCAAGTGAATTGGATTTAGTGAGGGAGGGCTGTGCAGAGTCACCAGCCTCACTCTCTCCTCTGGAGCCATCTGGGTTCAGTGGGCAGATATAGATCAGGATGACTAGGGATGGCCCCGGTTGCAGTGGAAGACTTTGGCCTTTTTAAGCTGAGAGCTTTAACGGGTCTCAGTTTGACTGAGGCAACACCCATTCAATGGTTAAAGCAAGGTAAGAAATGAGGCAGAGAATGGCCTCTTTACCTAGTCCAAAATCTTGGAAGGAGGGCTGTATTTATAACTGGCAATACTAGGAAAGTCCTCCTGTAGAGGATGGGATTTGAAGGAAGCCAGGCATTCCAAAAAGTGTAGGGTAGGAGGGAGAACATTTCAGGATGGTTAATGAGCAGCACAAAGCCAGTGAGATGGGCAAGAGAGAAGCCTATGTGAAGAACTGCAATAAGAGGCCAATATAGGTAGACCATAGAGTGGGTTTTTTAGATTTAGTTGTTCCAGTCATGTTCAGCTCTTTTTGACCCCACATGGGGTTTTCTTGGCAAAGATACTGGAGTGGTTTGCCATTTCCTTCTCCAGCTCATTTGACAGATGAGAAAACTGAGGCAAAAAGGGTGAAATGACTTATCCAGGGTCATATCTGAGGCCAGATTTGAATTCATGTCTTCCTGACTCCAGGCTGGGTGCTGTATCCACTGCATATAGAGGATATTAAAGTATATGATTAGAAAGGCAAGGAACCAGCTTGTGAAGGTATTCAAATATCAAGTAAAGGCTTTGATATATGTTCCTGAAGGTAGTAAAGAAACACTAGAGTTTTTTTGAGTACAGCAGTACCATGGACAGACCTACACATCAGGAAATTCTCTTTGGTACTTGGATGGAGGACGGATTGGAGACTTGAGGCAGGAAGATCAACTGGAAGTCTATTACAATAAGCAGATAAAAGGTGAGTAGGGCCTCAGTTAGGATGGCAGCTGTGTGGATAAAGAGAAAGGGATGTGTATGAGAAGTGTTTTGAAGGTTAAAGACACAAATATTTGGCATTAGACTAGATATGAGGGGTGAATTAGAGTAGGGCTTTGAAGATGACACTAGGTTGTGAACCTGAGTAGCTGGAGGATGGCGGTGACCTCAATAGTAATGGGTTGTTTGTCAGCGAATTTAGAGAGAAAGGAAATAAGTTCTAACTGTAGGCATGTTGAAATAAAGACCAACATAAGACATCCAGTTCAAAATGTTCAAAAGGTAAATAGTGATTTGGGACTGGAGCTCAGAAGAGATACTAGTGCTGAGTACATAGTTTGTGTAGGGTGTGGTGTCAAACCCTAAATCTTTCTGTGTTCTCTTTTCCCGGACTGGGGCTATCTATCTCACCTTATCTGTACCCACACTGGCAGGTTAGAGTGGTTGTCATAGAGTGTGGTTTACTGCTAGAACTGAGTCTCAAAAGGGGGTACCAGGGGGCAACTAGGGTGGTGGGAGATCTATTCAAGTGGAGCTTCTGAGCTCCTTCTAGGGTGCTTCCCATGGGAATGAATGAGCCAAGAGGACGCCTTTAATTCTTAATCTTAACAGAAGATCAAGCTAAGATAATCATAACAAAACAGTTGGCCAATCATCATCCACAATAACGTTGACATCATCTTCACAGCTAGCATTTATATATGCTTTGTATATGTTATTTCAGGCAATCCTGACAATAACCCTATAACATAGCTGCTATTAACCTTCTTTTTCTTTTTCTTTTTCTTTTTTTTTTTGGCTAGGCAATGGGATTATGTGACTTGCTCAAGGTCACAGAGCTAGTAAGTGTTAAGTGTCTGAGGCCAGGTTTGAACACAGGTGCTCCCGACTCCAGGGCCAGTGCTCTATCCACTGCACCACCTAGCTGCCCAATTATTAACCCTATTTTTCACATGAGGAAGTCAAGGCTGAGTGAGGTTAAGTAGCTTATCTAAGGTCACACTACCAGTATGAGTCAGTAGCAGGATGTGAACACAGGTTTACCTTGTTCACAGGTGGCTCTTTCTCTGTCGGAGCTTCTGCACTCAGGGAAGCTACCTTCTATTGCAAATGAAGGGAAGTAGTAAGATGTAGCATATATACTGATAAATAAATACTAAGCAGTTTTAAGAGATAGGAAGTAAGAACAACTGGGGGAAATCAGGATATGCTTCCTGTAGGATATAAGATGGCACCTGAGCTCTATTGTATCCCCAGAACTTAGCACAGTCTTTGGCCCATAGTAGGTACTTGCTGTCTGGTCTTTGATTATAATTCTCAAATATTAATTGGACTTTAATCATACTTTGGGATTCTTATAATTTAAAACAACCAAAAAACTCCTTTCTAGATCATTAACTTCTCCCTAAGCATTTGCCAATTTCCCCACTCGCAGTTCTCTTCATGCTTTTACAGAACCTGCCTTTCTGGTATTTCTACAGACCCACAAAGTAATAGACTGTCTTGAGTCTGGATTTGGAACCCAAAATAGCATTTGTAAATAAATCCGCTTGCCAATCTTTTGCCAATTCCGATATCCTTTCCCACACACCACACTGCAAATGAAATAGATGAGCAGCAGTGCCAATAATTAAAAGCTTCTTTTTTCCCTTTGCTCCAGACGTGATTTTATTGGTGCAAATACAACAGATTTAATAGTGCAAGTAAGGGCGGACTTCCCTCCTTCAGCTTGTGATGAGCCACTGCTTTTTGATTTAAAGTTAATCATAGTTAACTTTAATCACAATCTCACAAAATCACACAATCAGTGTATGCCAGACTTGAACATAGGTCCTCCTAATTCAAACAGCTATGGACTTTTTTTTTAGTTAAATTTTAATTTTTTCAATTACATGTAAATAAAAGTTAACATTCTCTTTTAAAATCTTGAGTTCCGTATTCTCTCACCCCTTCCTTCCCCTTCTGGCCTTGAGAAGGCAAGCAATTTGATATAGGTTATATATGTGCAGATATGCAAAATATTTTCCTGTTGACCATGTTGCAAAAGAAAACAAAAAAAAAAGAAAAAGAAAAAACCCAACGATAATAAAGTAAAAAAAAAAGTGTGATTCAATCTCTATCCAAAGCTGTAGACTTTTTATTTTTTTAAAGAGGGGTAGGGAAGAAAGCTTTTATTGTACTTAGTATCTGAGAGGAACACCCTAAAATATAATTCACTTTATATTCATGTTTCACAGTTCTATGCTTTCTCCAGTTCTTTTTTTTTGGCATCATTGTCGATCTGATAAATATTCTAGGTCCAGAATCCTCTGGAATCCTTTTGAAGGCAAGTCCTGTTTATAGAACTTTTACAGGATTATTTGCCAAAGTGAGCACATTAATGTTTGTGAGTGTTCCGTTGTTATTTGGGGCCCTGCTATCTAAACCGTATTGCATATGTTTAATACATGGTAATAATGTGTATGGAATAACTTCATTATAGTTACAGTAGGAGTTCATGCTCACAGCAGTGGGGAATGAGCTCTCTGTTAGTCAGACAATGCATTGTCAACTGAGTGTCCCTTTCCCTAGGAGTGCAGACACATGCTGGAGGCATGCTGGCAGCCCATCTTGCTGTTAGGTGGTGTGATCATACAGGGCTCAATTTGCAGCCTCCTTCACACCCCTGTGGCATATTTCCATACACCCACCGAGCTGGCTCGGCTGGAAAAACCCCATGTGATGGAGCTCTGCCCATGAAGCAACCACAGGAGTGTTGGAGACTGGAACAGCTGAAGGAATTGAGCCGATAATAAAAAAAAATCATTGAGGATTCAATACGATATTTGAGTTCATAGAATTCTGCTTGTTGAAATGGTATGGCTCAACTCTTCTCTGAGCGAGGCAATGATCCCCTGAGTAGAAAAGGGAGGGAGGCAAACCCAGGCAAGAGGAGAGATGCACATATTTCTTGCAAGATGAGATTTGTAAAAAAGAGGCTGAGATGAGAGAAGGAAAAACAAAATGGAATTGGATGCTTGTTCTGAAATTCTTTCTCTGCCATAGCTCATGAAATTAGAGGAAGAAAATCCTAAACTAGCTCTGCCACTGGTTAGGTCTGTGATCATGAACAAGTAAATTCACCTCTATGGACCTCAGTTTCCTCATTTGTAAAATTAGGAAAACTAGCTGATCTCTGGGGTCTCTTAGAACTCATACATCTTATGATCTGAAGTCATATCACCTCTCTGGTGGAACCAAGGCTAGGTCAATTTCCTCATCTACTAGGCAACCACCTGGGTTCCTTGGATCTAGGAGCCTAAGTAATTTCTCTTCTGTGGGACTCAGTTTTGACACCTGTAAAATGAGGTAATTGGACTAAATAACTCCTAAGGTCCCCTCTAGCCCTAAATCTATGGCCTTATAATCCTAGCTTAGCATGAACGTGGTTGGGGATGCATCCATTCATTATGATCCCTATCACCAACATAATATCCCAAACTGGACTGCTAGCCACTCAGAAAAATCAATGTATCACTTAACAGTCCTTTCCTGACTCAAATTTATGATATTGTCATCTCCAATCTCTCATCAAGCATCCCATGACTAGAATGAACTCTCTCTCTATTTCTGCTTCTCAGAATCCTCATATGACTTCAAGGCTCTCAAATCAGTAGGCACTGTCATTCTGAAACTTTTCAAGATGACCCCTGCTTTTTAATACTTTCTTCTTCTTGTAAATTTCCTCACACCAGGCCTATTTATACAAATTCTTGGCACCATTTTTACCCACCTTATATGTGTAGAATGTAAGTTTCTTGAGGGGAGGACGCTATGTTGTTATTGTCATTCTATTCTCAGTAACTAGCACAGTATGTATCATAGCCAGTGCTTAGTAAATGTTTGTTGAGTGCAACTAACTTGAAAAACATCTTATGACTATTAAGGTATAAGAGATCAGAACAGATTTCTGATCTGGCAAATATCATGAGGCATCAGCTAGCTGGAAGATTCTAAAGCACCATGGGAACTTCAATATTTTAGTCTGTCAGCAATCTCATTGATTTGAACTTTGTTGTTCAGTCATTTTTCAGCCATGTGCAACTCTTCATGGCCCCATTTGGGGTTTTCTTGGTCAAGATACTGGAGTGGTTTGCCATTTCCTTCTCCAACTCATTTGACAGATGAGGAAACTGAGGCAAACAGGGTTTAGTGACTTGCCCGGTGTCATACAGCTAGCAAGTATCTGAGGCCAGATCTGAACTCAGAAAGATAGTACCAAGCCTGGCACTCTATCCACTGTACCAACTAGCTTCCCACTGATGTGGCCATCCCCTCCAAAACAATAGATCATGACCTTTCTCTCCTGTGCTATTCTTGTACATAGTAACAGGGACTGGATGTGAAATTTCATTGATTACAGCAGACTTCCAGATGAGATAACTCCCTCTTCTAATATCAATCAGTATTTCCTCTGCACAGTAGATAGCGCACTGGGCCTGGAGTCAGGATCAACTGTGTTCAAACCTGATCTCGGACACTTACTAACTGCGTAACTCTGGGTATCACTCAACCTCTGCCTCAGTTTCTTTAAACTATAAAATGAGGGCAATAGTAGCATCTACCTCACAGGGGTTTTATGAGGATCTAATGCGATGCTATCTCCCATTGCTGGTACTACTCAGCATTTGCAGTGCCTAGTCCTTCCTTTCAATCTGTATCTTGTAGACTACGTCTCTTTTAGAATTTCTAGGCATGACTCAAGTCTGTCTTTTGGCTCAAATACAGCAATAGAGCCAAATACCTTCTAAGGATGATTCTCGTCCCTCTAACTTACAAAGCCCAACATGACAGCCAGTCCTCAAATCTCTAGCATATCTGCAATTCACACTCAAAGAATTGCCTGGGCCATTGAGAGTTTAAGTGACTTAATAACTTTTATTCTTTGCTATGAAGAAAAAGTGTATGCCACTGTCAAGACAATACAAAACTAGAGTACTGAGGATCAGAAAAAAGTAATTTTTACTGGAAAAATTAACTTTTTCATTCAAGAATTTCCCCAAACTACTGCCTTCAGAAGTTTGGGTGAGTTATAAGATGTGAGCATCTTCAAAACACAAAAATGTGTTTGGGTGAATTTTACAATCTAATATGCCTGGAAGTCTTATCCCCATTAAGAGTATGATGAATGTTAATAAATATGTTGATGTACTGAGAAGCAGAATTACTGTACAATCAAAGAAATACCCAAATAAAAATGGAATACCAGCATAATCTTGAACTGTGCCATATGTCATAAAAAGTTAAGAAATATGCAAGAGATAGAGATAAATATACTTCAGTGAACTGGAAATTCACTTGATTTAAACCTCATTGAAAATCGATGGGCTAAAATAAAGCTTTTTTTGTTATGGTAGATTATTCATGTCCAAGTCTATTTACTGCACAAGGCTAGACTTAGAAAGTCTACTCTTCAAAGATATAAGTAATATCCAATGTGTTAAAAGGATAATTTAATGATGAAGAATTAAAGATTATTTGTCAAAATCTGGTGAACTTAATGCCAAATCATGTAAAAGAAAGTACTGCAGCAAAACACATGCTACAAATTTAAAAGATTTTTTTAAGATGTAAAACGTTGTAAGGTTTATATATAAGTACACCAATTTTTTAAAAAAAAATTTGACCCATTTAATTTTCACACTAATACACCTTCATGCTAGGGCATTTCTGCAAATGGAACCTGTAATGGGCCTGAAACCAATCTCTACAGATGTGACAGTATACGGTCCACTTTAAAAGTGCTCAGGAATCTATTTTGAGTAGCTGTGTTCTTTTACTGTGATATGAGATCGAGGTCCAGCTGGGTGCAACCAAATATTACATTTTAATAAGGTTTGTTTTAGGTATCTGTGTAGAGCATGGCTCATTTTTCTGAAAGAGAATGCAGAGAAAAGGGAAAAAGGGAGAGAGAGTCTTGAGGAATATTGAGGGAACATAAACTGGAGCTGTAAGGGACCTCAGAGAACAAGTCTAACGTGCTCATTTTACAGATGAGGAAACTGAGGCTCACATAATCATAGCTCAATATCTGGAGGGAACCATAGAGAGCATCATTTGACTATTTTCCTCATCGGATGCCAGAAGATCATAACTAAAGATGACTTTATAGGCCATCAGAAATTAAATGACTTTCTCAAGGTCATATGCAGCAAAAGCAGGAAGGCTGCAGTTTGAATTCAGTTTCTCTGATTACAAACCCAGCAGTTTTCCCACTGTACCCCACTGACTCTCAAAATAAGAAAGAAGCTGAGGAGTTATCAAAGAAGACAAAAAAGGAATGATGGCTAATCTTTGCTGGAAACTAGGTCGGGCCATAATGCATAAAGCACTGGGCTTGGAATCAGCAGGACTCATCGTCCTGAGTTCAAATCTGGCCTCAGACACGTATTAGCTGTGTGACCCTGGGCAAGTCACTTAACTGCCTCAGTTTCTTCATCTGTAAAATGAGCTGGAGAAGGAAATAGCAGACCACTCCAGTATTTTTGCCAAGAAAACCCCAAGTGGGGTCATGAAGAGTCTGGCACAACGAAAAGACAACTAAACAACAAGAACAAAAACAAAAACAAACAAACAAAAAACTCAACAAAGGAGCCAAGAGGCCAATATGCAGCAAATCACTAGCTAGAAAAGTCCTGGGATAGAGTACTGGCTGGTTCCTAATGCATCAGTGTTTCAGGGAGGCCTGATTTCCTAGGTGTGGAGACTCCTTCCACTGAGGCAGATTGCAATCCTTCTATGCCTTAGTAGACATCTCAACAGATGATCCTTAAATGCCGAAGGAATTCCTAACAAAGTGAGTGGTTTTTCATCTGGAGGAGGGGAAAAAGTGTGTATCACCTATTAAAATGTATCCAAGTATGAGAAAAGTGGCATTAAGTGGCATATGAAATCAGGTGATCACATTTGAATAGTTTGAAATTCTCTTTTGTAAACCAGACCTGAGGAGGCTTTGCTCCAACTTTTCACAAGCCATATAAAAGAGAACAGAACAGAACAACACAAAAATCCCGTATCATCCCTATTTATGGCATGTTGACATTTTCCATGGAGAATCAGTAATGTGGACTTTGCTCACAAAATAAGGAAATGAAAGTTGGGATGATGCAGAAGAGGGGAAGAGTGAAATTCTTACCTTCTGGCTGTGTCTGGGGGACCATGCTGCAGATGACTTGGAGTCTCTGTCTCTCTGCCTTCTTCCTCTTCTTCAGTCTTCCTGTCATAGTGACTCCACTGAGCTCACACCTAACTCATATATTCCTGCTCATTCTTCTGACTACGTGATAACCTCAATTCTTTAGTTGTCAGGGCCTCAGCTTCTGCATTTGTAATATGAAAAGATGGGACTGATTGAGCACAGAATTATTGATTTAGAGCTGGGAAGGGTCTTAGAAAGGTCATCCTGTCTAACCCTTTCATTTTAGAACTAAAGAAATGAAAGCCCAGAGGGGTTAAGCAATTTGCCCAGAGTCACACAGATACCAAGTAGCAAACCCAAGACTTGAACCTAGTAGGTCTTCTGACTTCAAACGCACACTGCTGTCTACACTGCCTTTCTGAAAGCTCACTTGAGCTCAAAATCCTATCAGCTTTCCCTGAATTTATTATCTAGTTCTCTAAGTTCGGTAAGTTCTCTATTTCTCTAATTATCTATTTCTCTAAGGGTCGCTGTTCAGTCATGTCCAACTCTTCATGACCCCATTCAGGGTTTTCTCGGCAGAGATGCTGGAGTGGTTAGCCACTTCCTTCTCCAGCTCATTTTCCAGATGAGGAAACTGAGGCAAATAGATTAAATGACTTGTCTAGCGTCACACAGCTAGTAAGTGTCTAAGGCCAGATTTGAACTCAGGAAGGTGAGTCTTCCTGACTTCCAGGCCTGGCACACAATCTATTGCACCACTTTAACTGGGGCCCCTTTTCTAAGTTGGATTTTTACATTTTTTTTTTTAGGCAATTGGTGTTAAGTGACTTGCCCAGGGTCACATAGCTAGTCAGTGTCAAGTGTTTGGTCTGAGGCCATATTTGAACTCAGGTCCTCGTGACTTCAGGGTCGGAACTCTATCCACTGCGCCACCTAGCTGCCCCTCTAAGTTTAACAATATACTATTCTTTTTTGCAGCTTAACAAGGTACAATCCTCAACCTGCAACTAAACAATATATCATTCCCTTTAATTAGAATTAAATTACATTATTTTTCAATGAATAGTTGTTTCCTCTCCCTCTCATCTTGTGTCCCCCTCCACCCCAACATTGAAAAACAAAAAGAAAGGGAAAACCTTTTCAACACATTTTATTGTTATTGTTGTTGAGTTAAGTTGTATCCAGCTCTTTGTGACCTCATTTGGCATTTTCTTGGCAGAGATACTGGAATGGTTTACCATTTCCTTCTCAGGATCATTTTACAGATGAGGAAACTGAGGCAAACAGGGTTAAGTGACTTGCCCAGGGTCATTCTGCTGGTAAGTGTCTAAGGCCAGATCTGAACTCATGATGATGAGTCTTCCTGATTCCAAGCCCAGTGCGTTATCGACTGTGCCACCCAGCTTCCCCTTGCAACAAATATGCATCATCTAACGAACAAATTTCCACACTGGCCAAGTGGAAAAATGTATAGCTCATTTTTCATCTTCAGCTTTCTTCTCTGTTAGGTTGTAGGTATCATGCTTTATTCTGGAATCATGATTGGTCATTGAGTCGATCATCAATGCTCAATCACCATTAGATTGTTACCTTCTGTAGGGGAGAGACTGTCTTTTGTCCTTCTTTGCATCCACAGCACTTAGCACATTGCCTGCTACATTGTAGGTGGTTAATAAATGCTTGTTGACTGACTGATTGATAAGAGTTTCAAAATTGTTGTAGGCAGCTAGGTGAGAGAGCTGGGTCTAGAGTTAGGAAGACCCAAATACAAATTTGGCCTCAGCAGTGTGACCCTGGGCAAGTCACTTAAAAATCAGTTTGCCCAGCTATAAAATGGGGACGATAATAATAGAACCTACCTCCCAAGGTTGTTGTGAGGATCTAAGGTGGTGATGTTTGTAAAATCCTTAGGACAGTGCCTGGCACACAGTAAGTGCTTGTGATTATCTTTACATCATTGTCAGGGGCGGGCTATAAGCATGAGAATATTTACCACTTGCAAATGTGAGTTAACTGCTTTTCCAGTATCAAACTTTTCTTCTTAACCAGCCAGGAAGAGAGTGAAGATACTCTTACCTCCTGACAGGGAGGGATCATGTTTCTTTTCTACCTGACTCACCAACTGGGGCACATAACCAAGTATTGCCTTAGCAACTGTTTCTAATTTAAAATGTGCTCTGAACAATGGAATGGATGATGGATACTGTAATGACCTCCAGGAATTCAGCAGGACTGAAATAACTAAATATCTTACCCTGCTGTGTCTTTGTTGTTCTGCCCTGTATTTAAATTTCATGGGCTGCAGCTAACCCAAATAAGCCTGGCTTTGCTGAAGGGATCATTGGACAAGGAGTCAGAGAACTGGGCTGGAGGCAGTGTGCTCCAATGGAAAGATCACTGGCTCTGGACTTGAGACTTTCTAGCTTTAGATCCCATCTCTGATACTCATTATTTGTGTGAATTCAGGCAAGTCCTCTGACCTCCTGGGCCTCAGTTTCCTCATCTGTAAAAGGAGGGGTTGGAATTAGATGGCCTCTGAGGTGCCTTCCAGCTCTGTATCTGAGATTCTATGATTCTTCTAAAAACAGTCATTAACTAGTCATGTGACTTTCATCAAGTGACCACTTCTATGAACCTGTTTCCTCATCTATAAAAGCAAGATAATTGCTCTTATTTGCTCTCCCTACCTCCTCCCAGAACCTTTTTTTTTGTGAGGATTAAATGAGATAAAGCTTGTCAAAATGTTTCATAAACTATTAAAAACTGGGCAGAAGAAAAGTATTACAGTGGTTATATGATTGTTTCAGAACTGTGATTTAACTAGTTTCGGGAACTCTCGGTGTGGAAGCTCCCTCCACCAACATAGATTGTTGAATCTTCCGCAAATTAGTCTTATATGAAAGAGTTGTCTGTAGAGCTGAAAGTTGAAATGATTTGCTTGTCCTTACACAACTGTGTCAAAGCCTTGACTTGAACTTATGTCTTGAACCCAGATTGGTTCATTATCTACTACACCAAATTTTCCTTCTCAAATATTCAGCAGGGACTGGACCTATGATTTAAATGATACAGGGAACTCTACCAATGTAGGTATCTTACTGTCTCTGAGAGTTGCCTGGGACACTGGGATGGTAAGTGACTTACTCAGGGTAATACTACCAGTATATGTCAGTGGTAAGACTTGAACTCAGGTCTTCTTGGTTTCTAGGTCAGATCATTATCAGTGATGACATTCTGCCTCTATCCACAGACACAAGGAAAAAACCAATAGAACACATCCTGAATGACACATGGGTGCATCAACTCCTACTAATATAGATATGTATATTGAAAGAAATCTCTGGGATTTAAAATATATTAGCCAAAAATCCAAACTTAATTCTTTGTGGCACAGTGCAAAAACAGTTCAGAATTCTGCAAAGAAGAAAAACTATTCAAGATGTTTTACCAGGTCAAAGCAGAAATTTCTAAAGAACATATCAGAATTTGAAAAGACTATGAGAACACATACCTCATAATACTGGTCCACAGAGAACGTGACAGACTCTAAAGTAGTTTAGCTGAGGCTAATGAAGTATCAGAAGATTTGGTAAGAGTTTGGCAAATGACTTTAAATTCTAAAAAATAAAAAAGAGAGAACACAATAATTTTGAGACACTCTCCTGGGTTAGTTACCTAGAACGTGATTTAGGTCGGTGGTCTAATCTGGCAGAGAAAAACTGAATCAATGTTGGGACTCCTTTGAGTCCAACCATGCCATAAATTTAACTCTTCTTCACAAGAATTTCCTGTTTATTGCTGCCTATTGCCTGACAGTGCACAAAGGAGTCAGTCTTGTTTACAAAAGAGCTATAAGCCAGAGAATGAGCTTTCTGGCCCATAAATGAATAATAGGAATTATTGCAGTAATCAGAGGCATGAAAAATGGGTGTCACTTTGTGTGTGCCCTCAGATAGCTAAAAGCAGCAAAATTAGCCAGAGGAATAGACAGGAGGAAGGTTTGGAAGAACTTAGCTGTCTGGATACTCATCTCTAAACTGACCTCAATTTTAGGCAATTTTAAAATTCTAAAACATCTCTCATCTCTCTTTGTCAACTATCTGTCTGTCTACCTACCTGTTTGTCTGTCTGCCTGCTTTTGTCTGTCTGTCTATATCTATCTCCTCTATCTGTATCTTATCTTATCTTATCTTTCTTTCCTTCCTTCCTTCCTTCCTTCCTTCCTTCCTTCCTTCCTTCCTTCCTTCCTCCCTCCTCCCTCCCTCCCTCCCTCCTCTCTCTCTCTCTCTCTCTCTCTCTCTCTCTCTCTCTCTCTCTCTCTCTCTCTCTTTCATTCTCTCTTTCATTCTCTCTCTTTCTTTTTCTTTCTTTCTTTCTTTCTTTCTTTCTTTCTTTCTTTCTTTCTTTCTCTCTTTCTTTCTTTCTTTGTCTCTCTCTCTCTCTCTCTTCCTTTCTTCTTTTTTTCTTTCTTTCTTTCTTTCTTCTTTCTTTCTTTTCTTTCTTTCTTCTTTCTTTCTTTCTTTCTTTCTTTCTTTCTTTCTTTCTTTCTTTCTTTCTTTCTTTCTTTCTTTCTTTCTTTCTTTCTATCTGCCAGGCTGTCTGCCAGCCTCCCTGTCATTAATCTTTTGGTCTATCTTTTTTCACACACAGCCAAAACATGACAGACAACTATTCAAGAGATGTTGTGATAAACAAAAAAATACCCAACAGGTGATAAATCTCTCTATACTTAGCTAGCTTAGTCCTTGGACAAGAGATATATAAAGTTGTGGTGAAAGTATATGTGTCTACACACACACATATGTATATAATCTGATTTATAGACACATAAAGATATAAATCACCAGCTCCAAGAGGTAGTTAGGTGCCATACTTGGTATGGTGTCAGACTTGGAGACAGAAAGTCCTGACTTTGAATCATGACCTAGGAATTTATTTACCATGTGACCTTGGGCAAATCACTTCAAATCTTCGAATTTCAGTTTCAGTTTCTTCATCTATAAAATGAGGGATCTGGACTTAATAGTTCCTAAGGTGTCTTCCAGATTTAAATCTATGATCTGATTATAGACATACTATATATTTATATCTTAACATATATTCATATACATATATATTGATATATGTGTTTTATACACACACATCTTATATATGTGTATCTTATAATAAACCCACATTTGCAGCTGATTTTTCAGGACTTCTCCTACCACCATCCTTAACCCCAAAGCATCTGTCCTCCTTCTTTCCTTCCATTAGTTTGTGAGCTCCTTGAGGGCAGAGATTGTCTTCTACCTCTTTCTGTACCACTGTTACTTATCACAGTGCCTGATTCATAGTACTCACTTAATGTTTGTTGACTGAGTGACTGATGGATTCCTTGCCAAGAAATCAAACTGAATTTGAATAGATGATCCAAACACAGATGCACCTGAACACTGATGAACTGGAGAGTGGCCACATGGCAAGAGAAATGTCACATACAAAAGAGGAAACTATGGCTCAGATAGCTATAAGTGATTTGCTCATAACTCATAAATGACAGAAACAGGACTAAAATATTAATAATTATTGTTTGGTCATTTCATGTCCAACTCTTTGTGACTCCATTTGGGGTTTTCTTGGCAGAGATACTAGAGTGGTTTGCCATTTCCTTCTCCACCTCATTTGATAGTTGAAGAACTGAGGCAAATAGAGGTTAAGTGACTTGCCCAAGATCACATTGCTAGTAAGTTTCTGAGGCTGGATCCAAGCCCAAAGTTCTGTTTACTCTACCACCTTGCTAGCTGCCTCTAAAACCCAGATTATTATTTTTGGAACACAAAGTTTTTTCCTTAAAAAATAAGTATACAACCCCAAAAGATATAGACATGACAAATATCTATATCTATATCTATATCTATATATCTATATCTATATCTATATCTATATCTATATCTATATCTATATCTATATCTATATCTATATCTATGTATCTATATATATATATATATATATATATATATATATATATATATATATATATATATATATATATATATATATCTCCTTTCTCTTAAAAGCAACAGGTTAAGCATAAATGTAAAGGATATGGAACAGGAGCATGAGAAACATAGGCAAGGAAGCTGGAATTTGGAGTCAGGAAGAGCAGAGTTTTTATCCTACCCTGAACACTTACAAATTGTGCGACCCTAGGTAATAATGATAACATCTAGCGTTTGTATAACTCTTTAAGATTCGCAAAATACAGATATTAGTTTATTTTGTCCTTACAGCTCCCCTGTGTGTTATGTGTTATTGGTATCCCCATTTTGTAGAGGAGGTAGCTGAAGCTGAGAGAAGTCATCAGATGCCTTATTCAGGGTCACACAAACAGTAAATACCAGTCACTTAATGTCTCTGTGCCTCAGTTTCCTCATCTGTAAAATGAGAGGATTGATCTCAGTGGCCTCCAAGGTTCCTTCCAGCTCTGCATCTCCGATCCTATGAATATTTACATGGGCCAGACTTATTTTTAACAACACAAGATATCACCTCCATGCAACTGATAACCACACAGAAATTGTGATAAGCAGTGACCCACATTGCAGGAAATGAGAAATCCTCTGAACAAGATGACAGTTCCAGGGTTATATCCAGAAATGAATTATCTTTGCAGCTGCTGACCTGCAGAAGTTCAAGTTTCCTGGGCCACTCAGCTGTGAAAGGCATTTCCCATTTGAAAGGAGTATCTCACCACCATGAACAGATTGATGAAGGCCTTCTGGAGGTAGGTTTCCATTGCATATGTGCCAGCTCCAAAAGCATGGACAGCAATTATGAATAATGATCTTGGCTACTTTGTCTAAGATGCTTTGTGCATCTATTGGCACCCTGGTCCAGATAATCTTTCCTTCCAGCAGGATGGTCATTAGCCCATCAGAGCAATAATTAAAAGGAGCCCAAGACAAAGATTTCATGATCTGCCTAGGGGAACTATGGGTAGCTCGGGAGAGAGAGTAAATGTTCAGGCTGAATGACGAGTCCCTTTCCTCATTAAAAGAAAAGGGTCAGGGGAGGGACATATGGAGGAGGAAAATGATATGTTCTCTGCCTCCTCAGCAGAGGAAATGCTTCAAACACAAGGGCATCTGGGGAAGGGTTATTGGCCCCAGAACCACATGACAGAGCAGAAAGAAATGGGAAGAAGGCAGTTCTGGGTTCTTGTCACAGCTATTATTAGCTAACTGGGTGACCCTAAGGATGCCATCTCACCTATATCTCTGAGTCTCTTCAGATAAAAGTCTTTTCATCTGAAAAAAGGTAGATAATAACACTTGCCAGACCTACCTCCTGGGGGTTTTGTGAGTGTCCAATGAAGAAATATACACAAGAAGTAGTTTAGAGGGCTAACAATGAAGAAATGCATGAACAGAGATAGGGACTGCATGCTTGTAATATGGCCCAAGTGAGAGAGTGTGATATTGGAATGAAAAGATCTGGATGCAAGTTGTAGTTCAAGCCCAGTAGAGAAATATACACAAAAGTAGATGATGATCAGTGAGGAAATGTAGGAACAAAGAGACAGTGTGACTACTATGTAGTGGAAGGGAAAGAGTGTGGGATTTAGAATGAGAGGACCTGGGTTCGAGACCTTGCTCTCACCTCTTAATACATGGGCAAGTTCCTTAACCTCTCTGGCCTCAATTTCCTCAACTGTAAAGTGAGGGGGTTGGATTACATGACCAAAAAAGATCCCTCTATCTCTAAATCTATGATACCATGACCTAGACGACCTGAATGCAAATCATGGTTACGCTACTGCCTCTGTGGTCTTGGACGAAGTTTGCTCATCCATCAAGTATTTATTAAGCATGTTCTATGTCTCAGATTCTGGGAATACAAGTACAAAGAATGAAACAATCTCTATACACAGTGATCTAATGGGGGGAGACAAGGACATACAGAGCAAATGTGAAGTGAGGAAATAGAAATATATAGAAGCAGTTAAATACGAGGTCATTTGGAAGTGAGGGTATCACTAGCTTGAGGATCAAAAAGGTTTCATGCAGAAGATGGTCCGTGAGCAGCATCCTAAAGGAAGATAAAGTCTCCATGAGGGGAAGATAGGGGAGGAGTGTATTTAAGACATGAGCAATGGCCAGTACAAATGCACAGGAACTGGAAATGGAGTGTTGTGTGTGCACACAACAGAGAGAAAATGAGGATGTTAGATTAAGCAACTTTAAGTTCCTTCCAGCTTTAAATCTGTGTTCCTGTGGCATGAATGGACAGGCAGGACAGGTCTGCTTCATTGGCACTCACAAAATGTAAAGGGGTTTAGAAGGAGGCCTCCAGTATGTTGGAGTAGGCTCTTCTGGAGAATATATGGAAGCTTGTGGACACAGATTATGCAGGATGGAAATGAATGGGTTGTGATTACTACTAATGGAGTGAATACTCTGAAGGATGAGATCAGTGATCCAGTGAAACAGTAGTTCATAATACTTTAAAGATTTGGAATTTCTAGCCAATATTAGAAGTATTTATTAAGTGCTTATTATATGTAAGGCACTTGTGTTTGGGGTCCAGTAACAAATTTGAAAAGAGGAGCTAATGTTCTAATGGTGGATTTTGTTTTTCAGTCATTTTTTTTTCAGTCATATCTGACTTTTTAAGACCTTATTTTGGGGTTTTCTTGGCAAAGATACTGGAGGGGTTTGCCATTTCTTTCTCCAGCTCATTTTACAGATAAGAAAATAAGGCAAACAGGTTGAGTAACTTGTCCAGGGTCACACCACTAGTAAGTGTCTGAGGCTGGATTTGAACTCAGGTCTTCCTGACTCCAGGCCAGCTACTGCACCACCTATCTGCCATTAGTGAAAGATTACAACATTTAAACATACAAGTGTGTGCATAGTAACTTGAGGAGGATGAGAAAGTACTAATAATCAGAAATCAATTGGCAAGAATTTATTGAGGATATATATTATGTGCCAGGTCCTATGCTACTGTTGAGGATACAATGAGAAAACAAAAATAGTTCGGTCCCTTAAGGACACTGCATTCTGATGGAGGAGACAACTTGTACTTGTATATAGGCAGATACAAGCTGTATTCAGAATAAGTCCAATGTAATTGTAGCGGGGATAGCACTCGCGGTCGGGGAGACTGGAAAGGCTTCTTGCAGAAGCTGGTATTTGAGCTGAATCTTGAAGGAAGGAAGGAATTCACAAAGATGTAATGGAAAGAGAGAGAGGCAAGGAGGAGGTGGGGAGGAGGAAAGGAGGGAGGAGAAAAGAGCAGTCTAGGACATTGCAAAGGCCAGAGATGGGGCATAGAGCATCGTATAAGCGAGAGCTCATAGACCAGAATTGTTTGACTATAGAGTGTGTGGCGGAGAAATAGAGGGAAATCACACACACACACACACACACACACACACACACACACACACGCACGCATGCACGCACTCATGCACACACAAACCAACCTTGTTGTAGGGTGGAGCACAGAGTTGATCCTTGAAGGAAATTAAGGATTCCAAGAGGTAGCGGTGGAGGAAGATTGCATTCCAAGCACAGAAAACAATCAATGCAAGGGCCCTCAAGTGGAAGATAGTAGGCCAGATTCAATTTTATCACTGTATGCGTTCTTTTTGAAGCAGATCAAAATCTTCCTCTACTCTGTAATATGCCCTTTTTGAGTAATTGTAACTTAAAAAATTCCATCACCTTGGAATAAAGCTTCTGGTGATGTATTTTGGGCAGCCTTGGAACCACCAGCCTGGCAGACCTACTGAGAACGTGGACTTCATTGGCATAGCTTCTGGTCACAGAGTCATCTTCAGGGGATAAAGAGGCATTGAAAGAGAACTTTTGTGGAGACATCCAATGTGGTATAAAACTAAAATGAATAAAATGTTGACTCATTTTCCCTTTTTTCTACCTAAATGTGAACACTGGATATAATGAATAAATGAAAGAATGAATAAATGAATGGATAGGCATTTATTAAGCACTTACTGTATCCCAAATGCTGTGTTAGATACTGGCAATACCAACAGAAGAAATGAGGCAGTCCCTGCTATCAAGGAACTCACATTTAAAGTGGGGGAGGGTGGTTAGAGACCTCATATATAAATGTGTTTTGTTCTAGGGAAAATGGAAAGTCTCATAAGTCATATAGGTGCAGTTCCAGGGTGGGTGGCAAGGCCTAGGTTTCGTTAGGGTCAATCAACATTGCAGATGACAATGACAGAGCATCTGGAGGGCATAGCAACAGCACAGATGGTAAGACCCAGAGGACCCTAGGATATGCTGGCAAGGAAGACAGTAAGACAGGAGGCTCTATCCAACCAGAAAGATTGTATTTGGTGATCCCCAGCTCATCAAACCAAGGTGAATATCATGGAGCTCTTCCTGCCCAGATATCTGGGTCTGAGAAGCCAGAGACTGAAGGAAGGGAAGATGAGGGGAAAAGGTACCCATATTAGTGATTCCTTTTGAACCTTAGAGTTTTACAAAAAACTTTAATAAACACTAGGCCACTTCATTTTTGTACTTTTATCCCAAATACCTGTCACCATGCCTGGCACATACTGTCATTTAGTAAATCCTTGTTGATTCAAGTGAACAATCAATATATAAGTCCATACTATAATGTAAGGAATTAAAGAATAATGGGAAAAATAAAAAACAAATAAGATATTGCTCTTGTCCTCAAATGACTTACAGTTTTGTTGGTTAGATATATCTGCCACAAAATAATAATAACAAAAATGACGATGATGACAATGATGATAAGGATGATGGTGATGCCATTGAGGATATGATCAATATTATATCTAAGAGCATCAATATAAATATGTAAGAGAATCAGTCATTCAACAAACATTAAATGGCTACTATGTGACAAGTATTGTGCTTGGTGCTGGTGTATACAAAATTATGAGAGAGGAAGGCATTACTTTATGCTGGATAAGGGAAGTATCTGAACAAAGCCAGGAAAGATGAGTAGGATTTCAACAAGTAGAGATGTAGGGAGGTAATATTCCTGGTAGAAAGGCATAGAATGAGCAAAGGATGGGAGCATAATGGGCAGAATTCAGGAAATGACTACCAATCTGCTTTGGCTGGAGTATGGATGGCAGCAGCATGAAATAAGGTTGGAAACAGATTGCATGGGGTTTTGTGAATGCCAGTCCAACCTTTTGGGCTACATCCAACAGACATTGGGAACCATTGACAGCACATGCTCAGAGCTGTATGTTAGGGAGAATTACCTGGCAGAGTGGAGTGGGGAGAAATTTGATGTTAGGGGTCCAGTTATTAGGCTATTTCAGTGATCTAGGTGAGCCCTCCATTTCTGCTTTCCAGAAATGGAGGACTAGGGATTGTGGACCATTGCAAATACTTTTAGACTTAGTGGATGGGCTGGTTAGTTTTACTGAACTGCTTTTCTTTTATCCCTTTCTTTCCTATTCTTTGTTAGAAAGGCACTACTAGTACAGTACCTGGAACACATAGTAGAAGCTTAATAAATGTTTATTGATTATTGACAAGGGATGGCTCTCTAGAGAGGGGAAGGAAGAAGGATATATTTGGAATTAAAGGCAATGTAAAAGCAAAAGAGATCAATGCATTTTAATAGTTCAGATAAAAGTCAATGAACATCTGAAATAATATGGCTGCCCGGTAAAGAATAAGAAGGGGATGTACGTATGAGGTATTGCTTTGGCAAAATCATCAGATAGGACTTAGCAATTGAATTGATGTGGGGGTAAGGGTGAAAGAAGAGTACAAGAGGACTTCAGTTGGTCATATAATAAGCCAAGAAGTGAGAAAGAGGTGAAATTTAGAGGAGGAAGATTTTTTTTTAGTTTTTCATAAAGACACCTTTAGGTAGATATACAGGAAAAGTGGGGTGTGTGTGTGTGTGTGTGTGTGTGTGTGTGTGTGTGTGTGTGTTTGGGGAATGATTCTGTGAGGAAACTCCTTCTATCAGAACAGATCAGCCCCTTTTCTACATCTTAAGGTCTACCTGTAACAATGAGAAGTTACATTAATTGCCAATGGTCAAATGGCCATGATTTGTCAAATCCAAGTCATCATGATGCTATGACTCTGCTACTGGCTCTCCATTCATTATTTCTTAATGCCTTTCAAGGCAAATGCTATTATTTTCTTTAAAAAAAAAAAGAACTGAGTCTCAGAGAGCCTAAATAACTTGCCAAAGGTCTTACATATAATAAATGTGTATGTGTGTGTGTGTGTATGTGTGTGTGTGTGTGTGTGTGTGTGTGTGTGTTGGGAGGGAGAGGTTATAACATTTCTTTCCATTCTACTATCTTGTCTCATGATAGCTGAGAAATAAATTCTAGAAAAGATGAGGCCATCTCATTTTGACATAATGATCTTTTGCCCAAAAATATGTCAGTGAATAACCCAAAATCCTCCCCACTTAACCCCAATGGAAAAATAATCTGAATTTTCCTTTGTAAATAATCACTTAAATATGTGTTGTATTCTCAAGACTTTTGGAGGGAAAATCAACCAGTGCTGAATTATTTTAAACAATAGGAATTAACAACTTCAAGATGGTGTTTAGAAACAACAAAGAAAGGCAATTAAATTTTTTTTTTTTAAAGCACAAGTCTATCAGTGGCATAAAAATGATTTACAGGCTCATTTTCCCCATACAAATGGAATGTCCCAATCAAACTCTTCTTTTGAATTTTGCAAGGGCATTTAGAATTGAAGGAATGATTTGGAATATGAACAGAGACAATTTAGCCATGCTGGGATGATAAAAACGTGACTTATGCACATCCAACTTGCATATGTCCTATCCATATGAACATTTGCCAGGTTCCTAAGCTTTACCACACATGCCTTACAAGAAGCAGAATGGTTGCAGAGGTGGCTACACTATTATGGAAAGAGTCAGTTTGGAGCCTGGTGCTGGAGTCCAAATATCCATGTTCAGATAGTGGCTCTGCTGCTAACTCTGTGGATGTCTTTGGAAATGTCCATGAACTTTTCCATGTTAATTTCCAGATCTGCAAAATGGCAGCACCATTGCCTGTACTTCTCCCAAGGGTTTAGATTTAGAGATTGAAGAGGGCTTAAAGGCCATTTGGCCCAACTACTTCACTTGATAGATGAGGAAACCAACGTCTAGAAAAGTGAAAAGACCTGTACAGGTCACATAGCAAAGGAGGAATCATGGGATCATAGATTCAGAGCTGGAAGGAATATCCAACACCATCCATCTAATCCAGCCCCCTCATTTTTCAGATGAGGAAACTGAGGCCCAACAAGGTTGTAACTTGAGAGAGTCAGGATTTTAACTGAGGGTCTCTGACTCCAAGGTTCCGATACTTTGTTATACCACACTGTCAACTTCCTATCTTAGAAGATTGTTGTGAGGAACAAATGATGTAATAATGTATAGAAAGTATTTTATAAGCTATAGAATATCGTATAAATGTCAGCTATAGTTATTTCTATCAACGAAGCAGCTTTTACTAACCTTGAGGTACACAGTCATCACAGGCTCCACCTCCCTGAAATTTCTAGGGCTCAAGGCAGCTTGATGCCTGGTTGCAAGTCCAGGTTGCACCCCTAGGGACACTCATGGGACAGGCCTCTCAAATCGCTTCTTGGGAGAAAAGAAATATCAGACTCATGCAGACAGGAAACCACCAAAGATCCCAGACCTCCACAGCTATGCTGTCTAATTGCAGAAAAAGGACTCTTCATTTCTACCTCTCTTTCTTGAACCAGCTTGATTTAAATCCACAGAACGAAGAAGGCCAGTCTTTTTGCTTAAATATATGACTTCAACTGAGTTCTACAGTATAGGTAGAATCACTGATATAGTTTCCCAATCAAATCACATATCTATTCTTTTTCATCTCTGAAAATTCAGCTGTTTGCCTTCTCTATTTTGTTAGGTCAGGAATTCATCCTCCACAAAGACTCTAAAGTGATTTTGCTAAACTGCAGGTCTGATCTTGTGAACCTTTTACTTGATAAACTCCAGTGGCTCCCTAGTACCTTCTGAATGAAATATATACTTTTCAGAAATTTGTACCTCCTCACTACCTGGTCCCTTCCTACTTTTCCAGGCTTCTTATGCCTTTCCTCCCTCCACACACTCTACAGCCTTACCATACTGGTCTACTCATTGATATGTACATATTATTCTATCTCATTTAAATATCACAATAACCATGTGAGACATGCTCTATAAATATTTTGTAGATCATAAGATCATACAGTTGGAGATGCAGAGCCCTCAGAAGTGAACCCCTCCACCCCCTGTCCTTCATTTTGTGGATGAGTAAACTAAGGCCAAGTGTGGTCATAGGGATAAGAGCTGGAAGAACCTCAGAGGCATATAATCCAATATAATCCCCTCATTTTGTAGATAAGGAAACTTATTTGCATAGAGTTAAAGTGACATGTCAGTTATCATTTTTATTTTATTAACAAGAATTCTTCTTATCTTATATGATGTTCAGATAGAAATGAGACAAATGTTACTGAGGCTCATTGATCGTAAATTTTAAGTGCACTATTGAGTAGGTAGGCAAAATGATTGCTTTGTATAATTGAATAAAGGTGTTGGGATGTAAGCTTATCTTCTTTAGGTGCACTGAGTGTATTGTTATTCTTATTATTAACACCACTACTATTATCATGGGTGATTTCCCTTGGAAGAACTCAAGTGGCAATTTTAAATTCATCTGGACCTCCTTTACCCAGAATCTTGGGCTTTGTAATCTTATTTTCTAATATTTCTAATCTTACTCATTTTTCCCTTTATGTATGTATGTATGCATGTATGTATGTATGTATGTATGTATGTATGTATGTATTTCTCATTTTCTTTTTTCTTTTACTTATTTATGTATTTCTAGTTTTCAGCATTTACTTTCATAAGATTTTGAGTTCCAAATTTTTCTCCCTCCCCCCTCCCCAGGACAGCATGCAATGTGATATATGCTATATGTGTACAATCATATTACATGTATTTCTACATTAGTCATGTTGTGAAAGAAGAATCAGAAGAAAAGGGGAAAACCACAAGAAAGAAAAAAAACCCCAAAAATGAAAATAGTATGCTCAGATGTGCATTCAGACTCCATATTTCTTTCTCTGGATATGGATAGCATTTTCCATCATGAGTTCTTTGGAATTGTCTTATATCATTGTATTGCTGAGAAAAGCTAAGTCCATCAAAGTTGGTCATTGCACAATGTTTCTATTCTAATTTTATTCTTCAGGGTCCTCCACCCACCCACCCAGAAAAAAAAATTTCTCTCTATTCTACATCTGAAATAAAAAAGAAAAAAAAATCACAGTGTCAGAACCAGACCTGAGAATTAAGGTTCTTGACAAATAGAGAGCTTTGTAGAATAGGTGGGAGAACCTAGAAAGAGAGAAAATAGAGTATACAGCCCAGTTTTGTTTTTTCAAAGCAGGACAATGATGTCAGTAAATTGTGTGGAGTGTTACACAGTTTGGGGTAACTTTTCCAATTTGCCACCTTTGCATTTCAGTAAATAACAATTTTTAAAATATGGCACTTTTCACAGGAATGCCATCTCGACTGAACCAAGAGAGAATGAGAGAGATTGCACATCCTACTTTCCTCAAAAGGTACTATAGAGGTTAACAGAACAAATGCTGATACTGGGGAAGATTCTAATTCCATATTGCATAATCTTCCCATTCTGAATGTACCAGTACATAAGAAATAAGTGACGTGCCACCAGCGGGCCATCGTACTGCTTTTAACACTAACTGACCTTGACTAATGAAATTGTGCTCATTTGGGAAGAGAAAACCCTAAATGGTATGGATCAAAAGCATTTCCCACCCCCACATTCAGTCTTGTCACCTTCAACATAAGCATTTTCCTCTCTATTCTAAATCAGTGCCATATTTACTAGTTCCTTTTCCAGGATCTTTCAAACTTCTTCTTCAGTATTTTCATGGCAAGTCAGAGAAGAAAGAAAATCATTTTAGTCTGACTGAGGTGCCACAGGGTGGCTTAGTGTTTTCTCCCTAGACTCCTCAAACTAGGATTGATTCACATAGCTGCTTGGAGAATTCAGGTGTTTGGGAATGGTCTCTCCTAGACTACCATGTCTTCCCCTCCTATTAGCAATCTGACCATCTATGAGTTTAAGTTCCCTAAGGACAGGGACTACTTCATTTTTTTCTCCAGATCTGCAGTGCTTAGCGCTTAGCAAGTAATATAAGTTTAAAAGTATTTTGTTGGGCAGATGGGTGGCCGAGTGGATAGAGTGCTAGAACTGGAATCAGGAAGACATTTTTATGAGCTCAAATCTGGCCTCAGACACTTACTAGTTGTGTGACCCTGGGCAAGTCACTTAACCCTGCTTGCCTCCTTTCCTCATATGGAGCAGGAAATGACAAACTGCTTCAGTATCTTTGCCAAGAAAACCTCAAATGGGTTCAGGAAGAGTCAGATATGGCTGAAACGACTAAACAATGACAAAAAATATTGATTTGAATTAAATTGAATGGGATGGAATGGAATTAGGAATTTTATAACTATTTCGTGGGCTATTTGAAACATTTACTGTGGCTCCTGGCAGGAAACAGGGTTTTGTGTGTGTGTGTGTGTGTGTGTGTGTGTGTGTGTGCGTGTGTGTGTGTGTGTGTGTGTCTCCATACTTGGTTTTGTGAGTTTGAAAATGCAAGCAGCATGTACACTCAAGTGTCCCTGTCTTGACACTAGTTTGGTATCCTCTAGACCATACATTCTCTCCACTAATTTTGTTGCTACCATATGAAATTCAAGGCACACTTGTACAGTTGATATAGAACTCGTGTTGGAGTCAGGAAGCCCAGGATTCGAATGCTATCTCTGCCACAGACAGGCTGTGTGATACTAGGCAAGTCCCTTAACTTGGTACCTTAGGAAATTCTCTAAGACGAGTTATGGAGAAAGTGCTGCTATCAGCCTGGTACAGACCTTTATCACCTCATCTGGGGACTACTGCAATAGCCTGTTGGTTGATCCTCTTGATTCATATCTCTCCCTGTTCTAGTTCATCCTCCACCCAGCTGTCAATATACGCTAACCATGGCACCACCACCCTCACCCCCACCCTGATTCAACAAACTTCAGTGGCTCCCTATTAACTTTCAGTATCAAATGTAAACTCTTCTGTTTGGCTTTTAAAGGCCTTCATATATTTCCAGTGTTTCTTATTCCTCTAACTGGAAATCACATATTCAAAATAGGCAGTAATGAAAGCCATCTTTCAACAAATGGTCTCATTGATTTCTTCTGTCAATTCATCAGAGAACTAAGTAGGAATTTCTGTTTGTAGGGAAAATGACAAAAATCACACCTGAATCAAGTGGTATAGACCACATCCTCTATTCTTGGAGACAGGTGACCCAAGATGTGGCCATTGCTAGGTTAAGTAAGAACAGGGATTGGGGTAGAGAGGATTTACACTAGTTTTTAATCTGATAGTTTTCTATTAGTATTAATTATTCTTGCTAAATAAGCACTAAGCTGTGTTGTTTCTATAGTGTTAAACAATGGAAAGTTACTTGTAAATACGCTCTAAATTTGGTGACCAGGGGCAAGGCCCCAGTTTCCCCTAGGTGTATCTCAGTGATTCAGCAGAATTATCTGTGTGTGTGCCTTTGTGTCTCAGTCTCTGTCTCTATCTCCAGCTCTCTGTCTCTCTCCCTACTCCTCTCTCTGCCTCTGTTTCTCTTTCTTTCCCTTTTCTTTCTTTGTCTCTGTTTCTTACCTCTCTCTCTCTCTCTCTCTCTCTCTCTCTCTCTCTCTCTCTCTCTCAAATATCCAGTTTCTTGGTTGGTTGACAGACTGAAATATTCACCTTTTATCCACTTGTACCCCCATTACATAGACATAACCACCAATAGCTGCTGTTATACCCAAGAGCTGTTGCCTCTGGTTTCCCATTGGATTTATGGGAACTGCAATTGTTGGGAACATTCATTGTTCAGGCTAAAACCAGATTTCATCAGTGTACAATAGAATGGTGATCTGTACTGAAACACGAGCTATTTTTTTTAATGTTGGTGTCGTTTTCATCCTGCTTTTCCTTGCGAGCACCAGTAAGCAGTTAACAATCCCTTTTTGTGTCTGGGGAAGTTTTGCATTTTTTGATTACATACATTGAATTGCTTCTTATCCAAGACCAGCACAGAGGATTCCTCTGGGTGGAAATGTCACTGGGAAAACAAAGGTTTTATTCAAAAGTGACATGGTGGCTAGCGGAATGCCTCTGATATAAACATTTCTGTTCACTGACTGTCTTCAGCAGGATAAAATGAAGATTAATTTTGCTGCAGTCTAAGCCAGGAATAATACCAATGTTCCTTTTTTGTCTTGTTTCCCACAGCACAGCACAATAGGCACACACTGGCAGCTCACCTTCTAAGCCATCTTGGAGCATCCTCAAGGTACTGGACACACTCCTATTAGCTCTGGATTTCAATTCCTAGCCTGTTTTTCAAAGTGTTCTTGCTAATACTTTTATCCTTCTGCTAGGATGCTGAGAAACATAGGAACAAAAGGCGAACAAAGCAACTACCAAACATCTCAATATACTCAATGGAATATGTCGACTTTACTTAGAAACCTTGCTAGCTCCAGTCTCATCAGAATGGGCACTCCTGTCATCAGTGCAGTTGTGATCTATCCATGCTTCTTGTCTATCCCCATCCATAACTCCTCCAGAGAGGAAAGGAGGCATGGTGCCATGGGAAGAACTTTGGGTTTTGAGTCAGAAGACCTGGTTTTGCATCTCAGTTCTCCTACAGTGTCTACATTGACCTGGCACCTTTGATTCTTTATCTATAAAATGAGGGGGCTACAGTAGATTACCTAAAAGGTCTCTTTCCTCTTGAAATCTATGGTTTGCCCAATATACAGGAGACTTTCTCCTGTGCCTAGGATAAAAGATTTCATGGCTACCAGTGTGACATAGTGGCTGCTCATAGGCTCACTTATCTAATGCTGGAAGGCATATCAGAGGCCATCAATTTCATCTCCTTCATTTTACAGATGAGGAAATCAAGGACCATGGAGGTTCAGAGGTCTGCATAAAGTTACATGAGTAATATGCATCAAAGTCAACATATGAACCCCAATCCTCAAATTCCAGTCCAGATCTCTGCACAATATAACACTGCCTCTTTGCTCCAGTATCTTTCAGTCTCCTTGTGTAACCAGCCCTCCTACTTTTCTGTTCACATATGCTATGAATACTTTTCCTCTAACCTGTTGTATTCAAGTCATCTTTAATCATCATGGAGGCAACTAGGAGGCAAAGTCATAGAGCATGAGACTTGGAGATAGAAAGATCTGAGTTTGTATCATGAGTCAGATACTTATTAGCTATGTGATAGTCTCAGTTTTCTCATCTGGAAAATGGTCATAAGAGTATCACATACTTCATAGGGTTGTTGTTGGTAAGTCGGTCAACAAACATTTATTGTGTCTACTTTGTGTGAGGCATTGTGTTAAGGACTGGGGGATACAAAGAAAAGCAAAAAGATAGTCCTTGCTCTCGAGGAGCTCCCATTCTAATGGGAAGATAAAACATTTGAGCAACAACGTGCATAGTATAAGGACATTTAAAAGGCAAGGAAGTGGGGGTTAGGAATACTCAAGAAAGTCCTCTGGTAGAAGATGGGATTCAAACTTAGTCCTGAAGGAAGGCAAGGGAGCCTGGAGGTAGAGTAAGGGAGAGAGTGTATTCCAGGCATGGGGCAGACAGTGAAAAAATAAAACCTGGGAGATAGAGTGTTGTGTGCAAGGATCAGCAAGAAGTCCAGTGTAGTGGGCTCTTAGAGTATATGAAGGGGATTAGAGTATCAGAAGACTGGAAAGCTAGAAGGGGAGCAGGTTATGAATGACTTTAAAAGCTCAACAAAGGATTTTAAATTTGTTCCTGGAAATAATAGGGACCACTGATATTTATTGAGTAGGGGAATGACAAGATGAAATCTGTTGTGTTCGGTCAACAAGAGTTTGTTAAGTGTTCGCATCCCAGGCATTATGCTGAGTGCTAGAGATATAAATGCTAGAAAAAGAAAGACATCCTTGCCATCAAGGAGTTTACATTTTAATATGGGAAGACAATACATAAAAAGGGGTTGAAAGGGCTTTGGTAAGAAGATACCTGAGTAGGGGCTTGGTGGCAAAGTGCACATAGAAGCAAACTAGGACAGGAAGAGAGGATAGTTAACTTGGGCCTCTCCCAAAATGGAGGTCCCAGGAAGGTCTCACCAGGGGGAGAAGTGATGTTAACCACAGGGATGGAAGGATGTTCCACAGTGAGAAGGCCATAGGAATAAGGGAATTTCCAGGGTTTTACAGACATTAAAGGTTCATATAAACTTTAGGTAGGTCATAGACAGAGTTAGAGGGGACTTCAGAAGGTATTCAATCCAACACCTTCATTTTACAACTGAGGAAACTGAGGCTGAGAGAGATTAAGTGGGGTCACATAGCTTGTTAGTGTCTGAGGCAGTATGTGAACTAAGGTTTTCCTGACTTACAAGCCCAGCGAAGTTATTATTCATAATATTTTCAGAGACTGCTCATACACACTGTGTGTAGTGCCCATGACACAAAGAAAATGTAAGGTTTATTATTTTTTTAAAATATAACTAACCTATGCAATAGTGTAATTACCTTTACTGTCTCCATCTAATTAGAACAATTTGCGCTTAAGACAACATTGGCTTCAGATTGCAGCTTTCTCTGTTATTCCTTATGGCTGTATTCCCTAGCCTTAAACTGGTTGATACCTTTACAGAGGACAAACAAAACAATCATACCTGACCATTATTATCACCCAAGTGGAAAATGGTCCAAGTGGCTGTGGAGGGGATTATTTAATATATTAAAAAGTCACAGCATTTTAGTTTCGAAATGGACCAGGAAAGAGATGGCTGGGGCTGTCAGACCTTGTCAGGAATGCTATTCCTGAGGGTTCCACTATTGCGATTAAAGCAGGTTTGGTCTCTTGCGTCTTTTTTTTTTTTTTGATGGGCCCCCAGAGCTCACTGAATGATGGTGCAGTCTCATCCCAGAGCTCAGAGGATGGAACATTCCTCATTTCCACAAGATCAAGCTGAGCCCCAAAGAACAGGTGACTTGTGATACTAAACTTCAGGGAGGCTGATGCCATGGATAGCAAAACATTCATGTCTTCCTCCTTGATGTGTTGGGCAGCTTCTTTTACCCACTTCAGCTGTCTTTAACACCCATCCTCCACACAAGGGCTGGAGCTGATCTCAAGGGCCTGGGAAAATGAAAAAATTCTCACACGGTGATGGAAAACACTGTCAAGACATGAGGCTCAACGGCAAAGCATCTTGCTGTCATGTAGAAGCACAGACAAGGTGAAAGGAAATTGGGCTGCTTGGGACAAAGAAAAACACAACAGAATTAAAATTGAAGAGAAAACTGGCATCCCAGAGCTTTGGGAATCCACCGAAATTCTTTCATTATTCAGAAAGAGGATGCATAATTTAGTTGTAGCAACATTAGACAAGGGGTATTTTTCTTAGTAATCTAAATATGCATTGTGTGAGGTATGGCATCCCAGATAGATACCAGCTGGGAGTCAGGAAGGCCTGAGTTCAAGTCTTGCCCTTGGCACATATCAGCTATGTGACCATGGGAAAGTCTCTCAACTTCTCAGAGTCCCAGAGAAGATCATATTCAGAGCAAATGCAAATATGCCTTGGTAGAGAGTTTCCTTCCCTGGAACTCCTTAAACCAGTGATATCCCAGGGCAAGATTAAAAGGAAAAAATCAAGATATACTCTTAGGAAACCCAGGTAGTTCTTAGGAAATGTTAACATCCATGTGTAACTTAAACTTTAGGGCTAAAAATAATTGTGTCATGAACTCCTTTGGCAATCCAATGAAGCTTTTGGACTCTTTCTCAGAATAATAATTTTAAATGCATAAAATAAAATACATGGGATTGCAAAAGAAACCTATTATACTGCAATATATGTACATGTGTGTGTATGTATGCACACATACATATATATCAGACTGACAATGTGTATATGTATGTATGTATGTGTGCATATATTTTTGTTGTTCAGTAATTTTAGTTGCATCTAACTCTTAGTGACCCCATTTGCTTTTGGGTTTTTTTTTTTTTGGCAAAGATACTGAAGTGGTTTGCCATTTCCTCCTCTAGCCCACTTTGTAAATGAGGAAGCTAAAGCAAACAAGATGAAGCAACTTGCTCAGGGTCACACAGCTAGAAAGTGTCTGAGACTGGATTTGAACTCAGGAAGATGAGTCTTCTTGACTCCAGGCCTGGTGCTCCACTGAGCCACCTAGCTGCCCTAAAATGACACAATGAAATATTATTGACTGCATCATCAAAATCCTAGAGTTAAAATTTTATGGTAGAATCAGTTATAGATTTGGAGTCAGAGGCCTAGAATCAATCTAGAATCAGTTATAGATTTGGAGTCAGAGGCCTAGAATCAATCTCATCACTGTGGTTTGCCCATATGAACTTGCACAAATCGCCTCTCCTCTCCAAGCTCCAACTTTCTCATCTATAAAATAAAGGAGTTGGACTCAATGGTATGAAGTAGAAAGACTTGGAACTTAGTGAAAAGACCTGATTTCAAATTCTTTCTCTCTGAAACTCACTAGCTGTGTGACTGTAGGCAAGCCACTTAATTTCTCTGGGCTTTGGCATCCTTATCTGTAAAATGAGGAGCAGGATGTAAGTGGTAGGCTTGGACTAGAAGGCTTCTAATATCCCTTCCACCTCTAGATCAGTGATTCTGTGTAATTTTGTGTAATTTCTTGACCTTTGAAAGTACTGTATTTCCCTAATGGTCATTAAATAGGTTGATTATTAAAATTTGGAATATTACAATCAAAATGGAAATGTTGGATTAATTTAGGTTGCCTATTTCTTATTCCTAAGTCCCTTTGTCCCTGGTTATAGTGGGAGTGGAATGCTGTCAGAGCTGCAGCTAGGAAGAAAGCCTTGATATCACTTGAGACAGTTGGTATCATATTATTTTGGGTATTCGTATTTATATTCCCCTTGAGAAACTACCAGTTTATGTCTCTCTACCTGTGTATTTATACAGTGCCTATCATCACAGTACCTTGAGACTTGAGGAAGATACCTCACTGTATCTGTGCCAGCTGATTACGCTGATTTGTTTCTGTATCTCACCATGTAAAAGTGAAAAATGTCAGGCGAGACTACAGAGTTTTTGATGAATGCTTTTAAAATTATTATTAAATTACAAAAAAGACTAGGTTACAAAAACCTATCAATATACATGAGACTGCTCTTTATGACAGGAAAGGTTCTTGAGCTGTAAAATGTACTGGAAGTGAACCTTCCTATACAAATTGCTATTTCATTAGCATCTAAGGCACCATTTTGGAAACTTGTTACCAAAGTGGCAAAGGGAAGAAGAAGAAGAAGAAGAAGAAGAAGAAGAAGAAGAAGAAGAAGAAGAAGAAGAAGAAGAAGAAGAAGAAGAAGGAGGAGGAGGAGGAGGAGGAGGAGGAGGAGGAGGAGGAGGAGGAGGAGGAGGAGGAGGAGGAGGAGGAGGAGGAGGAAGAGGAGGAGGAGGAGGAGGAAGAGTCAATGTTATCTTTAGGATGCTGAGCAAAAATGGCCTCATTAGCTATGATCTTGTTCTGTGGGCAGTGGCTCAACAGGTATCATCCCCATGACCACTGACCTGTTTCACTTAGCTTGATGAAAAAGTATACATTTTAAATGAAGTGACTATTTGAAAATGTATGGAGATGGTAGTGCTGGATACTCTCCAGGCTTCTGAAGTGGATTAATAAAGATTTTCCATCTCCATTGTGAATAGAGCATGCAGATGCCAGCCTAAGTCTGGGTTAGCTTTAAGGATGACTTTTCAAACAGCAGGTCTTATTAAATGCTAGAATAGGTTACAGAGGGAGGTGGTAGAAATGTTTTTTGCTTATCATTAAAGCAAGTAGAATTTCATGGTGATGTGATGGCTTAAATAGCACTGAAGACAGAACTCATTTTGTATATAGTCTGTATATGTGTACATAGGCAAATGTATGCTTACATATGGATATTTATATACAGACACATGTTAAATATTTATGCTTATATACTTATATATGTGTGTAATATGTGTGCATATGCACATGATATCTTCTCTGTTAGAATGAAAACTCCATGAACTCAAGTGATAGCTTGACTTTTGTTTTGCTATCCAGAGCCCTTAACACAGAGCCTGGCACATTAAAGGTAATTAATAAATGTTTATTTGGCAACATCATCAAAAATGTTTCTCGAAAGACCTTCTGGTTTTCTGAAGGAGGAGTGGGGGGGCAAAGGGGGGGAGGCAGCTATGTGGCACAGTGGATAGAGCTCTGGCCTTGGAGTCAGGAGGTTCTGAGTTCAAATCTGGCCTCAGACACTTGATACTTACTAGCTGTGTGACCCTGGGCAAGTCACCAAATAAAAAAAAAGAAAGTGAGAGGAGGGAGGGAAGGGGAGAAAGAGAGAGAGAGAGAGAGAGAGAGAGAGAGAGAGAGAGAGAGAGAGAGAGAGAGAGAGAGAGAGAGAGAATGAATGAGAACTTATTATGTGTCAGGTCTGTGCTAAGTACTGAAGATTGCAAATAACATAATCTTTCACCTCAGTGAGTTTACATTACATTAGAGGAAGACAAAAACACAAAGGTGAAGTAGAAAGGAGAGCTGGGAAGATGGAGAGGTAGAGAAGTCAAGTGGTGAGTTGAGCTGGAAGTGAAGTGAGCATGACCAGGGCCCCTTAAGAAATGTCAGTGCCAGCTTGCAACTCTCCAGCTAGAGCTCCAAACATACAGTTTACTTTTCTACATGACCACATTAATGAGATAACTCATTTTTCTCCTCTCTTTTGGGACCACATGGACATAGTCAAGATATCTAGTTCTCAATTTCTAAATAAATCTAGGGAAATATATACTAGATTAAGAGAAACTTTCTAGTCTGGAGCAAGGTGTTTTTTTTTTAAAGCACAGTTATAGCACACCAAGAAAGTATGCACAGTGATGAGGTTTTTTTCCATGTACTTTGCTGAAAATTGGTGGATGGGAAGATGACTAGTTACACTTGAAAATGAAAACCTGTATTTAAATCCCACCTGAGACACCTAACTAGCTGTGTGACTCAGGGACATGTCAGTTAACCTCCCTGCATTACAGATTCCCCATTTGTAAAATGATTGGATTGAACTTGAAGCTCCCTTTCAGCCCTAAATTTATGATCCTATGAATTTTCCTGGGAGGGGAAGGGAGGCTGTGTAGATGGAAAGGATCAAGGAAGGCATTGGGTCTTTGAAAATATGTGGTGTGTGTGTGTGTGTGTATACACATATATATACACATACACACATATATATACACACACATATACACACATACACATACACATACACATACATACACATACACATACATACACATACACATATACATATACATATACATATACATATACATATACATATACATATACATATACATATACATATACATATACATATACATATACATATACAAATATGTGTGTTTGCATGTGTGAAACTTTCCTGTGTGATCCTGGACCAGTCACAACTTTTCCACCTCTCAGTTTCTTCATGTGTAAAATGTGGGAGGTAAACTTGATATCCTCTAAGGTCCTATCTAGCTCTAAATCTATGATTCTGTGAATTTAGGGAGAGATAAAAGGAAGCACTACTTTACACTGACATTTAAAAAAAATGCTCGTCAACTAGAAAACTTACTATCTGTGAAGCACAATAAGGTGAAATGCAAGGAAAATGAGGTGTGCCTGTAATCATGTGCAATCTATGCCTCAGGATTACCTAGGTCTGAACATGTCTCTGACAGCTAATTCTGTTTAAAGGCTTCACAATAGTGGATAGTTTCATAAACTACTAGCGGTAACCCAAACTCTCCCTCTTCCTCAAATTTCCTCACCATATATCATTTCCACAAACTAGTAAAGTTATCACCATGCAGCCTGGCCATAGCCAGTTCTCTCCTTTTCTCTGGCTAAGGTGCCGATAGAGGATTGCTACTCTTTGCTGCCACCCCTGGCCATGGTGCTGACACACATACAAAGTAGCTTCAATGCTTTTGGGTTTCCCATCTAAATAGTTAAACAGAGGTTTTCTGATGCCAAATGATTTTTAAATAGATGCAAACCAGAATGCACTTTGATAAATTGAGATAAATTTAGGATTTGATTCAATTCAACAGCAAACATTTATTCCCTGCCTACTATGTGCTGTTAAGATAAAAGTTGAAAGCTTCTTTCGGTTAAACAAGAAGTAGATTTAGCACAAGATCTATTAAGGCTATTACAGAAACTGTAGTCAACACTGAGAAGTGCTATTTTATAGGAAAACACTTTCCCTGGCTAAATGTGTATAACTTTATATCAATAAACCTCCACTCAAGTCATTCTCGGCTTCCTTATCACAATGTGGAGGTGACCCTGAGTTCTCAAAAGCTATAATAAAGAAGTATAAAGTCTAACAGGCCCTCCTATGCTGTAAAATCTTCAAGTAGGGGCTTGGCAACACAATTTATGCTTTTTTTTTTTTACTAAAGATTGGCCTGTCTAAGTTTAGAGAAACTCATTGATTACCGGTTTGGCACAAAGTTAATTACTTTTCTTGGCCACAGGAACTCTCAGAGACCATCCACTAAGTCACAGAGATATTGCAATTTACATCAGAGGAAGGAATTCCCATCCCCAATGAAAGTATTGGTCCTTGTAGCAGTGAAGTATCAATAATTCATAAAGCATGGCACATTGGATTATTGTGTGTGTGAATCAATAGGTATGAGAGTAGGAATCAGTAATAGAACACCATTGGCAATAATTCCCTGTATCTATACATAGCCTTCACTATCTTTGTCGGTTTTTAGCCATATGCTAGCAGAAAAATAAATTTTTTAAGAGTCCTTTCACTTGTGTCCTATGATCTCTCCAAAGCACTTCTCCTAAGATTTCCATAATTGTAGGCATTATATAGCAGAAATAGCACTGGTTCTGGAGTCAGAAAAGCTGGGTTCAAATCCCAGCATAATTACCAATTGTGTGGCCTTGGGAAAGTCACTTGACCTCCATGGACCTAAATTTCCTCATTTTTAAAATGCAGGTGTTCAATTAAATGAACTTCTATGTCTCTTCCAAATCATGCTCTCTTATCATAGATTCTGGGTCAGGCACATCATATTCAGTCCAAGGCTCCAAATTCCTCCAATGTTTGGAGGCTTGGGTCAAGAAATCTAATCTTTGAGAGGAACCATTTCATATATTTACAGCCATATTTATTTTATGCATTGATCCAGAAAATCAGTACAGAAGGCAACCATGGAATGAATTAGCATGAACACCCTCTCATTGTATTTCTTCTTTGTATTGGTACACAGGTCTTTCCATTTTCCATGACCAGGAATAGAGAAGGATTTTTGTAAGCTAAAAAGTGTTCTAGACTAAAGCTTCTTTTTACATTTAAGAGGCTTTGTTCACTTGCATGGAACACATAATCCAACAGAAATACTGGTCTGATGCTTCTCAGTTGCACTACATTTAGGTATACAAAAGTATGTGTTGGCTATTATTCATATTTGCTAATATTTCTGCCCTTTCCCAGCAGATCCAGATGCCTTTCAAAATGGTGATAGGCACAGCTGAGATAGAAACTGTTTTTCTCTAGGTTTGCTTCTACCATGGATCTTTGCCATGGTGATTTTTGAAAATGGACACAAACCAATCAACCCCTCCTTTGAAAATGTCAAAAATCAGCCTTCCCAACTGTGAAATGAATACACTGACCTTAATAAAATGCATAAATAAATAAATAATCTATCATTTCCATCGACTGGAGCTGCCACACTCAGATTCCCTCACTTACAAGCTTGACAAGGCTGACATTCTTAAGAGAAAACTTCTTCCTATCTCTCCAGCCCCCATGGTTGAAATTGATAAATATACCCCAAACTTACTATTATGAACTTACTTAGAGAGCAGCCTTGTCTTCTCTTGTCTGTCAAGAATGGTTTACCAGGAGGAGAATTGTTTAGAGAAGGGGTTATTAACTTTTCTTGTGTTGTGGATCCCTTTGGCACTCAAATTCTGTGAACTTTAGTTTTTCTAACCTACAAAATAAAGGTGTTAGAGCCCCTTCAGCTCTTTCTCTTTCTCTCTCTGTATGGATGTGTGTGTGGTTTGTGAGCCATTCTTGGAGGTCCTCAAGCAGAGGCTGAATGATCCTTTGTTAAGAATATCTCAAAAGATGCAGTGGGATAGAGCACTGGCCCTGAAGTCAGGAGGACTTGAGTTCAAATCCAGCCTCAGACCAAACACTTGATACTTACTAGCTGTGTGACCCTGGGCAAGTCACTTAACCCCAATTGCCTATAAAAAAAGGGTTATCTCAAAAGAGATAGATATAGATATGTAATTTTATATATCTATTTATATCTATCTATACCCTATATACAGTGTCCACGATAGTGAACTTTATCCTTTTAACTAGTGCTGGTTCATTGTTCAAATCTTTCCTTTGAAAGCTGTACCTATATATGAATATATGTACTTATATATACATATATAGGCATATGTACATCTTAGACTGGATGGTTTCTAAATTACCTCCACTCTTGGAATTTTGTGGTTGATTGAGGGACAATGGGTTCCTCCTATTGATCACTCATACTACAGAAGAGGTTGGGATTTATCAAAAAGGTGAAGTAGATGGCATCTGTTTTGGGTGCTGTTGGCCTCCTGGCTCACTTTTTTACTCTTGTTGACACTCTAGGTTCTCCTATATACAGGATCCTCACACTCTATATCTTTTCCTCTTTTCTATCAAAATCCTATCTAGATGAGCTCTACAACTCATCTACATTGAGGCATGAATAAATTATGATAACCCTCTATACATAGTCATCCAGGCTTAAACTCTGGAAATCCACTTTGACTCTTCTAGTTCACCTCTTATATCCACTTAGTTGCTACATCTTATCCCTGGAATGTTGATCACTTCATTTTCCTTTCACTGACATCAGCACAGCGCGTACTTTCGTTCTCCCTGACCTACGAGCCTTTTGACTATTCCTCCTGCCAGTAACCTTTCCCCTTTCCAACTGTTGTTCTACATGTCTACCAACAAATATTCTGATGAACAAATCTGCTCAAAGAAAACTGGATTTTTAATAAGAGGACCTGGATCTGAATTCCATATCTGCTGCTTAATACTTTTGTGATCTTGGACAAATCATGTCTTTGGGTCTCAGTTTTCTCATCTGTAAAATGAAAGCTTTGGATTAAATGACCCCCCCATCCATAAATCTTAAGACCAATGTATTCCAGTGGCTCCCCATGATCTTAGAATAATTATAACCTTAATTTGACATTCAAGGTCCTTCCTGACCTGACTCCAACCTATCTTTTAATTCAGTTCACATTTTTTATCCTTCAAAAACTCTTTTAAGTTAGGCTATACCACTGCTATAACCTATTCTTACACTGCCTCTTCCTACCTGCTGTCTGCCATGACTAAAATGGATACCTCCTATATCTCTTTGTTGAAATCCTTCCCTTACTTCAAGGCTCAGTAGAGGTGCTAAGGGTCTAGCATATTTTAAGAGGGGCAAGTAGTTTAAGCTAAAGGAACATGACTTTAAATGTGGGCTCCCAGCTCTGGTAGATGATTGCTTTTTCTTGCTAGGAATCAGGTCTCCACACTACTTCCCAACTATCCCTATCCCATGCAATCTACACTCCAGCTGTTATCTTGATCTCCACTTCTCCCCCTCCTCTCCCACACTAACTAGAACCTTGGCTTTCACCTGTGGGTATCCTGACTCTGATAGCTGAATTTTTCCTTATATTTGCTAGGAACTGAGTTTCCATGAAATTCTCTTGTCATCAAATCATGCCAATGTAGCTGTATCCCTCTTCTACTTTATGTATTGCCTTCCTCAGTTAGAAAGTAAGCAATTTGAAGGCTTTCTTATATTTGTACCCTAAGCTCTTAGTACCTTAGCCCAGTTCCTGGCTCATGGTAAGCACTTAATGAAAGCTTTATCTATTTCTCTGTCTATACATGCATGCATGCATGTATTCATCTTATCATCTTCATACCTATGTAGGTATTTATCATCTATTTATCTATCTATGTACCTATGTATGTATGTATTTATCTATATATCTTTCTACTACCTATCTATCCAGCAATCAATCCATGTATCTATCACCTATCACTTCAATTTCTAGGATCAGTCAAGAGTGCATGTATGTATGTATGTATGTATGTATGTATGTATGTATGTATGTATGCGTGTACATGTGTGTATGAGATTTTTGCAGTCCATTGTACATAGGCAGATATATATGCTTCCACACATATATACACATACACACGTGTATACATATGGGTATACACACATGTATATATGGTGTATATATGCATGCATACTTGCATACACACATGTGCATGTATGCGCACATGCACTGCACACACACATGCATGCGCGTGTACACATATGTCTTGGGAGTCCAAATTTGTAATTTGTGGGGTACATTGTCAATAAGCAAGGAGTTTCTATGTTGTCTTTTTTTTTCCCTTTTCATGTTGATACCTTCAATCCCAACTGTTGTCTTGTTAATAATGAAGGTTCACTCCAACATTTATTAAGAGCCCCCTCTAAGTCACTCTGCTTGGTGCTGGGAATACAAAGACAAAATTAGTCTATGATAATAATGAAGATAAAAGCAATAATAATAATGTTGCATTTGTACAAAAAGAGGATACAATTGACGGACCATCAGGAAAAAAATGAAGTTTAAGTTATTTTTTTTTTACAGCCATGATGATGGATCATAGTGTAGCAAGGGTGCTCTGGCCCACCGTCCAGAGATAAGCACACTCCATATGTATGTATGTATGTATGTATGTATGTATGTATGTATGTATGTGTATGTATATATATGTATATATATACACACTATATATATATATATGTACACACACAGGCACAGACACACACACACACATAGACAATGTGTGTGTATATACATACACACACATATATATATATATACATATATATATATACATATACATACATACATATATGTATATATATATTTATGTCTATATATAACCCTAGTTCTGTCTTAGAAGTTCAGAAACAGCCAGAAAGCAATACTGGGAGGGATAAAGTGGCAAGGTGCCAAAATGGATTCTGTCTGGGCAGATGAATTTTTAAATTCAATAATAGGAAACTCCACTAAAAACAACCCTTTTTTAACCTCAGTAAACTAATTTTGTAGATTGCACCCAAGTCTTTTGCTTTTTTTCCCTCCTTTTCTTTTTTTCCACAGTTAACTTCTAGCTTTATGTGGTTGTTTATGGGAAAAAAAGATGTCTTTGGCATTTTCCTTTCTGCCAGTCTCTTCTTCCTCACATTCCAGTCTTAATTTGATCACCAGTTATGAAAAGAGAACAGTAATCCTGGGGAAAAGAACATTGTTCTGGGGCAGAATGTTTTTGGTTTTTTTGTATTGCTTCTAGAACTCAGGGTTTTTTGTATTCTGGTAGGAGTTTTGCTCTCCTGGGACCTTGCAAGTCCTGAGTGAGAAGAATAAAAGGGGGCAGGGGAGGGAATCAGACAGATGGTCACTAGACCTGGGAAAGCTTATCATAATAGGTAAAATAGCTATTGACAATGGCTCTGAACTGCTGAGAGAGAAATAGGGAAGGTAAATGTATAGGATGAGAAAGGAGAAAGAAGAGTTGTGAATGTTCCCACGTATTGTAATAAGTAGATCATCCATTCCAAATATTGTAAGTTTCAAGGAGGCAGAAGAGATGCTGTGATATACTGAAAAGAATGTTGGGTGTAGAATGACCTGGGTTTGAATTCTACCTCAAACACTAATGTCATTTCCATGAGTGAATAAATCACTTAATTTCTCTGAACCTCGGATGGATATAACAATATCTGTAAGTACTTCACAGGGTTGTTGTGGGATTTAAATAAGATAACCTATGTATGGCAAATGCTCTATATTTCCCTCTCCATTGCCAGAAGCAAGTGATTCTTTTCTTGCCTCCTCTTTTTAAAGAGCTTTCAGAAAGAAGTCGATGGGTAATTTTAACTGTCCCAATAACTGAAGTGGTTCACGGGTGAAAGAAAGGCAAATTGAGCAAATATATCTTAGGAAAATGAACTGGCTAACAGTCCCTCAAGTTGAAACTCTCATAGCATGTTGTCTATTCCTCTTATGTACTTTTCATGTTCAATATTGCCATATAATAATTTGTGTCCATGTCCTCATCCCTATTTCCTCCTTTCCTTCTTTTCAATGAAAATTGAATATCCTGTTCCTCCTCTCCAAAAGCAAACAACAACTACCGAGAAAAGTTGATGCAATTGGGAGATCTCACACTGGCACTTGAAGAATTAAGAGGAAAGAGTCATAGTAAGTCTTTTTGGATTTGAAAACAGAAACCTCATCTGAGTGTTGCAAGAAAGCAACAGTCTCATAGATCCTTGTATTAGGGGTGCACAGGTGTATAAATCAGGTTCCAGAAGGTTGAAGGCAGTCTGGTCCATAGGTTCATCTCTAAGCTGTAAAACCACTTAGTTAAACAAGAAGCCCTAGGGTGGTCTCTGTGTGATCCAGAAGCTGGTGAGCTGGTCCCCTTGGGAAGGAAAGAAGTGCCATTTGCAGGAGAAGGCCAGATTTGTAGATACCCTCAAGGAGCTTAGCTACAGGAGGAAAAGCTACAGAGGACAAGGGATGGCTTTCAGGTCAAACCTCTCTGCCTATAGTAAGAGAAGAAGTCTACTGGGGAAAAGTGACCAGGAAATGCTGGGCAGAAACTTCTTGTGACAAAGCAATTCAGTGATGAAAAGGCATCCTGGGGGAAGGGTGACATTCATATGAAGGAAAAAAAAATCCAGATTTTCTCACTGCTGTATCCCAATTGGAGGGCAGTATGGAAAATGACAAAAACCATGAAGATCTTTGAAGAAAGGGTTTACCAAATGGGAAAAGGGCTATCAGGATTCTTCAGAGGCTTAAATAATGTATTCCTTTTATATCCAGTAATTTGTAAATAAAACTTTTTTTGTGACTGTTTTGTGCCTTGTGAGCCTATGTAGTTAAGAGAGTTTCTGGTGCTTGACTTTGGGTGAATGGCAGAAAGCAAAGCTCCCAGATCATCTGGGTGGGGGCCATAAGCCAGAGAAGTGGGAGGGCCTCCAAATGTACCTCAGACCTATGTGTCAGGAAAGAGTGTCTGACACAAGAGTAACATATGTACAGCAGCTAGTAAACCTTAAATTCTATGTAGATATCAGTTATTGTTAATCAGAAATCTCTTATGAACACCTAGCATTGGATGCTTATTTATTCCTTCACCAAACATTTATTAAAAGCCTATTCTTGTAAATGGACAAAACACTCTACCAGGTCTTGGGAGAGTCACAAAGGTAAATAATGTATACTTCCTGCTATCATAGAACCTCTAATGAAATAGGGATGAGGACATGGGCACAAATAATTATATGGAAATATTGAATATGAAAAGTACGTAAGAGGAATAGACAGTATGCTATGAGAGTTTCAACTTGAGGGATAGTGACCCAGTTCATTTTCCTAAGATACAGTTTTGACCATGCCACTCAAATTCTTCAGTAGCTTGCTATTGCCTCTAGAATCAAAAACAAACTTCTTGGTCTGTAACCCCAAGATATAGTTCCAAACCTAGCTTCTCAGTCTAATTTTACATTGTTCCTCCACACGCAATACATTTAAGCTAAACTGGCTTACTAGCAGAGAATTGCAGAATTTGAGAATTTCAAGAAACCTCAGCAGCCATGCAGTCTAACCTATATCTGAAAGACAACACCTACCACAACATATCTGACCATTGGTCTTTTAGCCTGCTAACCACTTAACTTGACATTCCATCTCCTGCTTATATACATTCATCCACTCAAGTCCAATCATCAAGCATTTATTAAGCACTTACTGTATACCAAGCACTGTGCTCAGCACTGAGGGTTCAGAGAAAGGCAAAAAATAACTTCATATTCTCAAGGAGCTCGTGATCTAATGAGGGAGGCAATATGTAAGCAATTATGTACAAGCCAGATACACACAGGCTAAATTGGGGATAATATCAGAGGGAAGACATTATAATTAAGGAGGACTGGTAAAGGCTTTTTGCAGAAGGTGGTGCTCTAGTCAAGACTCAAAGAAAGCCAGGGAAGTAAAGAGGCAGAGATGATGTGAGAGAGAGTTCTAGACATGGGACACAACCAGAGAGAACACGTGGAATTGGGCAATGGAATATCTTGTATGAAGAACAGCAAGGAGGCCAGTGTCACTAGATTTCTGAGTGCATTGAGTAGAATGTAGTATATGGAAGGGTAGGAAGATATCAGGTTACCAAGTACTTTAAAAGTCAAACAAAGGATTTTATATTTGATCCTGCTGGTAATAGGGAGCTACAATGGTATATTGACTAGCAAATTGACATGGTCAGACCTGTACTTTCAGAAAATCAGTTTGACAGTTGAGTAGAAGATGGACTAGAATGGGGAAAGATTCTTCTCTGCCCTTCTGAATTCTTCCCTTTATTGAGGCTCACCTAATGTTCCACCCTTTCCTTGAAGCTTTCCCTGATTCTTCTAGCTGAAGGTATTCTCTCCTTCCTAAAATTTTCCTAGAGCAGAGATAAACATTTTTGTGTATGTCATGGACCCCTCTGGTAGTTTGGTGGAGTTTGGCTCGTTTCTTGGAATAATGCTTTTAAATGTATAAAATAAAATACCCAGGATGACTAATTATACTGAAATATAGTTATCAAAATATTTTTACAGCATGACCATGGTGCCTGGGTTAAGAATCACTGTCCTGGAACATTTTGTATCTCTCCTTTGCTGCTCTTCCATTCTGCCTTGTGTTTCGTTCCACTGTGTTTATGTTGAATGTCAACATCGAAGGTTTAAAGGAAGGAACCTATTATTTTAATCTTTGTATTTCTAATGCCTCACCATATCTAGAGCACAATAAGTGTTTGTGGAATGGAATTGGGAGATCATTGAGGCTAGAGGTTGCTTTCATGGAAGAGAGGGAATTTAAACTGCATCTTAAAGGATGGGTAGAATTTCAATGGCTAAAGATGAAGGGGTGGTGGCAGAATTAGTGTTGTAGAGAATAACATGAGCAAGGGAGAAGGGATTGGAAAGCAAGGGAAGTGATCCCGTGAGGTTAAGTGGTCTGCTTTGGCTGAAGCAATCAGTACATAAAAGGATGCTGGTTACAGGTTATTTTCCACCCAATCAAGTAAAGCTTCTCTTTGGCTCTTAATGTCATCCTGAAAGCACTGAAAATAGGACTTGTTTCATTCTTTGTATTTGAATCTCTAGTACCTCATGCAATGCCTGGCATATTGTGTTGGTGCTTAATAAATTCTTGTTGATTGGTTGAGCTCCACATTGTCAGATTTTACATTGTCGACATCTTGCCTTGTGTAGAACAAATGCAATAATATTTGCAAAATGCACCTAATATCGTGCCTGACGTGTAGTGGGCACTATAAAAACACTTCTTCCATCCCCTTCCCTGTTCCAGTAAACACATTTCCTAATCAAGACTGTGAATTCTTCATTGTTCTGGAATGGCCTCCTCTTCCAGGAAGGAAGCCCAATTCTCATCCTCAGATTCAAACACTCAGAATTTACCCTAAAATCTACCCTATTGTACCTTGTAGATTTAACATTATATATTGTATTATAGTATAGTATAGTATATTGTATTATATTATATTGTATCGTATCATGTATCATATCACATCACATCACATCACAGCACATCATATCATATTATAGTATAGTATATTGCATTATATCATATCGTATCATATCTTATCATATCTTATCATATCATATCATATCATATCATATCATATCATATCATATCATATCATATTATATCATTATATCATATTATATCATATTATATCACATTATATTACATTATATTATATTATATTATATTATATTATATTATATTATATTATATTATATTATATTATATTATATTACATTATATTACATTATATTACATTATATTACATTATTTTACATTATATTATATTATATTATATTATATTATTTATATTATATTATATTATATTATATTATATCATTATATTACATTATATTACATTATATTACATTATATTATATTATATTATATTATATTATATTATATTATATTATATTATATTATATTATATTATATTATATTATATTATATTATATTATATTATATTATACTATACTATACTACTATATTAATTTACCTTATATCATGCTCTGTAAATAAGCAACTTTTCAAACTTAGTGCACTACAGTTATGACCCCTGTTTTTTGTTATTCTGAATCAGGGTGACTTTGAGACCAGTCCAAACATATACTCCATAGGCCATCTTTGGATTTGTCCAATGAACTATAGATTTCCATATTAGGACTAGTTTTTGGCCAAACAGAAAGTAGTCAAAGTATGCCAGAAGAAATTATTTCTGTTTCAAACATGCCTATCACCACTTTGGGAGACCAGAGCTTGGAACTGACTAAAATATTATCCTAATCTGAAGAATACCCTGATTCTCATTTCTATGCCCTTTCATATTATCCTTTTCTTTCAGTCTTTCCCTACTACTCCCTCCTTCCTAGCCTAACCCCCCAAGAGCAGCAACAAGGCAGGGACAACTGGAGTTTTAGGCCAGAAGACCAAGGATACCATCATCCTGGAGGCATACTTCTTACCCTTCCAGCCCTCTACACCCTGAGGTTCTCTACTGACCCTTAACCTTATGGCCCGACCATTTTGTTCCTTTGCTTGATCCCTAGATACCATTTGTTGGTATCTTTGCCATCAGCTCTATGTCTATGACCCACACTAATACCCTGTCATCTGAATTACTTATATTACCTGAAGACCCTTGGAATTTAACATCTACTGCCCTATCAAAACCCTAGCTCTTTTGGGCCTTCCATCTATCCTTAACCTGGACTTTCATGATTTTTTCTCTCTCTACCAGTGTGAGCCTCTTGAGAGCAGGAATTGTCTCACTTTTAATTTTTGTATTGCCGCTACATTGCCCAGGGCTTTCTATGTAGTAACCACATAGTAAAAGAGTTTTCAGGTATTCCTTCATCATGGTCGCCCTCTCCTGGGACTTATTTGGCCTTATAGTCTCACCCATCTTGTTTCCTACTCCCCATGTCCTTCTGAGGTTAAGAAATCTAGGGTAATATTGTTGTTCCTCACGGGTTTGGGACATACTCCTGAAGCATACAACTGGGCCAGCTTTCTCCCCCATTCCATGTCTATTCAACTGAATTTGCCCAAGGTTCCAGAATTACTATTTATGGCTTTGCCATCTAACCTCTCCTCCCCTTATCCCTTAGAACTAGAGAATGAATACATTTGTCTATGCTAAAGTCTTTGTACAACATTTTTTTCTATCTCAATCAATAAATTAATGAGTATTTATGAAGCCCCACTGTGTTCCAAGAAGTATGCTGGGCACTGAGGATGCAGATGCCAAGAGTGAAATAATCACAACTCTGAAGGAGCTGACAAGCAATGAAAATGCCTTTATAAAGTACCCACTATGTACCAGCCTTTATGCCTTCCCACCCTGTGGTACAATCACCCTGTACCCTTGCCTAGATCCAGGTTCCTACTTCCTTCATCCCATCCCTATGGTATTTTTCTGCCCTTGTTTGTCTCACCCAACCCATCCATTCCAGAATTATTTGAATTTTGAGAGTATTCTGGAGAATATTTGCTTTAAAACGGAAGGAACTCATGTGGTAGAATTTCAGGCATCTGTGGGAGAGATATTTTGGTTGTCAGTGGGAGAGGGAGCTTTCTAGTGGCCCTAAAATATCACCAATTGGGCAGCCACCTGCTTTGTCTCAGCAGAAATCTGGTTTTAGGTTTCTGACAGAAGGGAGGGTCCAAGAGTCTATCTCTACCCATCCTTTCTTCCCTTGCTTATTCTCCCACCTATTATCTGTGCATTAGATGAAGAATAGACACAAAATAATGTTGTTGATAATTGATGTAGAGGAAAAGAGGACTGGATTGCGAAGGAGAGGGCCTGAGTTCAGATCTCAAATTTGCCACAAACAACCTTGGGTAAATCACTTTATCTCTGTGAGCCTCAGTTTCCTCATCAGTAAGATGACAAGTTAGAGAACATGATCTCTATATTCCCTCCCAGTCTGTACCCTATAATCTTGTTAATTAGATGAAAAGAAAACACCATCCACAGTGTGAACTGCTGTGTTAAAAATAGCATCACTTTAAATAGAGAAATAGTTCTCAAATGGACAATGAGATTTATCTGCCTAGTGGCTGCCATGGAGATGTGCTGCTATCAAAAGGCTAGGGCAAGTAGGCGAAAAGCTTAGATGCACAGGAGCCCTGGAGTGTCAACCCAGGTAATGCAAAAGGTGCTTACCCCTCCCAGTGGGCTGCTGGGAGAGAGTAGATTTGCCAGTGCTGAATAAAGAGCACCTAGCAGGAGATCAGAGATGCCACAAAAGTTGGAATAATCTGGGTTGCTTAGCTTGTTGGATAGAAGGTGGAACTAATTTTAGTTTACATCCAGGCCAATTAATTTTGCATGGAAGAAAAATTTTATATGAGTATATTGATGGTATTTCAACTATCCTCTAGATCCCTTATGAGGAAATATATAGTACAGTGAAGAAGGACCAGGCAGGAGAGTAAGGATTGCTTGATATAATTTATTACCACTCCAGATAAACCATAGACATACAGAATCTTAGAGATGGAATATCTCTCTGCAATAATCTAGTCCAACCTCCTACCTAGTATCATCACTAATGACCCCATTGGTAGGAAGGGAGGTGGCATCCAGCCACTGCTTGGAAAGGGATTTACTATTAGCCAACACAGGCTCATAAATAACAAAGCAAAAGTTAACTTCCTTTTGTTTTGATAGGGTCACTAGACATAAAATCAAAGTAATTCCTCATAATGTATTTGAACTTTAACAATGTATTTAGCATTGTCTTTGACACATGGAGAAATATGGATTGCATGGTAGTAGAGTTAGATGAATTCGGACCTATTTGAATGCCTGGATCCAATGTGTTCATTGATGAAGCTCTATCAGCCTTGATGGAAGTCTTGATTGGAATGTTGCAGAGCTCTGTCCCTGCTTTTGTTTTGTTCAACACTTTAAAGGAGGATTTGATGAAGGCATAAACAGAGATGTTATTTAAAAGGGTGTGTGTCTGTGCGAATTGGTTTGGGGGTTGTATTATATGACCTCTAAGGTCCTTTCCAACTACAATATTCTATAGCCTTTGCTAATCTCCCAAGTAATCTTAAATTACTTTAAAGTAATTTAATTAAAGTAATCTTAAATTACTTTATATAGAGTCTTTAGGTACATAGATTTATATGTATGCATATAAATGCATATTTTGTCTCCATGAGGGCAGAGACTGTTCCATTTTTGTTTTTTATCCTCACTGTATAACATAGTACTTGGCACATAGTAGGTGCTCCATAAATATGCATTGATTGATTTATGGTATCAGTTAACCTGTGTCATTCCCACTTTCCTGACTCACCCTTCTTCCCACTTCCAATAGGTTCATACTAGGGTGTATGTGGAGCCGGATGGGACTGTAGATAGCGTGTAGTACAACACCTTTATTTTACAAATCAGGAAACTGTGGCCTGGGGACTTTAAGTGGCCTTCCCAAAGTCCCTCAGGTCACATGCCAGAGATCGTTTTTCATGCCAAGTCTTCTAGCTCCAAAGCCTGTACTCTCCTCTTTCCACTGTGCTATTTATTCCCTACCTCGATTTCAAAACATCGCGTTTATCAAATTGGAAGGTGGTACGATTCTGGGAGGGATTCCTAATATGCTGAATGACAAAATTGGGACACAGAGAGATGGCAACAAGAGAATGATTGACTGAATATATTAGAAAGAAAGTTAATCACAGTGAGTTGTAAAGCACTTCACGAGGGTGGAAAAAAAGCAACTTCACAATTCTCCAAAGAGGGAGATGTGGCTAGAAAGCAATTCTGTATATGATGGATCATATAATGGATTTCTGGCCCAATAGTATTTATCAGTGTGATATGGTGGTCAAAAAACTAATGCATTCTCAGACTGTGAAGCTTCTAGAAAAAGGGCAATAAAAGTGTCAGGCCAGCCCACATCTGGAGCATTATGCTCCTGGGATCATTTTTAAGGAATGTCATTGTCAAACTGGAACACATTCAGAGAAAGATAACCATAATGCCGAGGAAAGGGCTTGAAAACCTCTTAAAGCAAGGGCCAATTTTAGGAATTAAAGAATTGAAGGGCTATCACATAGAAAAGACAGTAAACTTACTTTAATTAGTCCCAGAAGGCAGAAGACAGACCAATGGATGGAAGCTACTAAGAAGCAAATTTGGGCTTCCTAAACATGAGAGCTTTCTGGAAGTGGAAGAACTCACCTGAAGAAACAATGAATTTTTCATCTCCAGAGGATTTACAATGGAAATTGTGATCTCATGTTTAAGATCTTGTAGGTAAGATTCATACTTCGGGGAATGGACAACATGACCCCTGAGATAGCTTCCAAATTAAAGAATCTGGGATTGTATGAACACTCTCAATGACAGGAAATGCATTTCTTTCCAACGTATCTCATTCCATTTTGTATTTGGTTTAATTATTGATCATATTTAAGAATTTAAGTCAAACATCTGGTTCAAATATTTGATGAATCATAGTGCCATGGAGAGAGCTTTGGAGTCAAAGGATCTAATTTCAAATACTAGCTCTATCACTTACTAACTGGGTAACTATAGCCAAATCATGAAGTTTCCTTCTGCCTCAATGTTCTCATGTATGGACTAGATGGTCTTAGAAAAGCTCTAGATATTTGATCCTAGTTATTCTTATGGGGCCAAACAGGCAAAGGTAAGTCTTCTTTTCATATAGTCAGTGTTTATGTCTCCTATATGTTTGTGTGTTTATGTCTTCTCCTCCTCCCTCCTCCTCTTCCTCCTCCTCCTCCTCCTCCTTCTTCTTCTTCTTCTTCTTCTTCTTCTTCTTTCTTCTTCTTCTTCTTCTTCTTCTTCTTCTTCTTCTTCTTCTCCTTCTCCTCCTCCTCCTCCTCCTGCCCTTCCTCCTCTTCTACCCCCCCCATGAATGTGGGACAGAACCCTAGGTTGTCTGGATTCCATAGCTAACTAGCTGGCTACTTATTCTACTGTGCAATTCTGTAGCTTTCTCTTCCCCAGGTTCAATAATACTAGTTTTTTCAACTAATTTTCCAGTGACATAGTTTTGAGCTTCCTTATCATCATGATCATCTCCACAAAAGCACAGTGAGATTATCACTTCTCTCATCCTGAATCTTATATTCTACTTTCTGAAAACTCCAAGAGGTACATCCTAGTGATGTTCAGTCATTAATTTTACCTTTCCTTAAGCTGCTGCCTGTACTATTGCTCCTGGATCTACTTATAAATGGGTAGAAGTCAGATCCTTCCAGGAGTTGTATTCTAGTCTTCTACAAAATGGGTTCAGAAGCCAGTAGAGAGGCCCCTACTGAAGAATTTGAGGTGAAAGGGTCATTCTAAAAGTAAGAAGCAGGTGGAGTGTGGGGCAGAATTAAAGCCATATTAGATATCCAGAAATACAAATCAGCAATATACCAGCACCATCTCATTGCCTCTGATCTCAACTGTGGTACTGGCTTCCTAGTGGTACTGGTCTCCTTGCCTCCATACTCTCCATTATTCTATGTATAATGCACAAAGCTCACAAAATAATTTTCTGAAAACACAGGACTAATCATTTCACTCCCCAAATGCCCTGTGTTGGCTCCCTTTTGCCTATAGGATAGCATCCAAACCCCTTAGCCAAGTATTTGAGATTGTTCATAATCTAGCTCTCATCTACCATTCCAGCTTTACTTTATTTCCAAAGAAATTTTGTTGGGGGCAGTGGAATGGATCAGGGAAGGGATCAGGAAACACCTCATACAAGAGTTGTTACATGTGTTTAATTCTATTTTTAATAGTATTTTTTCCGATTACATGTGAAGACAATTTTAAACTGTCATTTAAAAAAAATTTAGAGTTCCAAATTTTCTCCCTCCCTTCTTAAGACAGTAAGTAATTTTGTATAGGTCATTTATGTGCAGTCATGTAAAACATATTTCCATATTAGTCATGTTGTGAAAGAAGAAACAGACCAAAAGAAAAAAAAAACATGAAAAAATAAAGTGAAAATAGCATGCTTTGATCTGCATTCAGACTCCATCATTCTTTCTCTGGATGTGGGTAGCATTTGCCATCATGAGTCCTTTGAAATTGTCTTGAATCATATATTGCTGAGACTAGCTAAGTCCTTCACAGTTGATCATTGTACAATGTTGTTGTTACTATGTATACTGTTCTAGTTCTGCTCACTTCACATTGCATCAGTTCATTTAAGTCTTTCCAAGTTTTTCTGAGATCTACCTGCACATGAGCTTAATTCTAAAGAAAGTCAAGGAGCCTAGGGTCATAACTCTAGACCTAAGAATTCCAGGCATGCATGGGAGACTTCCTATACAAAGGCAAAGAGGCGGCAGATAATACCTTATTTCATATTGTTCCTAGTTGGATAGTGTGAGAAAGGATTAGGAGTTAGGCTTCCACAACCAAACAAGGAGATTCTGAGAGGGACTCCCAAGATCTTGTGGGTAGTCCCTCAAACAATCAGAAAGTGCCCCAAGCACTCTGCAGATAACTAGTGCCTTAAGAAAGAGACCTGGAGGCTAAACCGGTTGCAACCTGTCAGAGTCAAGGATGAAGCCTCAACAGGGCAAAGGCTTTTCTCCACTGCGTTTGCTTAATAAACTTATTAAATATTAACTGACACACCCAAGGGTAGAGATAGCCACCATTTCTGAACATGGGATGCATGATTTGGATGGAGTTAACATGACAAAGAGGAACACAGAAGAACATGGGATAGGTGGTTCAGGAAGAGTGTAACTCAGATGAACTAGACCAATCCTAGCCCTGGTGGGTAGAGTATGGATCTTACTAACTATTTAAAAGTTGATTGTACCAGTGAACCAGTGCAACATGCTACTAGAGTGCAGTGTGCCTGCTTCTTGTGAGAAGTGTAATAAAGGCTTTCCTTCTCTCACTCCTGTAGTAGATTTTTGTTTCAGATTTTTCTGACAGGCAGTCTACACTCCAACAAATGGACTATTTTCTGTTCCCTGATCTCATTCTGCTCTCTCATGTGTCATCTCTGCCCATTTGCAAACATGCCTGGAGTAGGCACCTGCCAGATCTTCATATACCAAATTTTTTTTCTTCCTTTCAGGCTTAGGTCAAGTTCTACCTTTTCATGAAGGTTTCTCTGATCCCCCAGCTCCAAGTGATTCTCCCCAAGTTTTCATAGAATCTTTTTTCCTTGATCTGTCTTTGCCCTTACAATAAATCTTCGTATCAAACATATTTGTGTTGATGTGATATTCCCTTACAACATCATTAAATTATAAGTTACTTGAGGGCAGGTAATATATTACTTATTACCTCTGCATCACTTGCATCTAGCAAAGTGAATATAGTAGGCAGCAAGGTGCCACACTGGATTTAGCCACCTGACCTAGAATCAGGAAGACCTAAGTTCAGATCTGGTCGCAGACACTTAATGGCTGTGTGACCCTAAGCAAATAATTTAACCTCTCTCTGCCAGTTTTTCCTCATGTGTCAAATGAGAATAATAATAATAGGACATGACTCTTATGGTTGTTGTGAGACTGAATGAACTAATATTTATAGAGTGTTTTGCAAATCTTAAAGCACTATCTAGCACTAGCTGTTATTGTTGTTATTATATGTGTGAGTTAAAATGTAAAAAAGAGGAAAGTATGGTCTGAGGTTAAAATTTAAAAATTACAGCTAAAGGAGACATGAGGAGTCATGTAGTCCAACCATTTACTTTTCAGATGTGGAAATGGAGACCCAAAGACGGTAAAGGACCCATCTAAGTTAATACAGGAAGCAAAGGGAAAAGCCAGGGTTCAAATTCAGGTTCTCTGATTCTCAGTCCAGCATTCTTTCCATTGTACTATGCTGACAAGAATCTCATAAATGGGGTTTCCATTTAGAATTGAGTTCAGACAAGAGTTATTTTGAATTTGACTAACTCCAAACGTCCACATCTTTTTAAATCCTGGAATGTGGAACTGACCCTGACCTCCTTGATTCTTTCAGTGAATTTCAGCAATGGACAGTTCACCACTCTGCTTGTTTCCCACATAGGAAAGAAACATCCTTGTTCATTTGGCAGCAGATGGTAGCATTATTTAAAGGAAGAAAGTGTTTTTTTAGCTGTGAAATGATTGTTTAATTTAATTTTATTGAATACATTGAAATAAGATGGCCCAGAGTTCAATGTGAACCATGATGATTAAACATTTTTACCCCCAGGGGAAGCTAGTATCTACAAGAGCTTAGACAAGGTTTCCTCAGGGACAGTGGGAAAATAGAATGTTGGAGAGACAGCTATTGAGAAGGAAGACAATGCATGCAAAATAAATGCTTTGTCTTCAAATAGAGACTTGACTGTGGAGGAGACTTCCTCAAGGAGAAAAAAGGAAAAGTCACATGTAATACTTTAGTTCATCCAGAACATCAAACAAAGAGTGCTCATCATGTCTTCAAAGTTCCATGTCTCATAGCATGAGTCAGTAGGGGAAATCCTTTGCAGTGCAGTTGCTGGGGACAATTCAACTCCCCAAAATCTATTGAGTCCCTGCTGTATGCAAGGCCCTATCTCATGCCCTGATCAATTTGCTAGGGGAAAGAATCTACTTAGCCATTTTAGTGGGGTTAATCCAGGATTTTACTGGTAAATGCTTAACAACTAGCTCTCCCCCCTAAAATAATGTACATAGAACATACTTTTAAATTTAATCTACATTGTTAGTATTTTTCTCCATCACTTTCCTAAGTCTAGACAATCAGCAAAACAATAAATGAAGCTATGACATATAGTGTTTTCCAGTTTCCAAGCTTTTAATGGTTATATAAAAAATTAAAAATCAGCTCTCATGCGCCAATTAGAACTAGCACCACCACATCTCTGGGTTAGTCAGATGCAGGGCAAGCACAAGGTCAAAGACATCAAAACCAAAGCCATAAGCAATGGAGAACTCAGGCGCTAGAATGATAGTATCAGGCTATATACTGAAATAACCAGATTCATCTGTGATTGCCTGTATTTGAATTACCCCTACAGTGATGCATAACATAACCCATCTATGCCTCACCCATCTTCTTTGACTGTTGACCATGTACTAATCACCGCAAAATATATTTCTGATCACAGATCTAGATCTAAAACAGAATTGAGAGGACACCTAGTCAAAACCCATCTTTTTTCTAAGTGAAGAAGATGAAGCCCAGGAAGGCAAAATAATTTGCCCAAGGTCACACAGGTAGTAAGTATCAGAGGCAGTTTTAGAACCCAAGTCTTTTAATTTCAGAGCTTGGGCTCGTAGGCTCACCAGAGAGGTTCCATTCCATGCGGTGGGGGCCTTCCTTCCTTCCTTTTGACATCACAAGGATACCAGTACAGAAAACAGGATTTCTTTTTGTTGTCTCACTCTTAACACATGAACTACCCACCTTCTTTTTTGATGTTATACACACACAGAAACATATTTCTGTTGTTTATTCTTTGCATTTCCCTATTTATCATGTACTGTAATCTGATCATATTTACCATGTGCCACTTCATTGGCCTTCGATTGACAATCATTTTTAAGTCCTCACAGAGTGTAGTGATCCATGATTTACAACCATAGCCGGCTGGACATGTCAGGCATAAGGAGGCTTTCTGTGAAGCTAAGGGGTATATGCCAAGGTAATGGTCTGACTAATTAAGAAAGAATTGTAGTGAACCATGAAGCTGATGGAAATCATCTGCCTTTCGGCCACAGTGTCCTATTAGGGAATCCCCTAACTACTCACTCAGTAAACACTGTTGAGCACCTGCTAGGCATTTTGTTAGATTTACAAAAATGTATCAATCCATGTCCTCAAGGAGCTTACATCTTATTAGGGGAGGCAACATCTACATATATAACTATATACAAGATGGGTCAAGGAGGTACTAGCAGTGAGGGAGAGAGGATCAGGAAAGGCTTCATGTAGGATGTGGTACTGGAGTTGAATTTTGGGACTTGGAGAGGTAGAGGTAAGAAAAAATTGTGGTACAGCCTAAGCAAAGACTAGAGAGAGTTGTGCTGAGAAAAAGCAAAAAGGCCTGATTGGACCACAGAATAGGTGAAGGAAAGAAATATATGTGTTGTGTATAAAGAGTTCGACTTCCAGTTTAGCACCCAAAGTAGCTCTAGGTATCTTTGCAACCAATCAACCCCTAAATAAATGATAGAATAGTCTGCATTTCAGGAAAGCAGACAAAAAGTAGACATCAGTGTTTATGGGCTGGGGGTTAGGAGAAAATGGGTAAATGCTTGGAAAAAAAGAATTTTTAAAAAGTTTGTTAAAGGAAAAGCATTATGTTGCCAGGCAATGGACATAACAAGGCTTGTTAGACCTCTGATTTAAAAAATAATAATGATAAGTGGACCACATCACACTGTGAATCTGCTTTCCTCAACTTTGCCAAGCCAGTGGAGAAAAACTAAGTTCCTTGAGGGGTGCGATTCAAGGTCCAAAGCTTAGTTACCCTTAGAAGTCAAACCTCTATGGGATGCGTTAGATGGACAGTGACTGGAACATGGAATAGAAAGCTAAAGAACCAATAAACAGAAGTAGGTATAGAATGATTTTACATATGTGTGTACATACATATGTATGCATATGTATGTGTATATATATGTATGTGTGTATGTATGTGTATATACGTATATACACATATACCTATTTACGTCTAATGGCAGCCATCTCTAGGGTGAGAGGGAAGAAAAAAAGGGGAAAAATAAATTTACACGATACCTTTATTATGTGTTTAAAAAGAACAGAGCAAGTTGTACGTAATAGATTTTCTGTTTCATATGCAAATTATACTATGTTATGGAAATGCTTGTTTCATTCCATAAATTAATTTTTTAGAAAGATTTTAAAAAAGAAGGGAAAACAAAAACAACAGAAAGAAGGCTAACAAGATAATAGATTGTGAGAATCAAATGAGCTACTATATGTAAAATGTTTTGCAAACGTTAAATGCTTTTAAAAATACTAGCTGTTATTGTTATTTTTATTATAATACAGTACTTAAAGTTCTACAAAAATATTTTACATTCATCTCATTTGATACTTATTACAACCATGTAAGACAGTGTATTAACCTCATATTACAGATGAGAAAATTGAAGTTGAAAGAGGTTGTAACTTCCCAAGGTCTCTCCAAATCTTCATTTAAGGAGAAAGATCAAGTCAGATGTCTCTTCATTTCTCCCCTGGCTGCAGTGCTCTGGGACTGCTCTGACAGATATCTCTACCATGATCCTGAGTCAAATACCATTTCCTTTTCCCTCTTCCATACTCTACCTTTTCAGCTTCTTTTCGTGTATTGTCTTCCCCCATTGGATTGTAAGCTCCCCATGGGCAGGGACCATCTTTCTTATTTCTTAATTGTATCCCTAGCACTTGAAACAGTGCTTGGCACATAATAGACTTTTTTATTTCTATTTTTTTAAGGAGCAATCAGGGTTAAGTGACTTGCTCAGGTCACACAGCTAATAAGTGTCTAAGGGCAGATTTGAATCAGATCCTCCTGACTTCAGGGCTGGTGCTCTAACCACTGTGCAACCTGTCTCCATACTAGACTATTTTTTGGGTTTTGTTTGTTTGTTTTTGCTTTTGGTGAGGCAATCAGGGTTAAGTGACTTGCCCAGGGTCATCCAGCTAGTAAGCGTCAACTCTCTGAGACCAGATTTGAACTGAGGTCCTCCCGACTCTAAGGCCGGAGCTCTACCCACTGTGCCACCTAGCTGCCCCCGTAATAGACTCTTAAAAAATGTCTACTGACTGACTGACTGACAATCTGCTTATGATTTCCTCCATAAAGTAAGGTCCCATAGCCAACTCCAAGGTCCTTTGAACTCTTACCCCTGTTTTCTTTTGACTAATGCCAGTGCTATCTCTTGCCTCCTGACCCTGGCAGCAAGGTTAACAAATGAATCCTTGCCTGCCCGTCAGACCTGCTTCCTCACCAGTCTTCCAAAGACATACTCTTAGATAAATCTTTCCCACTCAAGAAAACAGAACTTTCACTAAATTTGTTACCCTTAAATCACATTCAAAACAAAAACAAGACATTTCTCTAGCTTATTGCCAGTCTGCACATCAATGGAAATCCACAGAGATTTATCAATCACTTGGTGTGCATACAAATTGCTATAGAGATACAATGTATAAGTTGCCAGTAAAGAAACAGAATTGAGATAAGACAGGGCCCTTCCGGGGGAGTTTAGAAGATTGTAGAAGGGTAAAATGCCAGTTTCAAGAGTACTCTTGACTGTGGACCTGCCAGAGCTAGGCCCTTGTCAACTTCAGTGGAGTTCACTTTCTGGAAAGTGTTTCCATTCCTTGTGTTTCAAGGTCCCACATCAATATAAAAACTGACTCCAGTTACCACTGGCATCAACTCAATTCTAGATAATTATTTATCACTGGGCTAATAGCAGCCTAGGTGAATTACACCAAATATTAACCACAAGCATTTCCTTAGTACAGAAAAGGAAAGGAAACAGTATTCAATACATAATCAGAAACTTTTTTCTAAAATAGAGCATCTCTACTCCCCTCTTTTCACACATAACCCAGCAAGGAAGTTCTGGATTATCCAGGCTCCTATCTGTAGATTGAGGAAAGTGATACAATGCGACCACTTCTAAATTTTGATCACCACTTTATGCTTAGGCTGGAGGGCCTTGGGCTACAGGGCTGTAGCTCTTCTGCCTGACCCCTTGTAGACAGTGGGTTAGTCAGAGGTCAGTCCATGCCTGGTCTTCCTTTAATCCAAATGGATTATAGTGAGTTTTCTCCTCTTCTTTTGCCTCTTCTATGGGTAGAAAATTCCTCTTAAGAAAAATTCCCTATACCAGCATACCAGCATATTGAGAAATGAAATCCTGGTCAAATAAGCTTGTATCTGCTATACAGCAAACTAGGGCATATAGGTTTGAAGTCTTCCAGGCTCCTCCTTCATTTAAATATCTCCCGCTTTAAAAAAATCATTCTTGCAAATCACACCAGTTTTCTAATACAGTTGTAAATGTATATTATAAAGTACCCATTAATTTGTATGTAGCCTAGTCACATCAGTGCAAAGCACAGAACATCCAAATTTGAGCTGCCTGATTAAATAAAAGACTAAATACATAGGTTATTGCAAATGTTTAGTATATCTCTTCATGTATCAGTCTTGTTTGCTGCAGTTCAAATAAATAGCATCTATCACATGCAATTGCATAGTACAAAATATTTCAGGCTCAGGTTTCATGCTAAGTATGAGTTATATATATTCTTCATTGCTCACCCTTCGGCTAAATGTATAAAGGTCTCTCCTATTATGCTTGGGGTGTCTTATGCCAGTCTCTTCACTGGTCACATGGCCCTGTAGTTTCTAGAGTATGCTGCTTTGCCTTCTGAATTCCCAATGGGTAAGTCAGTTTATTTAGTCTCGTTGGCCCACACTCCCACTTCTGGGTCTATGGATGGCTTGCAATGATCAATGCTGTCTCTAACTGGTACTGAGTTAGGCTTTGTAGATACCCTTGGTTTCCTTGAGGCTTCTTCACAACAACATTCATGCTCTTTCTCCTTTCTGAGAAGGGGTTCTCCTAAGGAGTGGAAACTTCCTCTTCCTCCTCAGCAAGGAAGGATAGAAGCATTTATTAAGTGCCTACCATGTGTCAAGCAGTATGCTAAGTGATTTACAAATATTATCTCCTTTGATCCTCACAACAACCCTGGGCGGTAGGTATTATTATCTTCATTTTACAGGTGAGGAAACTGAGGCAAACAAAGGTTAAAAGACTTAGCCAGAGTTATGTAGCTAGTAAACTTCTAGCTGGGTCTTCCTGACTCCAGGCTCATGACTCTGTCCATGGTACCCCGCCCAACTAAGGCCAGGGAAATTGTGTCAGGTTAGTATACTCAAGAGGGAACCAGTGTGCAATTGCTTTGTCTGGAATTTGGTCTAGATTTTCTCCACATGAACCACTGTCTGATAAAAAGCCCAGCTGCACAGTGCCTGGAACATAATAGGTGCTTAATAAATGCTTGTTGATTAATTGATTTCAACTTGTGGATAGGTCCTTTTGGTAGCCCATTTCTTCTATTCTGTACCCTCTAGGGAAATGAAGTTCTGGGATCAGATGATGGCAAATCTACCCTGCTTACAGAGGCTATCGTGGGCAAAGCATTAAATTTAGCATCAGAAAGCCTGAGTTCTGCATCTGCCTCAGACCCTTACTGTCTATAAGATGCTTTGTTTAGTTGTTTTCAATTGTGTCTGATTCTTCCTGACCCCATCTGGGGTTTTCTTGTCAAAGATACTAGATTGGTTTGCCATTTCTTTCTATAGCTCATTTTACAGATAAAGAAACTGAGGCAAATAGAGATGAGTTGACCCTGTGAGCCCAGGGTCACATAGCTAGTAGTGTCTGAAGCAGGGTTCTTACTCAAGTCTTCTTGACTCTAAGTCCAACATTCTATGCACTACACCCCCAGATGCATGAGCACAGCCTTTTTATCACCAGTGTGAACTAGAGTAAATTACTTGACACCTCCCCAGAGCTTCAGTTTTTTCATCTGTAAAACGAGAATACACAAGATGATCTCCAAGGTCTTTTCCAGTTCTACCATCTTATAATTCTTTTGAGGACAACTCTGAAAGAGAGTATGTGGGGACCATGGGAGGGAAGAAGGGAGATTGAAAGAATTGCTGAAACACCAGCAAGGCAAAGTTTGCCTTGACCACCCCCTTCTGCGTGGAAGTGTGCGAAAAAAAAAAAAAACTGATGGCAGGGCGCAGAGCCAGACAGTGGGGAGGTATCTGCTAGACAGGTCTGTTTTCTTTCCTGAACTTTCTAACAAATATCAGCATTAGCACCCCAGGTCTTACAAGCACAACCAAGGGTATTTTCATGGCTATGTCTGGTCAGGAATTCTGATTTATGTCCTGTCAAGAAGACTGATTTCCCAGTAATAGTTATGTTTCCACTAGTGACTTGCTTCCCCTTGGGACTTCATATTGCAGAGAAGATCCATGACCTCCTGGGGGTACATAACCTAAATGCTCCCCCAGGAAATTGTTCTTACAAATATTCTCAATCAAAACCCAATAAAGTTTCTGAAGGCTTGTACTGGGCTGGAGCCTGGGGATTACAAGAAAAAAAATATAGGTATCTCAGCAGGTACATGCATAATAAGGGAGAGTACATAGAATAAATCCCCCTAACAACCCCAATCTAATCCTTAAGAGCACGGGTTTGCAAAGTGATTTGGTTTTTATTCAACAATATGGTTCTTGGTCACTAAGTGTTCAATGGTAATTTTGACGAATGCAGTAGAATGAGGATCAATATGTCATAGGGGATAGAGAGGAAGAGATGATTCTCTTTGCTTGTATTTAATTGCACATTCCACTCACTTCATTCCTGCAGATAGAATGTAAGCTTCTCGTGGGAAGGGGTGGTTTTGATCTTTTTTTTTCTATTCGTGTACTCAGCTGCTTTATCTTTATATGATAAATGATGTTGTATAGGAGAAAGAGGGATGGTCTTGAAATAAGGAAGACCTACATAAAAGTCCTGACTCTGATACATACTGTTAGTGTGACCCTGGTCAAGTCATTTAACTTCTCAGATTTTTAGACAACTGTAAGGCTTTTAATTGCATAGAGGGTGCTAATATGGAGTGATAGGGGGAGTTTCCTTATCAAGGAGTTGCCTATCCCAATGTAATCACAGGTACAAACCCAGGCCTATGATAGAACTATGTATGTGTTTTCACTACAGTAAAAATTTTGTTATCTGGTATGTAGAGAGAATGAAAGCTCTGGCCAGGGGTTCATTTGTACTTGTTGTCATGGCTCTGCTTACTTTAACTTGCATCAGTTATAAAGTTCTTCCCATGATACTTTATATTGTTCATATGGACCATGTCCTGCGGAATAGTAATATTCAATTATATTCATGTATCATAACCTAAGTAGTCTGCAATCAATAGACATCTTTGTTTCTAGTTCTTTGTTACTACCAAAAGTGCTGTTATAAACTTTTTGATGTATATAAGATATATTTTTTTTATCATTGTACTCCTTGGAATATATGCCTAATAGTGGAATTTCTGTTTCAAAAGTATATTTAGTCACTTTCTTAAAATAATTTCAAGTTGCTTTCCCAAATGGCATGACCAATTTGCAGATTACCAACAATGTAATAGTGTGTCTTCTTTCCACAATCCCTCCAGCACTTTTGCCAGTGTGATTTTCTTTTGGTTTTACAATCCAGTATACCTGACATATTCAGTATAAGAAGGATCAGAAAATGGATACCTTGGTCAAACAATTAAGTCTCTATTTCCTCAACAGCATCCTCAGCTCATGTGACTTCAACCACACGCACATCTTCATTAGCCCATTCCCTACTCCATCACTCCTTGCTAAATTTATTTTGCATCACTCCTGGAATTCCTAGTTACAACTCTGTTTTAGGTATGCACTCTATGACATAGTTAATTTCTTTTAAAAAAATTAATGTCATAGCTCTAGAAGAGATTTCATCTAGTTAATTTCCCTTCATCTAGTTAATTTCATATAGTTGATTTTAGAGATAAGGAAACAGAAATTCAGGATCAAGAGAGATTTGTTCAACATCTCAAATAGTGCCAGAGGCAGAATTTGTACCCATATCCTTAGACTCCAAAGCCAAAAACTCTTTCCATTATACCACATTGCCTCTTTGGGAAGGTGCCATTTTTGGAATTGGTTTCCTGGAATAGGAACTAAATGCAGCTCAGCCAACAAAACCTGATACTCACCTAACACCTGTGAGTGAATTGATCAGTTACCGAATATCTCTCATTTGCTTGGGAACATTTTTCATTCTTCTTCCTTCCAATGGTTTCAGGGCATTTCAGTTGTGGCATTTGGAGCCTCCTCATTATACTATCCTACTCTATAATGAAGACAAATGCCCACGGTTTAGGAACAGATTTAGATAATGACAAGATGTATAATAATACAAGGTAATAGGGCCAGGGTTGTGCATTCTAATTGAATATTTTCCTTGGATCCTTTCCTCATTAATCTTCTTTTATTCTCCCTCCTCTTTGAAGCCCTTTTGCCATATACCTTTTGTGTGTGTATGCATAATTTTAAAAACAGATATAGTCTTGAGGTCTGTATAGAAATCAGGTTTCCTTCTCTTCAGGTTGGCCTGTTTATCTGCCTACGAGCCTCTGAGTTTCTGAGGGAAGAGAAAACACATAACCCAGACAAGGCACTTAATTGGTATGCTGGCCCACGCAAAGCCATCTGATTGCATTCACAAACTGGCAGGGATAGAAAGCATCTCAAAGGGAAATAATATCTCACTGTGAATGTGGGAATATTGGTGGAAGAACTGAATAGTAAACAGCAGTCTTAATTTTAATGTCTCACATTATGCAAAACTTCAAAAAGATGAGGTCTTTGATAGGTGAGCTGGCCTCCCAGGGGGGAAATGCTATCACAGGGCTATTATGGGAACCAATGTCAAATATCCATCAGCCTGGAGAAGCATCCAGAGTTTCAGCATCTCCTCCATTCCTAAAGCATCGTTTCCTTTCATAAACAAAAGGAGTTATCTATTAAGGACTCCTGTGATGTTTCGGGGCTGGAGAGCTGCAAGCAATGGTACCATTCAGGTCAGGAAGCATTCTGGTTGTAATGGCCCTTAAAAGCTGTGAGGTGGGAATGTAAAACCTCAGGATCAAGCCCCCAGGGGCTATTTTCCCAAATGAGCCATCCAGAGTGGAAGAAAGCATTTTATTCTGGTGATGAGGGGTTGGTATAACAGATGTGCTACTAGGAATACATGTGTTGGGAAGTGAGGAGTGGGCAGAGGAAAGATACCTGGGTGGTCACATGCAGTCAGAAATCAGCCAAAGAGATTGTGTGCTTCCATGCAAACAGCTTGGATTCTGGGGAAAGGAGATGGGTTCAAATCCCACCTTTGATACCTGTTATTATGTCATCTTAGGCGGCTTCATTTTCCTTCTCCATATGATGAAGGAGTTGGACTGGATGATTTCTGAGGCACCTTCTAGTTCTCCCCAGCCTCATTTTCTTTATCTATAAAATGGGTTAAGTGTAAGATTAGATATTGGACTTTGATGACCTCAGAAGTCCCTTCCTGCTCTAAACCTATGAGTAGAACAAGGGTTCTTAACCTCTTTTGTGTCATTAACCTCTTTAGTAATATGGTGAAGCTTATAGAGTCCTCAAAAATGCTTTTAAATGTATAAACTAAAATACATGGAAAAGAAACCAGTTATATTAAAATATGTAGGGCAGCTAGGTGTTGTAGTGGAAAGAGTGCTGGTCCTGGAGTGAGGAAGAGTCATCTCCATATATTCAAATCTGGCCTCAGACGCTTACTAGTTGTGTGACCCTGGGCAGGTCATTTAACCTTATTTGCCTCAGTTTCTTCATCTGTCAAATGACCTAGAGAAGGAAATGGCAAACCACTCCAGTATCTTTGCCAAGAAAGAGTTGGAGATGCCTAGGAACAACTGAACAACAATAAGTCTTGAAATGTAGCTATTGAAATATGTCTTAAAAACAAAAAAGAAAACAAGGTTAGGGACTCCAGATCCTTGTTCCTGACTAGCCCATCCCTTCTGAGTAGCACATGTCACAAAGCATTTGTTTCATAAATCTACAATTACTGACAGTGATGGTGCCAGATCTCTGAGTAGAATCACCTTTGACCTCCTTTGCATATGCTATTTTCTTCATCATCATCATCATCATCATCATCATCATCATCATCATCATCATTGATATTTACAAGTGGGTCATCTCATTTGATCCTCACAACAACCCTGTAAGGTAGGTGCTAATATTATCCCCATATAGATGAGGAAACTGAGGCAAAAAGATTAGAAGACTTACCCAGAATCCTAGAGTTGACAAGTATCTGAAGCAGAATTCAAACTCATGTCTTCTAACTCCAAGTCCAGGTCTTTATCCACTATGTACCCTAGCTGCCACATTAAACAATTGCTACACTGCATTTACTGTCACTGGGAGCAAATTCGCCATGTTAGCCTTGCTTTTCTTGACTTTGACTTGCACCTTGTTTTTGCTGAAAAACATGAATGCGTTTATGTAAGAGATGTGCTGAAAAATATCTAATAATGTTAATCATTTCCTCATAACCCCTCCATCAGGATGTCTCACCTTCCTACCTCCACCTCCCAACCAAGAGGTATGCTTCAGTATGGAAAATTGTACCCTGAGGCATCAAAGCAGGTCTGTAGATATTATACCTCGACAATATTAGATGATTGAAGTCCTGGTTACCCTGTCTTTTCTTGCAGTCTTAAATTTTTCTTCATTCATCTCATGTGTAGATGTCTTGTTTCCCTTCTGAACTGGCCCCACAGTTTCATAAGTTTCCCTTAACAGTCTACAGGGTTCTCGATTGGGGAAACTTAATGGGCATACTAAAGGCTATTAATATTTAAGGTCTTGGTTAAGTGCTGAGATTCACAGGGCTCGTTAACCATACCAGAATCTGGCATCTCAATGAATCCATTATTTATAATAGAGGTGGCAATTCCTTCCAAAGATGAAAATCACAACCCAACCATGTCTGGCAATCTTGTGCTATTCTCATTCATAAATAAGTGTTTGTTGGTTGAATAAATAATAACAGATTTCTTTTTCCTAGGTGTCATCCTACCTGTCACACAGGGTCACAACTGAAGGGTCATCCTCAACTCCTCCCTTCCATTCATGCCACATATTCAATCCATTGCCAAATCTTTATATCTTTATATATATATATATATATATATATATATATATATATATATATATATATATATATATATATGTATGTATGTATGTATCCTTCTCTCCACTCACACATCCACCATCTTGGTTCAGATCCTCATCACCACTCACCCAGACTATTGGGAAAGCTTTCTAACCAGTGTCTCCACCTCAAGCATCTGCTCATTCTGATTCACCCTATAGTCAGCTGCCAGGGTAATTTTCCTCAAGCTTGGTTCTGACCAGGTCATACTCTCAGCCCATTATCTGCCCAATGAGCTCCGATGTCTCCCTAATGCCTCTATGATCAAATATAAACACCCTTCACATTTAAAGTTCTTCACAAACTGTCCCCTTTCTAGGCTAGTACAGTCCCCTTACACTTTGCTCCTCCTCACACACTCTAACATCTAGTATCACTGTCCTTCTTCCTCTTCCTAGGATCTCCCTTTCCTGTGACTTTGCACTAACTGCCCTCCATGTCTAGAATGTTCTTCCCCTCCTCATCTCAAGCTTTTGGTCCCTCTGGCTTCCTTCAAGACTCACTTAAGAGTTTACCTTCTTCAGGAGGCCTTTCCTGGTTCCATCAGCTGCTAACTTCTGCTTTCGAATTACTTTCATTCATTCCGTATATGTACACAGTAATTTCCTGCATTAGAAAATAAGCTTATTCGGCACAGGGACTACTTTTTTAGCCTTTCTTTGTATTCCCCAGTGCTTAGCAAAGTATTCCCCCAAACAGTAAGAGATCAATCAGTTCTTCTTTACTGCCAGGTACTGTGAAAAGCCCTTAGGATATAAATATAAATAAATTAATCTCTGCCCTCAAGGAGCTCCCATTCTAATAGAGGAAGATGACTTATAAAAGGGAGTTGGCATGATTGAAAGTTGAACTATGACTTCCCATAAATTTAATGTTGGGGCTGAACTTAATATTCTGGGTGTCTTCCTCATTTACTTAAAAAAACATTAATAATAATAACAAGCATTTGTTAAGCACCTACCTACCAGTCACTGGGCTAAGCCCTCCATACTTTAGGTGGTTACCAATGTAGCATGCCAATGGATCCTACCCATCAGTTACTACTTGTTCTGACTAATGGCTTGGCTGGCCCATTGGTTTTCCAGAGATACATATCCTTAATGGCATCTTTTGTAGTGTAAAGGGTGAACCAGATTAGAATACAATTGAGAGGGGCAGCTAGGTGACGCAGTTGGCTAGAGGAGAAGTTAAAAAGGAAATGAAGGAAGGAAGCATTTATTAAGCACCTACTCTGGGCCAGGCACAGTGCTAAGTGCTTTACACATATTACCTCATTTAGTAAAAAACATAAAAAGAAACTAAGTTAAGGGCTAGGCAAGCCCTGACACTTGCCCAGTAGAAAATGCTTCTTGAAGATAGTGGGCTTGTAATCTACTTCTTGCCCATTTTCCACATTACAGGGTATATGGTAGATAAATGAGAAATGGCATGGTATGGTGGAAATCAGAGGATCTGAGTTCAAATTCTGCCTCTGACACTACCTGTGTGACCTTGGGCACTTAATCTCCCTGCACCTCAGTTTTCTCATTTCTTTCAGCAGCTAGGAAAGAGTACCAGCCCTAGAGTCAGGAAAACTTGAGATCAAATATTACTTCAGACACTTATAAGCTTTGTGATTATAGGCAAGTCATTACATCTCTGTGTACCTCAATTTCCTCAACTGCAAAATGGGGATAATAACAGCACCTACTTCCCAGGGTTGTCTTGTGGATCAAAGGACACGATATTTGTAAAGCTCTTGGTACAGTGCCTGGCATATCATAAGTACTATGTAAATGTTAGCAATGAGGAGGAGGAAGAGGAGGAAGAGGAGGAGAAGGTGAAAGAGGAGATTGGACAAATGGTCCCTGAGATCCCTTCTAGGTCAAAACCTATGATCTTATTTCCTTGTGAAGCACAACTATTGGCCACTTGAGATATTTTGACATCGTTTACAGGTAATGATGTATAATGTAAAAACCTGGGCTATCAGAAGACATGGGATGGAATCCTGCCTATAATCAGGAATGATTAAGTGAGCCCGAGAAAGCTATTTTACTTTCTGATTTTCAATTCCCTCATCTGTAAGATGGGGAGGATAATAACATGTGTGTGGCAAAACAGTCAAAAATAAATTTTGTGAAATTACAAAGAATAAGTTTAGCATCAAAGAAAAGATATGGGATGACACCTCTCCCATCTCCTTTGCAGAGCTGGTGGTTCCATAGATGTGGATTAATTGCATACAATGTCAGAGTTTTTTTTCAATTTATGGATTGATTTTGCTGAATTTGTTTTCTACTCTTCTTTTTTCTTATAATCTTTATTATAAGGACTGGAAGAGGAGGGCTATAGAAGAAAATACAGATGTTGTAAAAATAAAAGATATTAATAGAAATCTATTTTGAAATTATATGTGTTTGGCAGAGAACAAGACTGAGGCAGTAGTTGTTTTTGAAGGAACAAAAAAGGCAAGCAAGCCATCTATACATGAGGTGAATAGAGAAGAATTTAAGACTGTAAGAAAAGACATGGTAGCCAGGACTTCTGTCATCTAACATTGTCTAGGCATAATAGCAAAAGACCTGATTTGATGCCTCAGGGTACAATATTCCATACTGAGGCATACTTCTTGGTCAGGAGGTGGAAGTACCAGGGTGAGACATCCTGAGGAAGGGGTTATAAAGAAGTGATCAACATTATTAGATATTTTTCAATACATCTCCCACGTAAATGCTTTATGTTTTTCAGTGAAAACAAGGTTCAAGTCAAAGTCAACAAAATTTGAAGAATCAGAAGGCCTTTGATACAGTCTCTTTTCTTTAAAAATTATTTTTATTTATTTAATGAAATATTTCCAGTTACATGTAAAAATAAATTTAACAATCATTTTTTAAATTTTTGAGTTTCAAATTATCTTCCTACCTCCTTGCCCCCCTCCCCCTTGAGAAGGTAAGCACTTTGATTTCATTTATACATGTGAGGTCATGCCAAACATATTTCCACATTAGCCATGTTGCAAAAGAAAACAGAGAAAAAAAAATCAGCAAAGTTTAAAAAGGTATGCTTTGATCTGCATTTCAGAATTCATCAGTTCTCCCTCTGGAAGTAGATAGCATTTTTCATCATGGGTCCTTTGGAATTGTCTTGCATTATTGTCTTGTTCAGAGTAGCTAAATCTTTCACAACTGATCATCTTTACCATATTACTGTTACTTTGTACGATCTTCTCTGGGTTCTGCTCACTTCACTTTGCAAGGATCCATATAAGTCTTCTCAAGTTTTTCTGAACCCATCTCCCTGGCACAATCATTATCCTATATGACATCATTGTTCAGCCTTTGATGGGCCTTGATTTCTATTTCTTTGTTACCACAAAAACAGCTGCTATAAATATTTTTGTACAAATAAGTCCTTTTCCCTTTTCTTTAATTTTTTTGGTATATAGACCTAGTCGCGTTTTTTCTGGGTCAAAGAGTATGTACAATTTAATAGCCCTTTGGGTATATAGCTCCAAATTCTTCTCCAGAATGGTTTCACTAGCTCACAACCACACCCACAGTGAATTTGCATCCCAATTTTCCCACATACTCTCTAGCATTTGTCATTTTCCTTTTCTGTCAAGTTAGCCAATCTGATAGGTGTGAGTTGGTATCTCAGAGCAGTTTTAATTTGCAATTTTCTAATCAGTAGTGATTTAGAGCATTCTTTAATGTGACTATTGATAGCTTTAATTTATTCTTCTGCAAACTGCCTGTTCATATCCTTTGGCCATTTATCAACTGAGGAATGACTCTTGTTTTTATAAATTTGGCTCAGTTCCCTGTATATTTGAGAAATGAGACCTTTTTAGAGAAACTTATTGCAAAATTTTCCTCCCAATTTCCTGTTTTTTTTTTAATTTTGCCTATATTGGTTTTGCTTATGCATAAACTTTTAAATTTCATGTAATCAAAATTATCTGTTTTACTTCCAGTAATCTCCTCTATCTCTTGTATGGTCATAAGCACTTCCCTTAGTACAGGGCTTCGTAAACCTGCCTTCCCATCCCAAGAATTTATTCAACTTTTATCCTAAACTAGAAAACTAATACCCAGATGTATTTCAGAAGGTTTTTTTTTAAAATCTTCTCTCTCTTCCAGACTCTTACTATCCCTTATGGAAATAATAAATTGCACAAAGAGAAGGGAGTAATAGGTTTCTCAGTGTGTCGCAATTAATGAGGCTTCTCATTTATCTTTTCTTATTCCCATGGTCTCCGCCTGCAACAGTATTCAACCTTTACTCATTTTCTTTTCTCCATGTGGAAGGCCTAAGGCCAGTGCCTCACCACAAACCCCCATTCCTCAGAGCTGTTTGCAGAGCTCCTGTGGAACTTTTCAATCACTCAATTTGTCACCAAAATTTTATTAAATGCCTATTATGTCCCAGGCACTGTACTAGGTAGTGAAGATAAGAAAGACAAAAATGAAACAATCCCTGCCCTCTAGGAGCTTTGATTCTATCAGGGAAGATAGCATAGTTTGTATATAAGTCTATGAATTTGTATGTAATAATATATGTAAGTAGACACAAGGTCACATTAGATGGGAAGGCACTTGGATAGATCCGGTAAAAAAGCAAAAAAAAAAAAAGCAAAAACAAACAAACAAAAAACCCTCACATCTTCATTACTTTTGGCTAGAGATATCCTTAAGGATTTGGCGAAGTGGATGGTAGCTTCCATTTTTCCAACAGTACATTTTACCAATAGGTAACCCATTTAAAAATACTATATGAACAGAGAACTTTTTATTTTATGCTTTAAAAAAATCTTTATCATAATGGATAGCTCTCTGGAAAGATGTAGGGAGAATATTTTGGAAAATGTAGATGTTGCAAGAAAAAAGGATATCAGTTAATTTTTTTAATTGAGCAGTAGGCATGGTGGCATATACCTGTCATCACAGCTACTAGGGAAACTGAGTCTAGAAGATCTCCATCTCCAAGTTCTGAGCTTTAGTAGGGCTAAAATCTGCATTATCTAGCATGAAGATAGCAGGTGTCTTTGGAGCAGAGGGGCCATTATGTTGCCTATTAAGGAGAGGGCAGCTAGGTGGTACAGTGGATAGAGTGCCAGACCAGGAATAAGGAAGACTCATTTGGCTTCAGATACTTATTAGTTATGTGATCCTAGGTATATTGCCTCAGTTTCCTCATCTGTAAAATAGGCTGGAGAAGGAAATGGAAAACTACTTCAGTATCTTTGCCAAGAAAACCCCAAATGGGGTCACTAAGAGTAGGACACAACTAAAATGTTGTTGTCCTTTGTTCTCAAAGAGGACCATGACATCTGGGAGGTGATACCATGACTTGCAAGTGAATTGGATTTAAATGAGGCAGGGCTGTGCAAAGTCACCAGCCTCACTTTCTCCTCCAGAGCCATCTGGATCCAGTGGCTAGATATAGATCAAGATGACTGGAGGTGGCCTTGGATGCAGTGGGCATTGCCTCAGTCAGACTGAGACCTGGGAAAGACCTTAACTTGAAAAGGCTAAGCCTCCCACAACTAAAATGACTGAACCACAAAATTCCATGTAATAAGCAGGCAGCTTTTGAGCCTATGAGTGGGATCAGACTCAGGAGTAGCCTTTGAACTTCCATTCCAGTCTGGATGAGAAGAGGGTTCTTTGAACAAACAAACAAATAATTCAGTAAACAAATAGATAAATAAATAGTAAGGGAGTAAATGAATATGTAAACACAAATAAAAAACCAAAAGAATGAAAAGATAAATGAACAAATGAACTAAATAAATAAATGAGTGGATGAATATGAGCAGATCTCTAAGAAGGAGATAAAACTACTGTTATTTCAATGCAATCCTTCCCCCATAACATATAAGCTCTTTGAGAGCAGAAAATTTTATTTTTGTCTTCTTAGTCCTAATCCTGCTCTTAATTGTTGCACACCCTTCCTCAGCTAGGTAATACAGAGAATAGGACTTGGAGTCAGAAAGAGCTGAGTTCAAATCCTGACTCAGACACTAACTAGCTGGTGTGACCCTGGGCAAGTCACTTAGTCTCTCTCAGCCTCAGTTTTTTAAACTTACAGGGTAGGTATGAGAATCAGATAATATAATATGTGCAAAGCAAACCGTATAAATATTATTATTGTACCTCTTTGTATCCCCAGAACTTAGAATGATGTTTGGCAAATGATACATGTTTAATAAATCTTTGTTGAATCAAGAGGGAAAGGGGCAGCTAGGTGGTGCAGTGGATACAGCGTCAGCCCTGAAGTCAGGAGGACCTGAGTTCAAATCCGGCCTCAGACCAAACACTTAACACTTACTAGCTGTGTGACCCTGGACAAGTCACTTAACCCCAATTGCCTAAAAAAAAATAATAAAATTTAAAAAAAAACGAATCAAGAGGGAAAGCTCAAGAAAATAAGTATGGAGGTTGGAAAGTTCAAGCCCAAACACCAGTGGCTGTGGCTTCCTCAAGGCTGGGTGGGTTTTAACTTCATACCTGTTACAGTTTTATTTTGCTTAATAAATGAGCTACAATCTATAAAATAAATACATTGATAAATCTTTGTTGAGTTGAATAAAAACACACATATGAACAAAATTGCCAACCTTCATGAGTTTTAAAAAGTAATTGAGAAACATTAGCCCTACTGCTAGGGCTCATTATTGTTTAGATTATGTTAGATCAGAAATTCTTAGCTTTTCTTATGTCATGGACCGCTTAAGCAGTCAGGTGAAGCCTATATTCTCCGTTTCAGAATTGTGTTTTTAAAACATAGGATTGCAAAGAAAATCAATTATGTTGAATTCCAGGCATCAAAAGAAATTTTTTTAAATGTTACTGATTTCTTGGACTCCCAGTTGAAAATCCCTGGGTTAAATTGTGTTTCATAGTTCAGGACATGTCTGCCTTTTGGGCTGAGGTTTCTGCCCTGACTATGGCCCTTGGCAGAGCCATGGGAAAGGATTTCCAACAGGAAGCACAAAGAACCCCAGGAAAGCCACAGCCTGCAACGCACAAAGAACTTTCTCTGCCTGGGAGCCATTTACCTCTTTTGAAAAACTTTATCATCCAATATCAAAAGAGAAAGCAGGTAATACTTTTCTAAATATCAAAGCTCCTCATGGGGGCTTAGGGTCAGATGCTCTCAAAGAATTGTCAGCCTTAGGGGAATACACAAAGAAAAAGCAACAGAGTGGGACCTTCCACCTAGGGAGCAGGGATCATTGGGAGATGACTTTTGCACATCTGTAGCCAGCTCAATCCTTCAAAATGAGATGCTCCTGTCCCCTTATTGCTTTATGCCCTTCCCTTTCCTCTAAATGTCACATCTGCATTCATCAGTCAATATGCTTTACATAGTTCAAGATGTTTTCTCCTTCTCATCTGCCGAGACCTGGATACCAGGGTGGTAAAGAATACCATTTTCTAGAGTTGGTGAATGGGCATTTTGAGAAAAAAGTAGCTGAGATAGCTGGGAGGGAGAGGGCAATGAGAGATCCCTAGATCCTAGGGAATTGTGTCTGGAGAAACCTCTTTAATGTTCTAAGAGAATATGAATTTTCACCCCATTTGATACAAATCACTTATTAACACTTAGGTAGACAACATTCTTCTTACCAGGAGCATGTTAATAGCCACCAAACACAGCTTTCACTTGAGTAGAGGAGGGTTTGCTGGTTTACATTTTATTTCACACTCTACTCCCTTAATTCTTGAAGTTAGAAAGTAATCTCTGTGGAGCAGCAGAGGCTCCTCTCCCCACTTTGTTATACTGAGTGGCTTTCTTTTGGTGTGAGACACAGAGGTGGGGGAAGGCTAGCTAATGGATGGAGAACTGGCTTTGTAGTCAGGAATACCTAGATTCCAGGTCTGTCTGCAGCATATCCTGGCTGTATACATGTGGGCAAGTAACTTAACTTCTCAATGCCCTAGGTAACTCTATAAATAGCAGTCATATTAGGAGAGGGAATTTCTTCATTCTGGAGTTCTGAATATAAATGGAATCCTAGGTCCAGACCCTATTGCTATGTGTACACTATGTGTGTGATAAATACTTATTGATTAATGGATCCATTTTCCACGTCAAAATGATTATCAATGATTAAATATCACCCCAGTGGATACGCCATCTCATCAGTGTGATTGCTATGTTTAATACCAGGTACAATAACCCAACAAGCCCTTTTCTATAGGAAGCAGAAGGGTCCAGCAGGAAGAGTCCTGAAAGTGGTGTCAAGCACCTAGATCTGCAGCTGCTCATTACTTCTTGTTGTTAGTCTGTCACTTGCACTCATGTCCAGTTCATTGTGACCCCCTCTGGGGTTTTCTTGCCAGAGATACTGGAGTGGTTTGCCATTTCCTTCTCCAGTTCATTTTATAGATGAGGAAACTGAGGCAAACAGGGTTAAGTGTCATGCCCTGGGTCAAACGAGCTAGTAAGTGTCTGGGGCTGCATTTGAACTCACGTCTTCCTGACCCCAGGCCCTCATTGCAACACCTAGCTGCTCCTCTTAACTTCTTGAGTGACCTTTTAAATCACTTCATCTCTTTGAGATCCAGTTTCCTCTTCTGGAAAAATGCAAAGGGGATGGACTTGATGATTTCTAAGGTCCTTTTCTCCTCTAAATTCTATGAACCTCTGATGCTTCCTAGAATTGAGCATAACATTCCAGATTTTGTCTGACCAGGGCAACAGAAAGCAGGATTGTTTATTAACTCTCCTGATGAATCAAGGTAAGACAATGGGCCACATGTGGTGAGGCCAGGCCTATACACTGATTATGGAGATTAGACTGCTTGGCCTCTTGAGCTTAGGATGATGGTAAGGTAGTCTTAAACTCATCATTACTTTTGTGTATATGTTTATTTTATGGGCTTGGGGGTTCTTAACTGAGGAACTCTTATCAGACTACTCACTCTGACTCTACCATCCCCAGGGCTAGATTTCTTTGTGAAGAAATGTCGGAGGCCCTATGAACTTGGACAGGGAAAAATTACATTCCTATTTCTATATAATTGATTTCCCTTGTTATCTTATATATTCTATTTTATCTCAGAATAAAAACATGATTCTGAGAAGGGGTCCCTAAGGTTCACCAGACTGTCTAAGGGCTCCATGATACAAGAAAACATTAAGAATCACTGATGAAGACAGCAGTAAATTCCTTTTTGAGCACCTATCTCCTGTGTCAGAGGAGCTGTGAAGGACAGAGGTGTCTGGACCAAGGTCAGAAAAGTTGATGGGATTGGGATCCTTAGGGATGAGCCATGGCTATTATTGTTGTGATTATTGTTGGTGCTTCCCTTTCTTTTTTTTCTTTCTTTCTTTTTCTTTCTTTCTTTCTTTCTTTCTTTCTTTTTTCTTTCTTTCTTTTTTTTCTTTCTTTTTTCTTCCTCTTCTTCTTCTCTTCTTTTCCTTCCTTCCTTCTTCCTTTCTTCCTTCCTTCCTTCCCTTCCTTTCCTTCTTCTTCCTTCCTTCCTTCTTCTTCCTTCCTTCCTTCCTTCCTTCCTCCCTTCCTTCCTTCCGTCCTTTTCTTTTTGTCTAGGCAATGTGGTTAAGTGACTTGCACAGGGTCACACAGCTAGTAAGTGTCAAGTGTCTGAGGCCAGATTTGAACTCAGGTCCTCCTGACTCCAAGGCTGGGGCTCTATCCACTGTGCCACCTAGCTGCCCCCTGGTCCTCCCTTTTCTTTTTTTTTTTTTGTCAAAAGTCAAATTTTTTTTTTATTCTTTGTAACTTGAGGTAACATTTATTTCTTGCCCTCCTCATCCCCATGTTTTTTCTGTCTCTGACTCTGTATCTGTTTCTCTGTCTCTGTGTGTCTCTATTTGTCTCTCTCTCTCTCTCTGTCTTCTCTCTCCCCAGTTCTTTCTTTCTTTTTTTTTAATTAATTTATTTTGGACCATCAACAATCACTTCCATAAGCTTTTGAGTTTTAAATTTTTCTCCCCCTCCCTCCCTACCTCCCTCACCCAGACAGCATGCAATCTGATATAGGCTATACATATACATTCCTATTAATCATATTTTTACATTAGTGATGGTGTAAGTAAGAATTAGAACCAATAGGAGGAACCACCAGAAAGAGGAAATAAAGCACAACAGAAGAAAAAAAATAGCAAATATCATGCTTTGATCTGCATTCCAAGTCCCAGTTCTTTCTTTGGATGTGGACAGCATTTTCCATCATGAGGCCTTTGGAGATGTCTTAGATCCTTGTATTGCTGGGAAGGTCTAAGTTTATCAACATTAGTCATCCCACAACGTGGCTGTTATTGTGTACAGCATTCTCTTGGTTCTGCTCACTTCACTCAGCATCAGATCATACAAGTCTTTCCAGGTTTTTCTGAAGTTAGCCTGTTCATCATTTCTTATAGCACAGTAGTGTTCCATTACATTCATATACTGCAACTTGCTCAGCCATTCCCCAATTGATGGGCATCCTTTCAATTTCCAATTCTTTGCCACCACAAAAAGAGCTGCTATAAATATTTTTGTACTGCTCCTTCCTTTTCAGAGAATACCAGTGACATCACAGTTGATGTCTTGACCATCAGCAGTGAGAAAGAGGTAGATAGCAATTCTCAGCTGTGGTCTGCCTTAGAATTAAGAAAAACCTCAGGTCAAATGAGCAGACTGTCATACATGACTTCTGAGGTTCCTTCCAGATCTAAGGCTATGATTCTAAGCAATTTTTGTCCAAATGTTAAGTTAGATGGCAGAGTGGGTAGAATGCTAGACCTGAGTTCAAATCTGGCTTCAGACACTTACTAGCTGTGTGATCCTGGGCAATTCACTACATCTCCGTGTGTCTTGGTTTCCTTATTAGTAAAGTAGGGATAATTATAGCATCTGCTCCCGGGGTTGTTGTGAGGATCAAATGAGGTAATATTTATAGAGTGCCTTGCAAACCTCAATGATGATCACTATCATTAATTCAACCATAAAGGATAAGCCGCTCTATGTTGTTGCATAGCCCCTGGAAATAAGTGCTATACTTGGTCTGTCAATTTTATTACATGGCTGCCCCTCCTCTTTTATGGTTATTTGTGCTTCTAGTGATGTCTTTTATTCCTCTTCTCATATGCAAGTCACCACAACCTACATGAATCTTTCCCCTTTCATTCAGTGCACCTATGACTCTAATTCTTAAACCTGGGTGATCTATTATTCCAAACGGATAATTAGGTGATGCAGTGACTAGAGTGCTGGGGCTGGAGTCAGGAAGACCTGAGTTCAAATTTGGTCTCAGACACTTACTAGCTGTGTGAACCTTGGCAAGTCATTTCACCCTGTGTGCCACAGTTTCCTCATCTGTAAAATGAGCTAGAGAAGGAAACGGTAAAGCACCCCAGTATCATTGCCAAGAAAACCCTGTACAGGGTCACAAAGAGTCAGATACAACTGAATGCCCACACAGCAACAGCAATGATTCCAAATGTACTAATCAACAAACAGTTATTAAGTCCCTACTATGTGTCAGACGCTGGGCTAGGTTTTAGGAACGAAAGGACACAATGTAATAGTACTGCCTTCCAGGAGCTAAGGTTCTTATATTTGAGTGCCATGTAGGAGACATATGCACATAGAGAGATAGGGCATGGAGCTGTGATTTCATTGGGTACAGGAAACTCACCTGGCAGGTGAAACTCCCTTTATCAAAGCAAGTCAACATCTTCTTTGCAGCTATTAGTCTTAGAATATTGCCTAAAGCACTGACAGGGGAGTGACTTGACCAGGTCACACAGGCAGAAGGAGCCAGAGTGGGGATTTGAACCAAGGATTTGAACCAGTTTCTGGCTTCAAGGCTAGCTCCTGCTCTATTGCGCCATGCTCCCTCTCTGATTTTAATATAAGCCTGAGAAATACCATGTTATGGAGAGCTCAGTGCTTTTAAAGTTGTATTGCCCTTATCATGATTTTTTTCTTCATGGGAAGTCAGGTCCAGATACTGATTTTAACATTTCCAGTGAGATGACCCTTCTTGACATAGTACGTCAGGCACCAGATATAATGCCTGATGAAACCCCAGAACATATCTCATCCTTTGTACATCAATTTCTTGCTTCTTTCTAAATGCATCTACAAATGCTCTCTGGGTCATCTAACTTGGCTGCAAAGAAGCCCTCTGCCAGCCTACCCTCTCCTTAATTGCTTTTCTTCTCTCATCCTTATCCAAAATGCTTCACAAATGTGTCTACTTTAAACTGGTGTTGCCCTAGACAGCCTTGGGTATCACTTTTCTAGGAGATCAAATATTTTGTGACCGAAGAGTTTCCTAGTACTTCTAGGTAGTTTGTGGGAAAAGTGACAAGATGGAAGATAAAGTGGCGTGTGTGAGGAAGAGGAAGGAGGCCAATTTGGAGAGCTTGTGGAAGGCATTTTTTGTCTAGTCATTTCAGCTATGTCTGACTCTTCATGACCCTATTTGGGATCTTCTTGGTAAAGATATTGGAGTGGTTTGCCATTTCCTTCACCAGCTCATTTTACAGATGAGGAAACTGAGGCAAACAAGTTAAATGACTTGCCCAGGGCCACACAGCTAGTAAGTGTCTGGGGATGAATTTGAACTCAGGTCTTTCCTGACTCCAGGGCCACTATTCTGTCCACTGTGCCACCCAGCTGTCGCTGTAGAGGGCATGCAGAGGATTAATAAGCCTGAAAAGTCCGGTTGGGAGCAGGTTTGGAAGAGCTTAAAATGCCAAACAGAGGTGTTTGTATTTGATTCATAGAGGCTATAAGAAAACCCTGGAGGTGAAAGGCATGGTCATACTTCTGTCTTGGGACTATCACATCGGCAGCTGTGTCAAGGATGGATTCAAAAGGAGAGAAACCTGAGGCTGGGCGACCATTTAGAAAGAGGCCTCTCTATCGAAACTGTAAATGGCGTCTTCCTCTCATCTTTATCTTTTCTTTAATTTGGTATTGATTTTGATCTTTGCTTTCACCAGTCCACAATCTGTCTGAACAAGATACAGCTAATTCTTAAATGACTCATGTTATCAAGAACTAGTCATTTCCTGTTAGCTACAATAGAGTATATTTCATCTTCAGTGATGCTGGTCGATTCTTGTTCATGTCAGCGTTCTCTGATTTTTCTTCTTAAAAAAATGCACAAAAATAGGTACTTCTGGGTAATCTACAAATTGTTCTCTGAGGGGAAGCATCATGGTACAGTGGGGAAAAAGTATTGACCCTGGCATCAAAGGACCTCTGTTCTCATCCTGTTTCTGACATTCACCACCAGCTACTCACCTGGGCCTCAGTTTCCGCCCCTGTAAAATAAAGGGGTTGGATAAGATGACCTCCAAAGCCCCTCCATGCTTGAAATTGATTATGTTGTTCTCTCATTTATTAATCTTCCATCTTGTATTTTCCAAGACAATTTTTACCATTTCCTTTTTTCCCCAGAGCTCACCTACAAAAGGAATATGTTGACTTTGTTTAGAATACCTTACCAAGTTGTTTAGCAGAATAATTTTATTTATCGCTCTTCTCTAATTATGTTGGTGTATAAGCTTCAACAGTTTTCATAGTACCCTGTTTGCTTACCTTCATCTGCGTCTGCAAGATGAGAGAAACAAGTATCTTATGTAATCTTTCTTGTTCCTTCTCTGCACCAGTCTCCTCCGTACTAAAACCAAAAACACAACAAGAAAAGCAGCCAACAAGCTGTAACTTGACCCTTCCCTCCCTTCATACTATCTTCCATTATCTCATCTCATCACAGGCAAAATCCTATAAAAGCCCATCTGTACAAGTTGCTTCCATTTTCTCACATTCTACTGACCTCTCACCCTTGTGTCACCTTACCTCCAACTCAACCTTTTGATGGAAACTGCTTTCTCCAAAGTTAATAATGATCTCTTAACTGGGCAATACAGTGGCCTTTTCATAGTCTTCATTCTCATTGACCTTTCTGAAGCTTTTGACATAGTTGATCACTTTTTCTTCCTCAATACTCTCTTCCCTTAGCCTATTTCAGATACTTCTGACCAGTTCTCAGTCTCCTTTACCAGACAACATTTGTCTCTTACACTTGTGTGTCTTTCAAATTTTTTTCCCCAGTACCTCTTTCTTCCCTTTCAGAATTCTTATTAGCTCCTATGGTCTCAACTATTACCTTCATGTAAATGACTTCCAAATCTAAATAGCCATCCTTGATCTCATCCTCTTTAACACAAGTCTCAATTCCAGTTCTGTACCTGGACATCCCATTGAAGAATGCCCCAGAATGAAGTGTGTTACATTATCTTGGTTTTCTCTCAAAGAGTTGGTGCCAAAAAAGTACTGTTCAATGTTGGGAACATATGGCCACATCATCTACACCTACTACTCAGGTGACAGCAATATAGTTATGAGCTCACACCATAAACTTGTCAGAGAGTGAGTGGGTTGTCCTGGCTTGACGCCTGTTACCAGGTACTTGATCCTGACTCATCTCCTGGTCTGGTCTTTAATTCCCTGTCCTCCTTTCAACAATATGGATCTCAGGGTAGAAACAATGAGTCAGTCATTTTGAAGGGAGACAGTGCAATATTGTGGGGCTCTTCTACTTGGTACCTGTGTGACCTTGGACAGTTCACATAAATTCTGTAGGCATTAGTTTCTTCCTCTATAAAATAAGAGGATTTTACTAAATGACCTCTAGTGACCTTCCAGGTCTATATCGATGGTCCCAGAGGCAGCTAGGTGGTGCAATGGCTAAAGCACTGGGCCTGAAGCCAAGGAGACCTGACTTCAGCTCCAGCCTCAGATACTTACTAACTGTGTGAGCCTGGGCAAATCACTTAACCTGCATTTGCCTCAGTTTCTCCATCTGTAAAATGAGTTTAATAATAGCACCCAGCTCCCAGGGCTGTTGTGAGGATCAAATGAGATATTCATAAAGTATTTGTCACAGTGCCTAGCACATAGTAAGTCCTATATAAATGTTAGCTATTATCATCATCATTATTATTATGCTAGGACTCCTGGATGGTGACAGTCTCTGTCTCAGTCTGCCCTCCCACCTCAACCTTTCCACTTCCAGTCTGGTAACTTTGATGATGATTCTCTTCCATTTCTACACTGGACAGAGCTGGTTCAGTCTTCCATAGACCTGATTAGTCAATCCAGGCAGAAAAGTGGACAAATTTGTAAGGGTCAATGATTGACCATGTTCTTTTGTCATTTACTTCACTGTAACATAGTTTAGTCTGTCTCTGTTTCTCCATCTCCTTGTCTGTTTTCTGTCTTCTTCCCTCATTCTCTGTGTCTCTTCCTTCCGATCTGTGATTCTTCATCACGTCCCTTTGTTATCCTATGTTTTATTTTTAAAAAATCATTTCCAAAATGTCCCCAATTTGTCATTTCCCTCTACTTGTGATGCCAATCTTTTGAAATCTAGAGTATGATAATATATCGTGTGGGTAAGTAGATTATTGTAATAAAGCCCTTTCCACGTTTGTTTACCTCTGATATTTGAATTAGTTGACTTTATTCTGAAAAGTTCTCCCAATATTTCTTTAATCCCTTTTAATGAAATTTAAAGTGGCTTTCCGTATTTCCTTGTAATCATGTAAATTATTATGTCCTTAACACATTGCCACAATTTCCTTATGGTATTGCCCCAGGCTCTCAATTTTTCTTTTAATCTTTCAGTGTTTCATTTCTTATCTGAAGTCAAGAAGATTCAGCACTACACACTTTGCCCCCAATAAAGCTGATAGCAGCCAGTTTCTCAAGTTCTTAATATACCTGAAATCAGCAGCTCAAAGGCTTCTGTAAAGAGAATGCCTCCATTTATATCCGTAGAGCCAGCTTCTCACAATGTCAGATTTACTGGCCTAAAAAATACTGGAGATCATTTCCCCACTGCTAGGCTGCTTTCTCCTAAACCATCCCAGAAAGAATGCAGATCATGCCCTCTTTTCTTAATCATCCCGTAAGGAAGAGATGCAATGTGATTTATTGCCTAGTCATCCAGCTTCAGTTAGGAAGAGCTAGGTTCAAGTCCTACCTCTGGATACATCCTGAGTGTATGTGACCCTGGACAAGTCACTGCCCTTCCCTGTGTCCCAGGAAAATAGTCTGAGACTATAAGTACATAGTAGGTATACATCTGCATCAAGAAAAGAGTTTCCTAAACAGGAGCTCCCTATAACCATGAAATCACAGGATCAGACCCACCCTCTTCCTAAGGGAAGCCTTTCTTTGTACACTTAACTGCTAATGCACTCTCTTTCCTCAAATCACACACACCTACATATGTACATATATGCATATATGTATTTATATATGTATATATCTCTATATCTCTTTCTTTCTAACTATGCTTATCTGCTTCCATGATGTATCCCATTATGAGAATGTAAGCTCCTTGAGGGTGGGGTAGTTTTTTGTTTTTAAATCTTATCTTGGCATTCCCAGTGTTTGGTACCATGTCTTATATGGTGTTTATTTAATACAAGCTTGTTCACTGGGATTAGATTGGCACTTCAAGGGAAAGGGCCGTCTGGTCATTGCCACTACCATGCCTTGATAATCTCATAAGTTCCCATGGTAAGCCATTTTAGTAAATGTGAATCACACAGTCTAAACCCTGTAGGATCATATGTCTAGAGCTGGAAGAGGCCTTTGAGGGCATTTATTCTACACCTCACCCTTGTTACAAATGAGGAAACTGAGCCTTCAGAAAGGGAAGAAACTTGGCCAAGGTCACACAGGTAGTAAGTGGCAGAGACAGGATTTTTGTGTGGCCTCATGATTCCAAGTCTAAAAGCTCTTTTCACTTTATTCACTTTCTAATGGGAAGGGAACTCCAGCTCCAGTGTTTGTGGGGTGGGGTGAGGGGAGGAATAAATGAAAGGAGGGAGGAAGGGAGGGGAAAGAGGGGGGAGAGAGGGGAGGGGGAGAGAGAGAGAGAGAGAGAGAGAGAGAGAGAGAGAGAGAGAGAGAGAGAGAGAGAGAGAGAGAAGAAGGAGGAGGAGGAGAAGGAGAAGAAGAAGGAAGAAGAAGAAGAAGAAGAAGAAGAAGAAGAAGAAGAAGAAGAAGAAGAAGAAGAAGAAGAAGAAGAAGAAGAGGAGGAGGAGGAGGAGGAAGAGGAAGGGGAGGAAGGGGAGGAGGGACAGGAGGGGGAGGGGGAGGAGGAGGATAAGGGGGAGGGAGGGAGGGAGAGATAGTGAAGGAGGAAGGGAGGGGGAAGGAAGGGTTTAAACATTATCCTGCTTTGAGGATGACGCCTTGTTAGAGACACAGTAGAAGGAATTCTTAGTCACACGTAGGTGTAGAGTGGACAAGCTGTCCCGATATCCCTTCCAAGTGTCCAGTTCTATGACCCTGATATTCCTACAGTTCGTGGAAACCTGGCCAGGTCCTCGGACTGGCACACTAGAACAGATAATCCCAGACTTATTTCCTTTGATTTGGGAATATATTATGATTTACCTTCCTAATTATGGTTGGCTTAGGCAAGTATTAAAAATATGTTTGCACTCCCCAAGAGCGCACCTGCTGGCAGCCGCCAAGTCAGTGGGGAGACGGGAGAAAACAAAGCGGAGAAGGCTGAGCATCAGCACCCGCGCTATGTACACAAGCCCACACATACGCACACGTCCTCATCTAGGATTACAAATCTGACCATATAATCACCTGGGGCCAGTCAGGTCAAGGGTAGTCAGGGGGTGATTGCCTTTTGGTTTCTGCCCGGCAGAACTTTGGTGGACTTTCAGTGGGACCTGGAAATCTTTTTGCCACGTCCCTACCCTTTCTGTGAAGGGATTTAACCATCCTCATTGTTAACGAAGATAATAAATGTATTTGTTTGCTATGTAATGGGAAATCTCATTAGCATTCCAGGAGGAGATTTTAGAAAGAACTTACTCATGAACTTCATTATCATATATCAGGAGCAGGCAAACTTACTGAGCACCTGCAATGCAGATTTTAATTCCCCAAAGCTCAGGCTTTCAAGGATGGCCACTGCTGCTGCACCTGCTTCTCTTTGTTGTTCTCCCATCCTCCTCTCTCCTCCCTTCCTTTCCTTCTACTCCTGCATCCGGGCTATCTCTAGTAGTCCTGATGTGTATCTGGCCGCTGGACCCAGATGGCTCTGGAGGAGACAGTGAGGCTGGTGACTTTGTACCTCCCTGCCTCACTTTAATCCAATTCCCTCAGAAGTCAAGACTTCACCTTCATGACATCATTGGTCCTCTTTGAGAATGGACAGACTTCAAGCTTCCTCGTTAAGAGCCCAGTTTCCTCTATGTCGATAAAGCCATTGTGATTACTACACTCCAGAGCTGTAACTGAGGCAGAAGGATGGGAGCTTTGTTTCTGGGCACTGAATTTGTCTGGCACCAAATTTATAGGGGATTGATAATAGTTGTAGCACTACAGTACCTTAGAAACAACTAAACTCAGCACTTAAGTGTTTGGTTGTTTTTGGGTTTTTTTTAGTCTCTTTGTATTCTTGGGATTCATCAGTATAGTGAGTTTCCTGATCAGGGAACTCTCTTTTCTAATGCAGATAAGCTCATGATCTTTAATTCATAGTATTAGATGCATAGGGCCATTGAAGGGTTAAATTCTAGGAGTCAAACAGCCAGAGTATGTCACAGGCAGGACTTGAACCCATGTATGCCTGACTCTGTGGCCATCTCTTCTTTTACTATGCAATATTACCCCTCCCTCATTTTAATCTTCAGCATTCATTATTACCAAGTAATAACCAACCCTAACTTTGCTTAGCTTCAGAGATCAGATGAGAATGGAGATATTCTGGGTAGTATGTCTATAGATTAGTACCTAGTTAGCAAAATAATCATTTATTATTATTTTGTATTATTATTAGAAAGAATAATTAGTTAAAATTGAAATGTACTTCTGTTCAAGAAAGAGTGAATAGGAGCTGAAAGGCCCAGTTCCCACCCATGTTGTTAGAGGTGGGCTTAACAACAGCACCCCCTTTCATAATATCGGGATAAAATGGGGTGTCCATGAATCGTTGAACAGTTAACAAGGGAAGTTTTGCTTTATCGTAACACAACAAGGCCATGCAACAAGGATATAGTGGGACTTAGCCTCTCTAGACGTGGTTTCCCTTGTCCCCACATGGAAACATGGCTGATTAGCAGAGCAGGGTATGATGATTGACATGGTCTTCAGACATCCACTAAGTAAGAGGGGCCAAATTCCATGTGGGTAGGAATTTTTATGCTCTTAGGTGACCAGTGAAGGGAGGCACTGGGCCAATCAAGTCCCAGGGACAACTTTGTTGCCAGTTCTTGTTACAAATAGGAAGCCCTGGTCCTATCATGCATGTACCCTAGAGAAGATAAAACAGAAGACTTCCTGACCAAATAATGACCAAGATCTACAGAGAGAAACTCCATTAAGTATCTTTACCCAGTCTGGCAGAAAGATACATACAGAAGCCTGTAGGTACTAAGTGCTATAATGTAGGTACTGATGGGAAAAGATAACACATAAAATAAGCTGAGGGAGGGGCAAAGAGAAGCCTAGTGCAGGGACATGAACTCCAGAAGAATGCAGCAGGACAGGAAATGAAGGGTTGGCTGCTCCTGGAGCCCTCCTTAGATGGAGAATCTGAGAGGACCCCGGTACCAATTGTGTGGCACCAATCTACAAATTCTGAGGATGCTTAAAGTTCTGGGAAATTAGTGTGACTTGCCCCATGGTCACACAGCCATTCATGATCAAAGGCAGGATTTGAACCCTAGCCCCAAACTCACCCCTCTTCCCATTTTGGCATACCAACTTTACTGGGGATGAAAGATAAGTTCATTCAATTCAACAGGCCTTTATTAAGCACCTACTGTGTGCCAGGCATTGACCCCCAACACTACCAAAAATGAATTTAGTCCCTGCCCTCAAGGAGCTTAAATTCTGCTGAACAATAACAGTTGATACTCAAAATGTGCTTTTAAGACTTGGAAATAGTTTTATTTTTATTAGCTCATTTGATTAAAATGGGACAAAGCAGCAGTGATTTCAAGGGGATTATATAATACCCTGGAACTATAAAGTACAAAGGCCAATTTGATGGATCCAGGAGGTACTTCATAGTGTTCTCCTCTGCCTCCCATCCCATTTGGAGGAAACCAGAAGCAATCTGACACAATACAGCTCAAAACAGTAGACAACTCCTTCCATGTACCAGCCCTCTTGCCAATGATCTCTTCTTCTTTCCCTCTCCTAAGTGGATGCTGACTTTCTATTCCAGCGGTGGGGGACCTGCAGCCTTGAGGCCACATGTGACCTTCTAGGTTCTCAAATGAGGCCCTTTGACTGAATCCAAACTTTACAGAACAATAGTCTCTATTCCGTCTACTGGGGTGGGAACCCAGAACTCCATTCTAACCCTCAAAATCTCTCCCTTCTTCCCAAGAATTGAAGGTTAGGCTTCTTTATACCTACCCACAACCCCCTTGCCATGCATATATGACTACTCACATGGATTGAATAAGCAAGAAGTCAGAACTGAAATCCTTACGGTGAGATGGAAGATCTTACAATCTACACTGCAACTATATGTTAAAATCCACAGGAATATGTCCTCTGGGCAGCCCCACCATCTGCAGATGGTCAGGCATTGCTGTATTATCTGCTATTCATCTGCCCTACAAATCCATCCTTAGAAGCACTGGGCTGTTCCAACTGTCCTGAAGTGAAACTCTCCTATATATGTTGTCTTCCCCTTATTAGAAGATGAGAGTACCTTCACGGCAGGGCTGGTCTTGATTGTCTCTCTGTATTCCTAGTGCTTAGCACAGTAAATGGCACATAGGGAGTACTTAATAAATACATCTTTCTTCATTCATAGAGCATATTTGGCTAAAACTGAATATTAAGGGTCCAGCCTTACCAGTCACATCCCTATGAACCACAGCAGGCAAAGTGAAAGTCCTTAGAATTCCTTGGCCCACACAAGATAACAACCCAGGCATTTTGAGGACCCTTCTATCTCTAAATCCATGCTCTGATGATCTAATAATCTACTTGGCAAGATCACTTGGTCTAATCAGGAGAGTCTGACATGAGGACAATGAATAAAAGGTCAAGTCTTCCACCTGGTCTTCTAATTCCATGCCTCAGGTGGTGGCTTTGATTGACAGGCCAAGACATCTGCATCACTTCAAGAAAGGACTGAAGGATGATTAATGAAGCTGGAGGTATTTATGCCAGGGAGCATGGGGGGGCAGGGTAGGGGGCAACGAGGCAGAGGAACTGAGAGGCCCCACCTACTTTCCTAGTTCAACATAAACCATCTTGTCATTTCTTTTCTCACTGCTCTGCCTCTTATGAACTCATTTCTTTTTCAATATTTTAAGAAAGGATTCTCTCTCTCTCTCTCTCTCTCTCTCTCTCTCTCTCTCTCTCTCTCTCCATTTTATTCTATTTTATTTTCCTCTCTTATTTCTCTTCTTTCTTCTTTTTTCCCTCCTTTCTTTTCTTTTCCCTATTCTATCTTCCCTATATCATTCCTTTCTTCTCTTTCTCCTCTGTTTTTTCTAATTCTCTCTCTTTCTTTTTCTCTATTTCTTTTATCTCTGTCCCCCTTTCCCTCCTCTTCCACTTTTCTCTCCTTCTTTCTTCTACTTCCCTCTCACATCTCTCTCTTTTCCTTTCCTTGGCTCTTTCCCTTATCACATATATTCTCTTATCTCTTTGCTCTTCTCTTTGCTTCTCTATTTTCTTTCTCAGTCTCTTCCCTCTTCCTATTTTATTTTTTCTCTCCTCACTTCTCATCTTCCCCTATCCCCTGTTTTTCTTTCCTTCTTTTTCCCCTCTCTGTCTCTCTGTGTCTCTACCTCTCTGTGTCTGTCTTCCTGTCTCTCTGGTTTTGTGTCTGTCTTCTCCCTCCCTCTCTTCCTCCTTCTTCCTTTTTTTAATTCCCCCTTTCTAAATTTTCCTGTTTTTCATAACAAGACACAAATGACAAGAACAAAATGAACCATTAAAACAATTTCATAACAAGATACAAAATGAACCATTAAAACCATTAAAAAGCAAGTTCTCATCCTACAGAACTTGCTAACATGCTCTTTCAGTAAGATAAATCTGATCACAAGATCCATTTCAAACTCTCCTTTCAAGAATTGCTGTGCTAGGCTCCACCCTATACTGCCAAGGCCAAATAAATGAAGCCATATTGAAATCTCTCCAGATGAGGAGGGGGAGTACATTAGGGAATGCCACACAATTCACTTCTGTAGTCTGAGCAGGACCAAAGAAATACAAATTCATGAGGACTTTAATGTAGGAATAGAAATGGAGAAAGAAAAATAGTTTATTTCCCAGCCAATTAGCCAGCAATAAGCAGGGAATGGAATATCTGTAGTATTTGAGCCACTGTCTGGCAGCAATAATCATGGTAGCATTCAGGAGAAGATTTGAAATTAGGAGAATGGAATCAAAGACACAAGATTAAGCCCAGCTCAATTTTGCTATTAAAGAATAGTTGTCTCAGAGTGGCCTTTTGGGAATTACTCTCTGAAACAAATCGTTGCTGTCCCATTGGCTTTTACTCTGCCACCAAGGTATCTAGCTAGGTATCTATTCTAGTAGACCATTGTCCAAGAAAGGGAGACTCAAATTAGCCCCAAGAATGATGGGAGAAGAAAGTGATTTGAAACTTGTAGAAGTAGAAAGAGGCACCAGATTCAAAGGCTTTGAGACACAGCAGCTAAATATTCTGGAAACTGTTTGGACTCCAGAAGATCTATGAACTCTCAACAGGTTGAAAAAAAATGGAGTCAACAGTTTCTTGAACACCAAAACCACAAGACTTAAAGGAAAAAAAATCTACCTCTCTGGTTCCTAGTGGAGCCACAGTTCTTAAATCTATTTTGTGTGTGTCCTAGACCCTATTGGCAATCTGGTGAAGCCATATACCCTTTTTCAATATCACGTATTTTTATCATAATTGCAGGAAAAGTTAAAACTCAGTTAAAAATTAGTGAAATGAAGGTGTAATTTTTTTCCCGCATACATGTTCACAGACCCCCTGAAATCTACCAATGGATCTCTTGGAGGTCTGAGTACACAAGAGCCCCCGTCACAGAAACAAAGGCCTTGTGGGGTTCTCAAGAATCATAAGGGGTTCAATAATTATGGTAAAGAAGAGCATCTCAAGGGCTTAAATGAATTTATGTTTTCTGGAGAGAAAAGCTCTGAAAATTAAGAAAAGAGGGAGATACAAATTTTCAGCCCCTGTTGTTCTTATAAAACAGCAAACAAGTTGGTTAATTGTATTCCAGGACCACACCAGTCAACCACTTATATCAAGAACTCTAGGCTGTGAGCAATTGTCCATTCCTTTATACAAATAAATTATGTTCCTGGAAGGAAAAACAAGAATAGACCTGGGCTTAAGTTTCATACTGCATTTCCTAACTGCATGACCTTGGACAGGAAATTTATTTCAGCACCCTAAGGCTCATTTCCCTCATCTGAAAATGAGGCTCACATCAAAAAATCATGGAGGTGGAAGGAAGCTTGGAAATTATCAATTTAAGTGCTTCATCTTATGGATGAGGAAACTGAGGCTTAAAGATAGGAAGGGACTTGTCTAAGTTCCATGGGGAGTTAGTAGAAGAAACAGGACTAACTAGAAGCCAAATATCTAGACAATCCACAAAATTTAACTGAATACTTACTATGAACCTTGATACTGAGGACACAAATGTAACCTATGGCCTGGAACAGCAAGCTGGATTAATATGAACTGGATTCAGTTTTGTATAATGTGGGAAATGGTGATGCCATCATTACAAATGAAGAAGTTGAGAGTGGACACAGTGGTTTGTGGGAAATGTGTAATGGATATATTGAGTTAGAGAGGCAGTGGATTTGGATTAAAAATACTGGCATCTACCACTTGTATGACTTTGGGATAAATTACCCCACTTTCCTCATGTGTAGAAATGAAGGATGTGACCCAGATCACTTTCTAAGGACCATTCCAGCTCTAAATCAGTGATCCCATGAGTTCTAGGTGATAGCAGGACACCTACAAGGGGGCAATCCCAAGGGAGAAATAAAAATGTACTTCCAGAGAGAGATGAGGGCTACAGAAAAATAATTTAAGTTGTTGGAGTAGGTAAGGTTACCAAGTAAACGGATTAAGGAAGGGATGAGATGGGCTAAGAGTAGTGAAGAACAGAGCAGAGTTGGGGAGGACAAAGAAGGAGAAAGGGGATGAGGGGAAGGAAGGGCAAGAAAAGAAGAAAGGGGGAAAAAAGGGAGGGGAGAGGAGAAAAGTGGAGGGGAATAGATAAGAGGAAGGGGAGAGAAGGAAAGGGGAGGGGAGTGAAAAGATGAGAGAAGAGGAGGAAAGGTAAGAGGAGGAGAGAAAAGGAGAGGAAAAAGGAGAGGAAGGAATCAGAGGGAAAAAAGAAAGTGAATGGAGAGAAGAGGAACATTGGAAAGGGAGTAAGAGAAGGAGTTGAAAAATGAGGGAAGGGGAAGGAAGGAAAGAGAAGAGAAGGCAAGGTTAGGGGAAGACAAGGGAGGAGAGGGATGGAGAGAAAAGGAAAAAGAAAGGAAGGAAGGGGAGGGGAATGGAAGGGAAGTGAAAGGAAAAGAAAAAAGAAGGGAACCAAGAGGAGGAGAGGGAAGAGAAGAGGAGAAGAGGGAAGAGGAGGGCAAGGAGGAGAAGAGAAGAGGAGGAGAAGGAAGAGAGGGTAGGGTAGGAAGGGGGGAGGAAGAATAAGGCCAAGGACAGAATCTTCAATCAGTCAAGGAGTATTTATTAAGTACTTACTATGTGTCAGACACTGACTCTACTAGGCACTGGGCATTCAAGTAAAAAGAATTAAAAAATCCCTATTCACAAGGAGTTTGCATTAAAATGGAGGAGACAAAAAGCATATATTAAAATGTATACAGCATGAATATAAATTCAATAAAACAAATATATTTGAAGTAGTTAAATACAAGGTAGCTTGAAGGATGATCATTGATAGGAAGCAAAGAGGGCAAGACAAAGCAGTAGAGAAGAGGCACGATTGGGTAGGAAGAGAGAGTGATATTGCAGAAGTCAATGGAGGAGAATATGAAGAAAGAAGAGGTGATGAACAGTGGCCTACGCTGGAGAGGGGCCAATGAGAACGAGGAATGCAAAAAGGCCACTGTGGTTGGGTTGTAAATGACTTTGAAAAGAACATTTTTAATATTATGGTGAAGACAAAAATCGGGTTGCCAATGGTTAAAGAATGAATGATTGTTGAAGCATTAAGTGTAAATGACTCATTCTAAAACCTTGACATTAAAGAAGAGAAGAAATAGAGTGGTAGCTAAGGATGACATCAGGGTTGAAGAAAGGTTTGCATGCCATTTTGGGCTTTGTTTTGTTTTGTCTGTTCAGAATGAGAGAAAATATTTATAGCTAAGGTCAAAGGAGACAGTATAGTGGGGAACAGGGAGATTGAAGAGAAAAGAGAGAATTGAAGATACAAAGTGTAGGGGGAGATGGTGAAGGATGGGAATAATGACACAGGCTCAAGAGAAACACCTCATCTTTTGAGATAGAAGGAAAGGATAAGTGATAAATTGAGAGTTTTGAGATCTACAGGAGAAATGATGAAAGAGCTTGTTTTGTGATGTTGATATTTTTAGTAAAGTAGAAGAATTTACTCCATTTATTGGAGTGGAGTATGGGGCTTTGAAGTAAGTAGAGAAGGTTTTGAATACTCATCTTGATGAATATAATGATGAGTAAATCTGGGATAGATAAAAGGATTTTCCAGCACAATTGGGGGTCCAATTGAAGATGGAAATGATGATTGTTATGCCAAAGAGCCAATTATCTTAATGAAAAACAGATCATGTCTGACTATTCTCATTTCTTTTATTGGCAAGGTTACCAAACTGGTAAATTAGGGAAATGCTGTAGTTAATGTTTTGCCTAGATTTTACCAGTCAGTCGGTGAGCATATATTAAGCACTTACTATGTGCTGGGCATTGTGCTAAGTTCTGGGGATGCATAGAAAGGCAAATGATAGTCCCTATTCATGATGCGAAACTTTCGACAAAGACCCTCATGCTATTCTTATGGCCAAATGGAAATGTATGGGATAGGTGAAAACAAGTTTGGTGAGTTCAGAAGTCACTGAATGGTTAGACCCAAAGATTAACAGCATCTTGGAAGAGAGGAAGTCCCTAGTGTAGTTTCTCAAAAAATTGATTCATTGAGACTCCTGTGAAGAGGTAATTCCTGGTGACAACGATTTATTGTGCTAATATAAGAGGAAGACAGGGAAGGAGACTACTGCTGAAAAGGGGATTAGCATTAGAAGTTAAAGGAAAAGATTCCCAGAATTGTGGAATCTTGGCATTGGAAGGAATCTCAAAGGCTATCTGCTGCAACGTGTAAAGAAATGCCCCCGACAAGATTCCCAGCATGTTATCACCTAGTTTTTGCTTGAAAATGTCTAGAGAGGGGAAGATTACTACTCTATGAAGTAGCCCATTTCCCTTTTGGATAGCTCTAATTGATAAGGAGTTTTTTCCCCTCCTTCCTGATATAAGGCCTAAATCTTCTTTATAACTTCTATTAGTTGTTCCATTTCTGTCCTCAGTGGACGAGGAAAACCAGTCTCAACTCTCTTCCACCCCCCAGCTCTCTACTTACTCAAAGGTAGGTGTCATTTCCTCTCTAACTCTTTTCTTCTGTAGACCTAGTTCATCCCCAGTTCAAACAGTCATCTCAAAAGCTTGATATTTAGCAAGAGACCACCAACAACCAACCTGTGATCCTGGTTGCCCAAGTTAGGCCATTTTCTAGCTCACTGCTGGCCCTATTAAATGGGGAGCCCAGAACTAAACCCACTGCTCTGGAGTACATTGGGCAGAGTACATTGAGATGGTTACCTCCTTTGTCCTGAACCTTATGCCTCTCTCATTCAGCCTAAGATCACATTCTTTTAGCTGCATTATTACCCATTATTTCCCTCATGGGAAGGGAAAGAGAGATAGAAGAGAGAGAGAGAGAGAAGAGAGAGAGAAGAGAGAGAGAGAGAGAGAGAGAGAGAATGAGAATGGACAGGAACAGAGAGATAGAGACAAAGAGAAGGGAAAGGAAGGGAAGAGAGGACAGGAGAGGATAGAAGAGAAGAAGAAATAAGAGAAGAGAAAAGAAGGGAGGTGAAGGGAGGGAAGCTAGGTGGTGCAGTAGAGAGAATATCAGGCCTAGTCCAGAAGACATCTTCCTGAGTTCAAATCTGGCCTCACACTTAACTAGCTGTATGATCCTGAGCAAGTCACTTACCCCGTTTGTCTCAGTTTCCTCAGCTATAAAGTAAGCTGGAGAAGGAAATGGCAAAACACTCCAGTATCTTTGTCAAAAATACCCCAGATGGGGTCATGAAGAGCCAGACTCGACTGAAAAAAAATGACTGAACAACAGCACAATTATTACCTTCACACTGCAGTTCCTCTTTCCTTTTCCTTTTTTTCTTTTACTTACTAGCTTTTGTTTTGGCTACATTTACGTTACCAATACATTCATCTTCCCTATGAGTCTTCCTCAAAACAACAACAATAACAATAGCAAAAAGAAAGACATTAAGAAACAAAAAAGTAGTTCGGTAAAACTCACCTACACATCAAAGGCATGTGACAGTATATTCCATTCCCATAGCCCTCACCTCTAAAAAGGAAGGTGGGAAGTAATTTTTCTCATCTCATCTCCAGGGTCAAACTTTATCATTAAGGTCACAGCTAGGACCCAGCTAATGAGGAAACATCCCCTGAAGTTGTTTCATTATTCCAATCCACACTACATATTTCCATTGGGTTGGAAGTAATGATTATATTTTACATAATCATGTCTCTGGATAGTGTGAATTCAAATGCATATGATCACTTCAGGGGATTCCTTATTCTCACTAATTGGGGACTTAGCCTTACAAAGAGTCCTGTTGTCATCTTCTTCTGGTTTCCATTTGCATCATGTTGTCATTTTGTATATTTTTCTTCTCTTTCTTCTTACCTCACTCTGTATCAGTTCATATCAGTCTTCCCATTCATCTCGATATACTTTATATTTATCACTTCTTATAATCAGGTACCACAATTTGCCTAGCCATTCCCCAATTGTTAGGCAGAGTGTAACAAGCATCTAATAAGTGACAGGAATATTCCATGTCAGCCCTGGCTATCCAGCAGGAGAGATAGTGCTTCTAGGGTTAGGCTGACATGGTTGACAGAATTTAGAAATAAGGGCACAGGAATTCAATGAGGCTCATTTATACTATATATAGAAGCTCATCCTTGTTCCACAGTAAGAGGCAGGAGAATTAGGCTTCCTTGCAGAAAATTTAGAGCATGCTTGGCAGTCCTGCCAATATGGAGTCCACAATAATTCCTAACATAAATTCCCCACGCTAAGTTCCAGAAAAGGGCCTTATGGCCTGCTGACCAAATCTAACCAAATTGTGTTTATTACTTCCTGTTCAGAACAAAAAGCAAATCTTAATGGGCTATGTGGGAAGAATTGATCCATGAAGCAATCTGGTAAGAATTGCCAACAGCTTACTGAGAATTAAAGTAATAACAGAAAACTGTCTGAAACAGTTCAAGAGAGTAACCATCAGTGAAAGTTACATCATTTAGTGGGAAATAAAAAAAGAGACCCAGAGCAATAATCCTGAGGCTAAGAATTCAGAAGGACATTTCAGGGACTATAAAAATTCTCTTTGTCCATGTCTTTCTGTCTGTCTTTCTCTCTGTCTCTGACTGTCTGTCTCTGTCTCTTTAACATTCTCTCTCTGTCTTTATCTTTCTGTCTCTGTCTCTCTCTTCCCTCTCTTCTCCTCCCCTCCCTTCCTCTACTTTCTTTTTCTCTTCTCTTCTCTTCTTCTCTTCTCTTCTCTTCTCTTCTCTTCTCTTCTCTTCTCTTCTCTTCTCTTCTCTTCTCTTCTCTTCTCTTCTCTTCTCTTCTCTTCTCTCTTTCTTCTCTTCTTTCCCCTCCTCTTCTCTCTTCCCTTCCTTTCCCTTCCCTCTCTCTCTCTCTCTCTCTCTCTCTCTCTCTCTCTCTCTCTCTCTCTCTCTCTCTCTCTCCTTCTTTCTCTCTCCCTCCTTCCCCCCCCTTTCTTCCCATGAGGGAAAGCCTTTGCATCATTACCAAACTCCACATGCAATTAAAAAGGCAGTCATTGCTGACCATAATTTCATTAAATCGATTTTCTTCAAAGATATTTGCAGCTCCTCTGAGGTTTAGAAGTGAAACCAGCTTCCAGATTATTCATTTTCCTCTATAAGTACTTGCAAGCTGAGATTGGTGTTGCTGGTTCACTCATGAATGCTGAGTGCCTGACATTGATTTATTTTCTACTCATAGAAAAGAGCTTTCTAAATGAATGGGTGGTATCCATACAGGTCCTAATGGCCCAATACCCGAACCTTGCAAGACCATTACAATAGCACCTTTTGTGGACATTTTTCAAAGAAACCCTCACAATTGCCCAGGAACAGAGTCTCAGCTGCCCTCAAATTGAGCCCTGCACTCCACAGAGGAGGGCTAAGGCATACGGGATGGTTTGTGGAAGTTGCGTCTGTCACTGCCTTTGAATGAATGAAACAAATATATTAAGCACTTTTTCTGTGTGCCAAGAACTGTGATAAGTGTTGGGGACACAAATACCAAAGCAAAACATTCACGGCCCACAAGACTTTACATTCTAATAAGAGGTGACAATACATATAGATGGGGTATTCTCATTCCCTCACTTTGTGATCCAGCTGACCTGGCCTTCTCTCTGCTTCTCACATATGACTCACTCTCTCCCATCTCTGTGTCTTTGCCCTTGCCATCCCCCATGTCTGAAATTTACTTGCTCCTCAACTCTGACTCATAGAAGTACTCTCTTCCTTTGAATCATAAGTCAAGAACTACCTTCTACATAAAGCCTTTTCCAATTCCCTCTCTAATTTTTAGGGTCTTCCCTCTCAAACTACCTCATATTAATTTTTACTTTCTTTATATTCATTGACATGTAGTCTTCACCCATAGAATGAAACAATAGGAATTGTTCCATCTTTTGTATTTTTTTCTAAATCCAGTTTAGTACAATGTGTGACACATAGTGCATGATTCATAAATGCTTGTTGATCTGATCATTGATTGGCTGACTGATGGAAAGATCCTGAGGTCATAAAGTACAGCATCATGACAGATAGCTCACAACTGCTGGGGACAAGCTGATGGTTGAGAGTCAACATTAGGGTTTTACTTCAGACGTAAGCTAAACATGGCCCTCTCCCTTACATACTATTAACATCTTGCTAAGAGAGTGTTTCCTGTTCACAGCATGTACTGGAATGAATCTTGTTGAGCGACTCATAATCCAGGACTGAAGTTCCTCTGTGTATCTGTAAATTAAACTGCAAAATGAAGAAGGAAGAAACTTAGCATAGGGTTATATGTAATGACAACTTGTCAATGGGGAGGGAATAGAAGGTAGGTTTTTTCCCCATCTCTCTCCTTCTCCTGCTTGAGTAACTGAGGAAAATCATCTCAAGTGTCTTCTGGAAATTATATATGGCAGCAATTGAGGAAGTAATTAGTAGAAATTGAAGAACAAGGGGAAACCAGGAAGAGCTAAGAAGAAGAGAATTCAGAATGCTGGGTCGGGGAAGAGAAAGATTAGGGGGACATTTGCCACATTCTTACATAGGGAAAATAAGAAAAAAATAGGAAATTGCCTTAACCTTAGAAACTGGTGGGTCAGGTGGCCATGTGATGAGCTCAGGCTTACCACCTGGAATGTAAGGAAGATGGAAAGATAGAAGGAAGAAGGATGTCAACCTTGAATAAGTCAAGACAAGATTTTAAGGAGAGATTCTTCTCCAGAGAATAAGACCCCAGGATCATAGGTATGGAACTGGAAGCGATCTCAGAGGCCATCGAGTCTGACATACTTTTTTATAGACATAGAAAACGAGGCCTAGGAAGGTTAAGTAATTTTCCCAGGAACATAGAAATAGCATCAGAGATGGCATTTGAACCTGGGTCTTCTGATTCCAAAGTCAGTGCTTCCACTATACTACACTGACTTTTGGAGATTCCACATCAGTTTGATAGTTTTGATACATATTTGGGACAAATGGATGCCTATTCGTGGGGTTGGTTTGTTTTCCTCCTTTTAACAAATTTTTCATTTTTTTTATCCTGAAATGCTTTACTAAGGGAGTTTTGGTTTCAGTATATTGGTAGGTACCATAAAAAATTTCCCCAAATTTCTTAAGTGAGGCTACAGCAAGGGATAAGGATAGGGACTGGATCTGTGATTTTGTTGATGTGGGAACCTCTCAGGTAAGAAAGTTCCTCTACTAGTTCAGGTTGGCATGGAGTACTAAGAGGTTAAGTTACTTATCCCAGAGTCACACAGCCAGAATGAATGGTAGAACTTGGGTGTGAATTTCAAGAAATAGGTATATATGTAATATCCCAAATAATATACAGGTTCTACAAACTTCTTGAAGGTAGGGAGTACTTTACCATCACTTTTTGGTCACCCAGATGCAATTCATTTCTAATTCTTTCTTTGTCCATGTCAGGATTTTTTCTTTGTTCTCTGAAGCAGAGTTGGAAAGAGTGAGAAGTGAATGTAGTAGGGAATTTACCCAATAGACCTATGTAAAACCATGCCTGTCCTCCACTGATAATCCATAATGTGTTTAATCTACCTAAAAATAACTATTTCACTGAGTTGTCTATGAAATAATTGGTAGATAAATAAATGTGACTCTTATGGCTAATTATTATATCAAGCCAATACCAAGAGAAGAGGGTTCCATCTGGTGTTAATATCTAAGGCAAGACTAACATTTCTGCAAGTTGTCAAAATTAAAATTATTTCTACTACTTGAGGAAGGAACCCAGTCAACTAGCATTTATTAAGTACTTTGTGCTAAGTACTCAGGCTCCTAGAGGTTAGGTAGATAAATTTAGCACGAATATTAACATTTAAAACATTAGAAGCCTGGTATGTAACTGTGATTTATTAGGTCAGTAAATATAGGGTCGATGCAACTGGTTGCAGAAGGAATTATTGATCTCCTATTGGCTTGTCTGACAATCAAAGTTTTCAACACTAAATGATGATGTGGTAACATAGAACATTCTCATCTCTAAGCGCTACTAACACCTAGACCTCAGAGGTTCACTATCAAAGTAACTGTTATAATATATACATACATATATATAAAACCTTTATATATTATACATATATAAAGTATAATATATATATAACTATTATCAAAGTACCCCATATTACAAATTATTGGTATATTTTAAATATTCTGATCTCTCTCTATTATTGAACATAGAAAATAAAAAGCAAAAACTTAAATGGTAACATATGCACATTTGAAGTGCTCTATTTTTTCTATCCAAATATTTCATTTTCTTTACCTGAATCACTACGATGTCTTTCCTGTTTCATACGGAATATTATTCACAACCTTTTAATGAGAATCTGTAAGAAAAGTAACTATCCATATTCAGTTTGGCTTTGTTCTTCCAAATGTTTTTCCCTTGGTTCTAGCTCTGCATTCAGGACACCTGCTGTGGTATCAGATTTTAAGTGTTGAATTTTCAACTTATTAATTACTGTTCTTAAGCTTATCTCTGTCTACTTAACTATTTATGTATCTAGTACTGATAAAGGAGGACTAGTCTTTGTGTCCATTTCACTCTGGATTCAACTACATACTAAAACTCAAAGAGAAAACTCATAGTAAGCAACCTTTATCTTCCATTGCCTTTACTTGCTCTTCATCCTGTGTGTGATCTTTTCTTGCCATTTTCTGTCATTCTCTAGACCAGCTACTATTACAGACAATATGATGTAGTAACAGGACAATCAGTATTCATGCTCACCTATCGATGGGAGCACCAGCTCATGCTCTTCTCATTTCTTTCACTTGGAGAGTATTTATTTAAATCTGCCACTAAGAAGATGCTCAGCATTAGGTTATGAACTAAAATCAGATTTATTTTCAGCTCTTTGTCTCAAGATACCTGTTTGAGAGGCAGAATGATATGGTGGAAGAATTATTAGGTCAAGAGTGAGGAAAACAGTGTTCAAATCTTGCCACCAAAGATAGCAAGTCAGACATTGTGTAACCAAGAACAAGTCATTTCACCCCAAAGAGCCTCACTTTCCTCATCTATAAAATGGGAATATTGATACCTGTACAATCTACCTCACAGGATTGTTGTGAAGAAAGTGCTTGCATGCCTTACAGTATTTTATCAAACTAAGGGGCTAGCAATCCAGAGCAGTTCAACCAATATATAATTTTATGTACAATATATAATACAATTTCTTAAAAAACAAAACAAATCCAGGAAGCTACATGGTAACATGGAAAGAGCATTATATTTGTAGTTAGAAGACTTGGGTTCGACTCTTGGTTCTGTCGCTGACTAGTTGTGAGCCATTGGGTAAAGCATTCAACCTCTCTGACGTTCTGTAATGGGGTTTGCACCAGATGTCCTTTTAAGTCTTTTAGCTCTAAAGTCTATGTAAGTCAAAATTATTTTAAAAAAAACCAAACATTTATGTTTGCTTTGTTCAGGGTAATTTCGAAAAAGAAAATAAAAGAGCACAGCTAACTATCAAATAGGAATCCTTATTCTGGAAGAAGACCATCCACAGTTTTTAACTCATGTACTTCCTTCTGTCTATAAGGAAAACTGGTTTCACTCAGCTGTCTTGAAGTGTTCTTTAAAAAGTGGAGAGTTTTAGCTTCACAACTTTACTCCAAAGTTTCGGTTCCTGTTTACTAGTTTAACAAGCTGGAGTTTATGACTATGTTACCTTTAAAAAGAAACCTCTGGCTGAGAATGCTAGTGGGAGGTCTAATTTTCTGATTTGAGCTGTCTGGGTGACTTCTTCTAATTGAACTCCAACTGGGCACAAGATGTCTTCTCCTAATCCCTTGTCTGTTGTCTGATCGGCTGGGAAAAGGACATGAACCAAATATGAAGTACCTTGTACTCACCTAGCATTTTCATTCCTACCACTGTTTCCTCTGCTAAATACCGCTCTACTTACCCCAACCTAGCTATGATGCAAGTAGGCAAGTAAGATCTAGTGATGGACACTGTTTACTATTCCTGGTATGCACGCAGTGAAAATTTGTACATCAGTTACTGAAGTTTTGCTTGTTCTTTTAAAACCTTGGAACATATTCTTTGGATTAAATATTCAATTCAATTCATAAATAATTTTAAAGTCACTATATGCAAATAGTTGTGCTTAATGCCAAGAATGGAAAGATAATGACAAGTCCCTTATCTCAAAGAGATTAAATTTGATTAGAAATATAACACATTCACAGATAAGAGGAGGGGAAAGGTGATTTGAGAAGGAGAAGAGATCTAGTGGGGAGTAGGGGAATCAAAGCAAGTTTTACAGAGCTGGTGGAGATTGAACTGAATGATGAGGGAAGATAACGGAGATAAGGAGGGTGTGCATTCCAGGTATATGGGATAATATATACAAACCTGCGGAAAATGATCAAATGCTGAATTTGGAATATAGTTAACTGTTCCATTTGGCTAGATGTAGAGGGTATGAAGGGAACTAATATGGAATAAGGTTATAAAGTCATATTGAAGCCAGTTTGTGAAGGTTTTTAAATACCAACCAAGCTGAGGACTTTATATTTTATCCTGTAGACAATAAATAGGGAGCCATTGGAAGTTGTAAGCAGGGCAGTGACATGCTCAGACTACCATGGCCTTGATGTAGGAGCATCCACACTGATGAGATCTTAGAGGTATTGAAGGATTGAAGAAGTGAAGAATGGATCAGATAGAGGAAGAATTAGAAATAGAGATATCAACTAAAGGCTATTATGAAAATCTAGATGAGATGATGTGGGCATGAACTAGGTACCTATCAAGGGAATAGAGAAAAAGGTATGGATATGAAGGATATTATAGAGGATGTATGGACAATATTTTGTAGTTGGTTGGATATAGGAGATGAAGAAGAGAGAAATTAGACTACATCGAAGGTTCTGAATGATGGACTCTGGGTAAATGGTGGTGAGCATAACAAATATAAGGGAGCTTGGAGATAGGGTATATGTAAGGGGAAAGATAATGGATTCCATTTGGTACGCTAGTCAAGAAGCATTTACTTAAGGTCTACCATTTACCATGTATTGTACTAATGGCCAAGAATACAAATACAAATAATGGGGAAAAAATCCTGGCTCTTAAGGAGCTTCATTGATTTGGGGCATGTTGAATTTGAAATGCTTAGTGGATATTAAGCGCATCAGACAGTTAAAGGATATGGAACAGGAGTTTAGGAGAGGGACTAGGAGTGGATAAATAGATTTTAGTCATTTCTATAAAGACAATAGTACTGTGAATAGAGAACTGAATTTGAAGCTGGGAAGACCTGGATTCAAATCCTGTCCCCTTCCCCACCAAACAATTTCTGTATAACACATGACAAGTCACAACCTCTCAGAACAAAGGCAACCTTCTAAGAGTATGAGTTGAAAAAAAAATTCCTATTTGCATCCATGGAGGGACTTCCTTCATCCCAGAGAGCCTTATACCAATAAAATCACACATCTCTTTTGAAAGAGATATTACATGAGTCCCCGGGAGCAGATGAAATCATCAAGTTATAGAAGGTAGACAGAAAACAGAAGATATCCAGAGACAAAAGCTTAGTGGGGCACTCATGCTTAGAAAAGTGAATATGGACAATTATCATACAAAGAAGACTGAGGAGCAGCCAGTTAAGAGGGGGACTAAGAAAAGAGTTGGGCAGACAGTAGCTAGAAAGAAATGGTGCTTGATTACGCCAGAAATAACAAGGGTGTCAGGGATGAGGACAGAGAAAGGGGCTGTCTTATTTGGCAGATAAGAGATGTTGGTGACCTTTAAGAGAGCAGTGTGAGTCACCTGGTAAGGTCAGAAGCCAGATCTCTTATAAAAGAGTTGAGCTAAGGTGTTGAGGAAGTGAAGGCAGTGAGAGTAGGTGTAGCTCTTTCTAGAAGCCCAGCAGTGAAAGGGGGGAGTCTAGGGACTGGTCCTGGGAGCTCCCAGGTAAGGAAACTCCATTTAATGATGCAGGTTGGCACCTTTTTGTACTTTGGAGTGCCAGAGTTGCCTAATGCACATAATGCAGTGTAAATGACTTGCCCAGGGTCACAGAACCATCGAAAGTAAGACTTGAACCCAAGTCTTTCTGGTTTTGAGAAGGGCTGTCCATTCATTATGGCCACACTGCCTTTGGAAGGAAGATTTTTTTTTTTTAAATAAAAGGCTGAGAGGATGTCAGGGCTGTTGGAAAGATTTTTAATAATGGTGGTGACTTGGACATATTTGCAGGCAGCAGCACTTTCTCTACAAAGAAGGATTTTGGTATGTCAAGGAGAAGTCGGCAGCCCTGCTTCCTGGCATCTCTCTCCTAATTCCGACTCCAGGAAGCAGCTGCATGACACAAGTCCCCCATCCTCTGGCTTCCTGGTGCTCTGAAAATCTCCAGACAAAAGACTAGGGCACCTGACAGGCTCTCAGCCACTGAACTCTTTTCAACTAGTGCAGTAAAGATTCTTATCCAAGTCTCACCTTTTCTTTAGAACATCATAACTCTGTACAACACACACACTGTATCAACATGTTCTAAACAACATACTTTACAGCGTTGTCCACAACAGCAATTCTGTATGTTGCAGTTCAGAGACAGTTTTTCCCTTCTCCTTTCATTAGAATTCTGTAACAACAACAACAGTAGCAACAGTTCTGTCCTTAATTAGAAGTTACTGTGTGAGTCCAGGCCTAGAATTTCTCTTTATTTCTATTCTATTCTATTCTATTCATAGGCAGTGAGGTGGTACAGCGGATGGAGCATTAGAGCTGGAGTCAGGAAAACCTGGGTTCAAATCCTTCCTCAGACACTTTCCAGCTGTGTAACCCTGGGTGAGTCACTTAACCTCTGTCTGCCTCAGTTTCCTCAACTGTAAAATGGGGATGATAATAATAGCATCCATCTCCCAAGGGCGTTGTGAGGATCCAATGAGATAATACTTGTAAAGTGCTTTGCAAGACTTAAAGCACTATATTGTTCAGTTGTTTCAGTCATGCCTGACTCTCCATAACCCCGTTTGGGGTTTTCTTGGTAAAGATACTGGAGTGGTTTGCCATTCTTTTCTCCAGCTCATTTTGAATGTTAGGAAACTGACGCAAACAGGGTTAAGTGACTTTCCCAGGGTCACATGGCTAGTAAGTGTCTAAGGCCAGATTTGAACCCACAAAGATGAGTCTTCCTGACTCCAGGACCTGCACTGCATCTATCATAACACCTAGTTTCCCTAAAGCACAATATAAATGGTAGTTACTACCATTATTACTATTGTTATTATTGTTATTATTAATCTTCCATTAGACTGTAAGTTTCTTGAGGGCAGGAAACATCCTTTGCCTCTTTTTGTAACCCCAATGTTTAGCACAGTACCCACCATATGATAGCCACTTAATAGATGTTCATTGACTGATTACTCACACAGCCCCATATGTCTTAAATCTAACTATAGGTTGTATTGATAATATCCAAATCACTGATGGTAAAGACAAAAAGGACACAAGGCTACATGCCTTACTCAGTTTCCCCAGGTAATCAGTTTCTCAGATTCTTGTTCAGATTTCTCAGTTCTTGCTCTTAAGAGGCAAAACAACATACAGGAAATATGCAGGAAACCCATAGGTTTAGGTCTGAGAGGCTTCACCAGTTAGAGGGTGCACTGTTTTGCATTCAGAAAGAACATGGACTTATTATTTTTGCAAATGACTCAATCTTGGGCAAACAGATCCCAGACATTTTTTCAAACATACCGATTATGTTTAAGCTTCCTAAGACACCCCCAGAAGTTGGTGGGATTCCTTTGGTATCTGGGGCTCCATTCATGCTTTCATCAGTGATTTTAGATGTTAGATGCCTGTTCCCACTCTTGCCTCTGAAGGAAGGGGTCCCAGGCAGGCTAGACTGTGTCATCACTGCCAGACAATTCCCTCAGGCTCCTTTCCACATTAGCTGGCTAAGGTGGAGGTTAGACAGGGTAGTCTTTTGCTATGACATCTCAACCTGCCATGATTTCCTGATGATAGGAACATGAATACTTTGGGCAGCTATCTAGGGGAACTCAGCCAAAATGGCTGCTCTGTGACTTCTAGACTGTTCCACGATTAAATCCCATAGTCTGCCAAGAAGCCAGAGTTGCCATTTGAAGGGTTTATCTCTCCCTGTAGATCGTCCAGTTTACCCCAGGGTCTGAATGGCTGTCCTTGAGCCAGATGAACCAATTTGTCTCTGATCACTACAAGCTGCCCAGGCCCAGTCTGGTCAGCTGCTTCCTTTCCTTAGAGCCAATGAATACCATTGAGTGGGGAGGGGCTAAAAGATTTTAGAACAATAGAGGCTTCAAGGCAGAAGGGTCTTTGAAATCATGTATCTAACTTATTCATTTTTTACATAAGAAACAAACCAAGAGAATTGAGGTGACTTTCCTTAGGTCCCAAAGATACTTTGGCAGGTATTTTTTTTTCTTTTGCTCTAAATTATACCCATACCCTACAACTAAACTAAGTTTCCTATGACACTTCAACTTATTCCCTTGAAAAAAAATTTCCAATAGTTCCTTCTTAGTTATTGTTTTAAGTCTCAGTTCTTTTGCCTGTCCTTAAAGGCCTTACACCCTTCTTGGCAAACTCATTTCTAATCTTCCACTCAAGCCAAGTTACCAACATAGCTTATATTTGAGGTTTCTAGTTCAACCCTCAAGAGACTATTTCTCCTCTAGATACTTTGTGGAAAGTTGGAATTACAGTAACCATATGAAGAGTGGATCAATCTGTGGCCATTTGGCCAGGCCCAATGTACCTGAGATGGTGATTTTTAGGACACAGCAGTTTGCATGTAAATAGAACTTTTAAACAGTTATAAGGCGCTTGCCGGCTTAGGAGTATCTCATTGTCACCTGACAATTCATTGTTTTCCATTTGTTTGATATAGAATGATTAACCTTTCCCAATTCAGCTCCAGCCAGGCTATAGGTCTCTGAAAAAGTGAACAGAGATGAGCCATAAGACTGAGTTAAATATTCACCTTTCTATTGCTAACAGAGTTGGATATCCTTGATTCGAAACTGACTTGTTCCTCAAGAAGAGGAGCACCCCCATTGGCTCTCAGATTTGAAAGCTTGGAAAGCAGGGTAAGGTTTCCTGCAAGCCAGGGATGGGGGTGGAGAGTGGTGAGTACTAATCTACAGGAAGTAAAAAGAATGTACCATTAATGCATGTGATCTGAAGGGACTAGACATGGAGGGCAGGGCTTAAAGACATGAAGGTCTGCTACAGGGTTTTCTCTCTCTTTACTCCCTTTCTTCATCGCTCTCCAGATTAGTAGGGTTTAAGGCAATCTCTCTACCTACCTCTTACTGGGTAGCAGAATAGGAGCTACTAACCCTGTCCCCTGATGGACTGAGGAGAGGAAATTCCTTGAAAGACCATGTGCTTCTTATTTTGGTCTCCCCTTCCCTATCCCTCTCTCTGCCCTTGCCCCTGTCCCCCTCCCCTCTCTTTCTTCATTCCTCTCTCTCCCCCCTCTCCCTCCCCTATCCCTGTACCTCCCCATAAAACCAGAGACTTAACTTTTCGTGACCATAAAATCCACTTCCCCAGAGCTTCCTTTACAACAGAAACTCCAACTTGTGGCTCAGTATTTCCCTCTCTTTATTTGCACAAGGACGTGTTGTTGAGGGCAGAGGTGGCAGTGGGGGGTAGAACAAAGATGCATTTCTTCTCTAACACACTTAGCTAAGAACGCCCCTCGCTTTGCCTGCCTTCCATTCACATGGCAGAATCGAACAAAGGGATTACAGCCATGTAGGTGCAATTCTATATCAACAGAATGAATGATTGTGACTATATTTTACAATCAGGAAGGAGTAATTTTCTACTCTTTCCCTCTCCATCTCCTTTCTTCTCCTTTCCCTTTCCCTTCTTCCTCCTCCCCTCCTCCCCTCCCTTTTCCTTTTCCTCCTCTCTCTCCCTCTCTGCCTCTCCTCTCCCTGTCACTCTCCTTTCCCCTCTCCTTGTTCCTATCCCTCTCCTCTCCTCTCCTTCTCTCCTTTCTTCTCCTCTTCTCTCCCCTCCCTTCCCCTTTCTCTCTCTCTACTTGCCTTTCTGTCTCATCTCTCTCTCTCTGTCTCCCTCTCTCTCTTTGTCTCTCTTCTCTCTGTCCCTTCTTTTCTCTGTCTCTCTCTCTCCTCTCTCTCTCTTCTCTCTGCCTGTCTCCTCTTTGTTGCTCTGACTCTACCTTTGTCCTCTGTTTCAGTCTCTCTTTCATGTGCATGGTAGCTCTCTCTCTCTCTCTCCTTTCTTCTCTCTCTCTCTCTCTCTCTCTCTCTCTCTCTCTCTCTCTCTCTCTCTCTTTCTCTGTCACACACACACACACACACACACACACACACACACACACACACCACAAACCAGAGACATAGCTTTCCTTGAATATAAAATCCCCTTCCCCAGAGCTTCCTTTACAACAGAAACTCTAGCTTGTGGCTCGGAATTTCCCCCTCTCCATTTACAGAAGGATGTGTTGTTGAGGGCAGCCATGGCGGTGAGAGGAGAACAAAGATGCATTTCTTCTCCAACCCACCTAGCTAAGAGCTGTCCCTCGCTTTGCCTGCCTTCCATCCACATGGCAGAATCGAACAAAGGGATTACAGCCATGTAGGTGCAATTCTATATCAACAGAATGAATGACTGTGACTATATTTTCCAATCAGAAAGGAGTAATTTTCCACCCTCAAAGAACCTAAAACGAAAATAACTGCTAGGTATTGTGTTTACTGGTAGTTTAAGTACAATAGTTTGCCTTTTCAGGTGAGGTTGTGTTAACATCATGAGTGAACAAGGGAACCCAGCAGAGCTACAGAAAGGAGGGGGACAAGGGACATTGTTTCACAAGTAATTGTGTCATTCTACCCTATAGATAAGAAATTTAGAGATGATGTTTAATGAGAGAGGAGAAAGGTAATGATTTCTTTTTCTAGGATCAGATATTTAGAGCTGGAATGGAACTTAGAGGCTAATGAGACCAATCCCCTTGTTTTACAGATGAGAAAAGGAAAGCATAAGAAAATCTAGTAATTTGGCCAAGGTCACACACCCACAAAGTGTTTGAGGTGGGATGTGAATTCATGTCTTCGTGACTACTCTCTCTTTTAAAAAAATTCTCATATTTAGTGATGTCTTTCATTTTTACATTACCTTTATTTCTGAACATATATCTGCTCTGTCCCCTACCAAGCGAGCCATCCTTTGGGTTAAAGACTTTTTAAGAGAGAAGGGGAAATAGCATTTCAGCAAAAGAATCAACGCATTGACCAAGCCTGATAGTATGATATAAGCACTATCCCACAGCAAGTCATGACTCTTGCTGGCAGGTAGAAGACTGGCCCAAACCAGTCTTAATTCATCATATTAGCCTTGAACGTATTAAATGTGATAATATTTGCCAAGTACCTTGCAAAACTTTTAAACAATGCTATCTAAATGTCAAGTGTTAATATCAACCCCTTGGGCTAATGTAGACTTCGGGCAAGGTTTAATAATGAGGGAAGAGAGAGTCACAGTAAGTAGTGGATCAAGCACTGACCTCAGAGCCAAGAAACCAAGAGCTGGGTTCAAGTCCAGCATCTGAAGCAAACTAGTTGTGGCAAACCAAGCCAAGCCACTTAACCTCTTATTTCTCTAAGTAACTAAGAATATTAGTTGCAGAGATCTTGACCTGCACTGGTAGAGGGAGGCTACTCACTGGGAGTTCCCTTAATTGAGATAAAATTACACAATAAAGTTGGTGAAATCCCAGGTCCCTATCCCTATTGTGAGAGGAGTTGAGCTGGGTGAGTCTTTAGCAGGAAGGAAGGATGATATTCATTCATCTCTCAGGCATGTCCAACACTCCATGACCCCATTTGGGGTTTTCTTGGCAAAGAGACTGGGGTGGTTTTCCGTTTTCTTCTCCAGCTCATTTGACAGCTGAGGAAACTGAGGTAAACAGGGTAAAGTGACTTGCCCAGGGGTCACATAGCTAGGAAGTATCTGGGACCAGATTTGAACTCAGGAAGAGAAGTCTTCCTGACTCCAGGCCTGGCGCTCTATCTACTACACCACCTGTCAGGCAATTCTGTCAGTGACCTAGACACTTTGCTTTCCTGAGTGATACGTCTGCTTCATAAGTGTGATGACTAGGAATACGAATGGAGAAGAGCCTTTGAGTGTCTGTAGATGCCAATTTTCCTCTCTCCCCATTCAGGTGCTACCATGGGTTAAAACAAAACAAAACAGAAGCCCAAGTTTGTGATGAATGAATGACTTTTAAGAGCTTACCATGTGCTCAGTGTGTGCCATGTGCTAGAATACAAATACAATGGCAAAGCTAACCCCTGCTGTCTTATGGGAGCTTATATTCTAATAGCAAGAAAGAGTATGGAGCATAGGAAAAGTGTTGATTCAAAATACAGCCTAGGCTGTTCAACTGATAAAGAGACTTGAAACCCCAGCCTATAACTTTAAGGCTGTGCCTGAGATCCCCAAATGGATTGTTTTCACTGGATTCATGACACCCTAGAGCCAGGCTTAGTACAAGTTGTTCTTGGCTCAGGGAGCAGCTACACGCCTTGCTAGGTTTGATTACTGGGGTGACTTCCCAGTGAAGAGGGCTGACGCAGACTCATAATGACCACCTCTTCTGTGTTACAAATTTCAGCAGTCTCTCCCCACCACAGCATACACACCCAAGTCCGGCTTACCTTGACCAGTGTCAACCAGCATTGAATAATACTTATACTAGTTGACATTTATAAAGGACTTTAAAGTTTGCAAAAGACTTTACATATATATTTTACACACACACACACACACACACACACACACACACAAACATATACTTTACATATATTGGTCCTCATGATAACTCTGAGATAAATGTTGTCATTATTGCCATTAAACAGATGATAAAGCTGAAGCTAAGAAAGGTTGTAACGTATGCACACCATATAGCTATTGGTGGCTATGTGGCACAGTGGATATCGTGGTCAGGAAGACCTGAGTTCAAATCTAGCCCCAGACCCTTACTAGCCATGACTCTACAAGTCACCTAATCTCTGCCTGCCTCACTTTCCTCATTTGTCAAATAGGGATAATAATAGCACCTGAGGGTTGTTGTAAGGATACAGGGAAATAATATTTGTAAAACATTTTGTGAACCTTAAAGCATAACATTTTTGATAGTTACTGTAGCAGTAGTAGCACCAGGAACAGTAGTAATAGTAGCAGCAGCAGCAACAGCAGTAGTAATAGCTAACTTTTATATAATGCTCAATATTGTTAAGCACAGCCTAGCTGGTCTGGGAGTCCTTAAATGGAGCTTCTGGCAGAGGTTGCAGAGTTGAAGGCTATTTCCAATGTGTGAATTCCTGGGCTGAAGTGAACTCCCTAACTGGAGAGATTTCTGGGGCATCATAGTGAAGATGTAAAGAAGAGCCTGGAAAGGAATGAGGATTAGGAAACGCTCCACACAGAAAGGTTAATACCTAAACTGAACCTTAAGGAAAGCTAGAGATGAGGAAAGAGAGGATTTGGTATTTATGTTCCCAGCACTTAGCAGAATTAGAATGGGTGGATAGATGGTTGGAAGGATGGAAGAGTGGATGGATGGAGAAAGGAAGGATAGTTGGAAGAGTGGATGGATGAAAAATTATTCATTAAGTATTCAGTTACTATGTGCCATGCACTTTGGTAAATGTTGGAGCTATGAACAAAAAGAAATTGAGTCAGTCTCTCTCAAAGACCTCAGATTCTAGTTGAGGAGAAAACACAAAGAACATTCATCTGCTAAGCAAATGAAAAGTCCTAAGTGTGCAGCTATGGGTAGATAGAACATAGTAAATCCATAATAAATGCTTTTTATTTATTTATTCATTCATTCCAAGTGTGTAGGACAGTCTGTGCCAAGGTACAGAGATGATAAAGGGCATGTTGAGTTCTGGGAACAGGTAATATTCCAGTTCAGCTGGAACATATTGCCTATGAAGTAGAATAATATGAACAGTTACTTAAAGACAGCAATCATATCTTCCCTACGTCTTCACTTCTCCAGAGTAAACAGCACTGAGTACCTGTAACAAAGCTTTGGGGGCATGGTTTTCAGTCTTCTCACCATCCTGTTCCAGCCCCCTGGATGCATTTCTATTTGTCAATACCTTTCCTAAAATGTAACATTTGGACCAGAACTTGAAGTACTTGAACCAAGTACTTCAGATGGTCTCTGATCAAGGCAGGCACAGTACAGCAAGGCCTTCACCTCCACCATTCTGGGTACAATGCTTCCCTAAATCCTCCCCCTGACCTTACCTCAGCCCTTTTAGCCACTCTGAATCACATTGGATTTACAATCTACTGTTTCCTTGTCAAGGGAACAAAACAGATTGGGAATCGGTATGAAGAGCATTCAGATAATCAAATAATTCAGTATCGAGACCAGGTTTACCTAGAATGGACTGGAGAACAAAGGAGATTAGGAGACTGTGTTCTGACCTTTTGTTTTCTGTCTTAGCAGATTCTTAGAACAAAGAGTCTTCCTGGGCTGGAGGGTCATGGCCAGGACAGGATAGGAATGGAACTGTTTTCGACTCCCTGACTCATGCTCAAATGAGCAGGAACTCCAATCTTCTTCTTCTGTTTGGGATCAGGGCCCATAACCCAAAACAAAGTCTCATTATATGGAACACATCTGATTAGTACAACTCCAAATGCTGTGAATTGCCAAAATTATAAATCACTCAATATCTTCAGGTTCTTTTTGTTCTATTTTCTCCTCCTGCCAGACTCTAACCAACTTCAAGGATGTTTTCTCAGCAGCAAAAAAAAAAAAAAAAAAGTAAAAGGGAGATTGGGCTTGGAGGGCTATCGGATACAGAGAATAAAAGAAAATGATCAATAAGATGTAGGATAAAAGACAACTTTTTAGGAAAGGAAAACATGGAAGGGGATTTATAACACAAACTACTATTTTACTGATTTCCTAAAACCTGTGAAACCATGATGGAAAAATATAGACAGTACATTGCTTTTCTGAGAAACAAACAAACGAACAAAGCACTACCACCAATAGAAGCGATTTAGTGCTAATGCCAGGCCTGCCATTCCACAGCTCCAATCCTAAGAAAATGTTTTCTTTCATGAAACTTTGTGTAAGGCAATGATACAGTATGTACCATTTTGTCCTTTTGTGACCTTTCTCTCCAAATACCCTTTTTAGTAACATGTGAGTCATGACAATTCACTTTCTCAATTTTCCTCGGTTGACCTTATGAATTTCTAGCAGGAAAAATACAAAACTATCAGGTTTTTTTTTCATTACTCAGAAATCATACTTTTAGTGGGAACATGCTTTGTTTACCCAGTGCACAGCATCCACAAAACCCCGTGCTACTTTGCATCTAACAAATCACAAATAAAACAGAGGCATCTGTTGTTGGTGATTCTTCATTTTTTTTTAAGAGGACCAATGATTTCACAGGGTACATAAGAAGAAAAGTACATTTCCTGTGTGGTTCTGGGCCCCAAGAACAGGTTTAATCAAAATTCCCAGAACATAAATTCCCATGAGAAAGTATGCCTCAGTGGAATGTGGGTGTACATTGGGGACCGTGGAGAAAGGAGAAAGATGGAGGCTGTGGTTGGCTATTGTGTTCAGAGGAGAGGACAAACGTGGCAGAGAACTGTGTGGAGATGTAGACAATGAGTGTGGGCAGAAGATGCTACAAGTAGCAGTCTTTGATTAGTAATGGCAGGGCTGTCTGTACTCATGGATCAAGGTGTGTGAGGTGTTCAGGAAGGACTAGTACCTCTGGTGTGAGGGATTGCTGAGTCCTTTTCAGGGCTACTTATCCACCTTTGGTGTTCACCTTCACCCAACTCTTACCTGTGGTTCCAAGAAGCTGTAGCATGTGCAGCAGCCCATATTGGCAGATGGGCTAAGTTAGTTTGAAGGTAAGCAATAGGCCTCAAACCTGTTGTTGAGTTAGGGGATGTCTACCCCAAACACATGAAGATTTCGCTGGCAGAATGGGTAGATGAGAACAATTTGTTCCAATGGCCATGAAGGTAATTAAAGCAAGTGTGGTGGAGAGCTTAGAGCTTGGTTAGACATGGAAGATGCCAAGGTATCTTCACTGTATCCTGGGCATCTCCAGTCATCTTGACTTTTGTCTTTGCCATTGGACTTCGATGACTCAGGATGAGAGAGTGAGGCTGAAAACTTTGCACAACTCTGATTCACTTAAACCCAATTCACCTATAAGTCAAGACATTACCGTGTGATATCATTGGTCCTCTTCAAAAATGAAGGGCCAACAACAACATCAATAACAACAACCACAACTTATGGTCCACTGCCACCCTATCTCTTTCTGATTCCAGAGGAAGAAAAATGTTTCCTTATTTTAGAGATATTTCTCAGATGGATGTTCTAGGCTACTGTAGTAGAAATCCAGGATTCACAGATTTAGGAATGGATGTTAGGGTATGTCTTCTGTTTTCTATTTGAATGTGAGTTCTTTGTGAACAAAGTCTACCTTACTTTTCTACTTGTATCCCCCTCACTCAGTACATTGCTTGGCCCATAGTAAGTCAAGGTTTTTAACCTGGATTCTAGGAACTTAAAAAAATTTGATAACTGTATTTCAATATAATTGGTTCCCTTTGCAATCATATGTACTCTATTTTATGCATTTGTAATTATTTTTTCTGAGAAGGGGTACATAGACTTCACCAGACTGTCAAAGGGATCCATGAAACCCAAAGATTAAGAATCTCTGTTAATAAAGTATTTCACAAGTACTTGCTTTTTTATTCCTTCATTTATTCAGATGCTTAATCGTGTAATTTTATCTCAATTAAATATTTGGCTTTTTCAATACATAGTTCCTGTTATATCGGATAGTAATTTGTGAACTAAATTTAGGGGACCTTAACTGTTCCCAGGCAATTGGCTTAGGACGATGAGCCAGATTATCCAAGATATTCCCATATTGAATATGGACCACTGACATAATTTCCACAAAAAAAATGCCAAAACTTTATAATTAATCTACCCATGTGGTTTTCCTTCTGCATCAAAGAAAAAAAAAGTCCTTTTGATACTAAGAAAAAAGCCAAGAAATTGTATAGAAACTTTATCTAAAAACTCTTCATGTTTTCATCTTCCAGATGAGGCTTGATTTTCCAGCTGTACCCAATTCTCCCAGTGGAACTGCATTTATACAGAGGTATCTTAATACCCCTGGCCACTTTAGCCTGTCAATCTCATTGCTGTAATTGAGTCCAGCAACCCTTCTCCATGTTCCACAATTAAATATAACCAGGATTTATTAGAGTCCGGCACGGAGGGAACTCAATGGGTGATTTCCTTTCCTAGTCACCAATCAAAACTGCTCGATCTCTCCTGGCCATTTCAGTTTCACTGCCCCCCCCTTCCCCCATGGAGGCTTTTCTTGCTTGTGTTCAGTTTAAAATGTCAGTATAGCTGGTGCTCTAGGTTTTAATTTACAAATGATTTCTGTTAGCCTACGATGGCTCTTTTGATTTATTGGACTGGAGAAGAACTGTCATCCATTATACGTTGTCTTAACTTAATCAACGGTATCTTCTCCCTTCGGAGAATCTCACCTACAAACTCCATGGTCACAATGATAAATGGGTCCACTCGGCTTCTTTTTCTGATTACTCTGAATGAGGCCTAACAAACAACAAGATATTTTCTTTTAATACCATGACTTCCATGAGGAGTCTCTTAAGGTCACATTGGGTTTTACTAGCTCTATGGTGACCTAAAAATCTCAGAATTGATTTCACTGTTGTTTTATTTCTTTTTCAAAAAATTCAAATCCATAATTGACCAGTGTTAGCAGTCAGCAACACTCAAGTCACCAAGATTTCTTAGTTGTTAAGGAGCATTAAAGCCATTTTCATGATTTTTAAAGTGGATCTTCCCTGCAGAGAGAGTAATAGCTTAATAATAGCATCTCATGTTTCTATGGTGCCTCACATACAGTATCTCATTTGATCCTCACAACAACCCTGTGGGTTAGGTAGCATAGGGATGATTTTCTTACAGATGATGCCCAGTTTAGTTAAGTGGTAAGTCAAAGCCACAAGGACCTCAAGCTGGACCTCAAAACCAAGTCAGGGATCTCTTTCCACTGTATCACACTGACTTTTCAGTGCTGTAAGATACCTGAGGGGAAGGGGCAGCACGTTCCCCATGATACCCTATTTTAGATGTGGTATAGATATCGAAGGGCAGCTTGGTGGTACAGTGGATAGGGTGCTGGGCCTAGAAGACTCAGCTTCCTGAGTTCAAATTTGATCTCACACACTAGCTATATGACCTTGGACAAGTCATTTGACTCTGTTTGCCTCATCTGTAAAATGAACTGGAGAGGGAAATGGCAACCCATTCCTGTATCTTTGCCAAAAAAGCCCCAAATGGGGTCACAAAGATTTGGACACAACTGAAAATGACTCAACAAAAACAACAACTGAAATGTATATGTATATGTGTGTGTGTGTGTGTGGTGTGGGTGTGTGTATAATATATATGTATATGTATATATGTATATATATATATGTGTGTGTGCGTGTATATGTGCATATATAGATATGTTCATATACATATATATCTCAAAGGGGGCAGAAGAGGAAAGCATACAATTTAGGAAGTGGATGAGAGGTAGAATAAATATAAAAATGTAATGAGTGGCAAAGTGAATAGAACACAGGAGCCGGAGTAAGGAAGTCTGTTGTTTTTGTTTAATCATTTCAGTCATCTCTGACTCTTCATGACTCCATTTGGGATTTTCTTGTCAAAGATACAGGAGTAATTTGCCATTTCCTTGTCCAGCTCATTTTATAGATGAGGAAACTGAAGCAAACAGGTGAAGTGACTTGCCCAGGGTCACACAGCTAGTAAGTGCCTGAGGCCAGATTTGAACTCAGGAAGATGAGTCTTCCTGACTCTAAGCCCAGTGCTCTATCTACTATGCCATCTAGTTGCCATCTAATGAGAAAGACTTGGGTTCAAATCCTGGCTCAGACACTTACTAGCTGTGTGACTCTGGGCAAGTTACTAAGCTTCTCTGAATCTTGGGTTCTTTATCTTTATCAGATAGGCAAAGAAAGATGAGGAAGCAAGAAATAATAATGATTATTATAAGTGATAATAGTTGTTATAATAAGAAACAGTAATATTTATAGATACAAATAATATTTATTATAACAGTTATTATTATAAGTAATAATAGTTGTTATAAGAAACAGTAATATTTATAGATACAAATAATAGTTATTGTAATAACAATTATCATTAGAAGTAATAATAGTTGTTATAAGTAACATTAAGTTGTAAATAATAATAATATGTATTATTTTAATTATTATTATAAGTAATAATAATCCAGCACTTACTACATACCAAGTACTCTGTTAAGGGCTAGAAATAAGTAATCAAGACAGCCTTTACCCTCATGAAGCTGACATTCTAATGGGGAAGACATATATAGGAGTGGGAGAAGGAAGGAGGCAAAACTGTAGGCAAAGAGAAAAGGGAGGCAAGAATGAGGTGAAGCATGATTGGACTCACTCCTAAAATACTGGTCCTGGGGACGGTGTCACTAATGAGGAGAAGAGGACCCCAAAGTGATAGACCAGGAGAAGTAGGTAGAATTTGATGAATTGAACTGAGTGTGATAAAATGGGGATAATAATAGTACCACCTCACAGCATTGTTAAATGGATCAGATTAAATAATCATCGATGCATTACTAAGCACCTACTATGTACCAGGTATGGTGTTCCATGCTGGGGATAAAAAGATAAATATAAAGCCATTCCCACCCTATTTGAGAGGTACTATGGTAGAGTGGATAGAGAGCTGGCTTCAGAGTCAGGAAGACCTAAATTCAAGTCCCATCATCTGATATATACTGGTTTTTTGACCCTTGAGCAAGTTTCTTATACTCCCTAGTCAGGTGTTGAGCTCTTTCCGCAGTTGACATTGTCTTCTCTAATGCAGAAATTCCCTTTGCCTCCAGACAGTTTGGACCAAACGGACTCAGGGTCTCTGGACCTCTTGACCTCAGAAGGTCTCATTCAAGCTTGGATGTGTCTATCTCCTATTTGAGATCACATTTGATATCTGTGCTATCTATGCTAGCACATATCTATGCTCAGATATCTATGTTGATATCTATGATCAAATCCTGTTGTTTGTTCTTCATTCTTTTTTTTCTTTTTGCTTTTAGGCAATTGGGGTTAAGTGACTTGCCCAGGGTCACACAGCTAGTAAGTGTCAAGTGTTTGGTCTGAGGCCGGATTTGAACTCAGGTCCTCCTGACTTCAAGGCCGGTGCTCTATTCACTGCGCCACCTAGCTGCCCCCTTTGTTCTTCATTCTTGAAGAGGACTAGATGCTCAAATAAAGAACAGTAAGCAGAAGAGTGAGCCAGAGGCCTAAAGTCCAGCTCACCTTGTTGAGACTCTTCCCTCTAGGTGCCATGATGGAGAATGAGCTTATCATAGACAAGGCAGCTTTATAAATAGGAAAGGGGAGATGAGACAAGGCATATAGTAAATGGGAGTTTTCCTTAGGAGCCCAGTTATTTGAGGAAGCTCCTGTCTTTGGTATAACCAAATCTTGTCAATATCACTGATTTTTCTCGATCATTGAATGCCACTGATTCCACCAAGATATGAAAGAAAAAGAGCAGAATGACCAGGGACCATCATAAGTGCCAAGTAGAGATTTTAGTGGTTCCATGCAATTTGACTCAAAATTAAGGAAACATTAAATACTAATATCATGTATTAACCTGGCAACAGAATTTACCTAGCGGGTGCTGTTCAGGAAAGCCACATTTCTGAAGAATTAATGGCAGGCTATTATTATAACAATTTTTGCAAGTCTCAGGAGTGTCTGTAATTAAGAAGTTGAGCTGTGCTTAAAATGATATAGAGTATCATTACTCCCATGGTAAATCATTGTAGCTTGCTGATTTATTGGTTAGTGAAAATTTCTAGGTAATTTTTTTAAACTTTACTAATATAAGGGTTGACACCTTATGCTACCCTCTTACTGGGTAACACAAACTTACAGGATTCTCCTCTTCAGTTAAATATTACTTTGGAAATGAAATGCTACATTGTAAATGGGATAATAGATCCCCAAAAGTCAAGTAATTTTGCCTTTATGAGCCTCTCATCTGAAATGTTATTAACATTAATAATAATTTATAACTGTCCTAAAATTTGCAAAATATTTCCCCACAGCAGCCCTGTGAGGTAAGTAGTTCAAGTATTATTGAAACCTCTTTTGGATAAAGAAAATGTAGCGTTGAGAGGTTAGATTATCTTCAAGGTTTATAGAACCATCAAATCTTAGAACTGGACTTAGGACCTTATAGATAATCCAGTTCATCCTATATTTGATAAATGAATACTTTCTCTGTTCACCTCCTGACTCTGCTTCTGACTCTCTGAACTTTGCCACCATGACTAAGCTGCCTTCTCACTCTAGAAGATCCTGCTGCTTGTGAACTCATCTTCTCTAATTGTTCAGTTCCTCCCAAACCTCTATTTTGAGGAAGGGTACAAGCCAGCCATCTTTAATTCTGTCCCTTTGGCATTCCTTTTGCTTGGATGGTTTCTTCCACAACGTCCATTTAAGGAGGGCACCCAGGCCAGCCATGTCCTAATTTCTCTTTAGGCTGTGCCCTCGATTTTCACTACCATTCCCCTTAGCTGGATTTCTTTAGTTCCTACCACACCTCTATTTTCGGCTTTCTTTTATATGTTGTCTTCCCCCATTAGAATGTAAGCTCCTCAAGGGTAGGGACCATCCTGCCCCTTATATTTATATTCCCAGCATTTAGCACAGTCCCTAGCACAGAGTAAACACTTAATAAATGCTTGTGGCTTGACGACTTGACTGGTTCCCAAAAAGTAGACATCCAATCTCCAATGGAATTCTTCCAGTGTCAAGAACCTACCAAAGTTGCTTATTCTTGGAATAGCTCTAATTTATAGGGAATCTGCCTCCATGCTGCCTCTGTCTTTTGTACCAATTCTGTTGCCCATAGCTAAGCAGAAAAAGTCTAATCTCTATTTTATATGACCCCCTTCCCCCACAAATACATGAGTCAGCTATTGTGTTTCTTCTAAATAATATTTTCTCTAAACATTCCTTCATTCCTTCCCTCTGTCTCTCTCTCCCACCTTTCCTTCCTTTCTTCCTTTCCTCCTCCTCCTCCTCCTCTTCTACTTCTACTTCTTCTCTCTCTCTCTCTCTCTCTCTCTCTCTCTCTCTCTCTCTCTCTCTCATCTCATCTCATTGTATAGTTGTAATCAGAACAATGGTATGGAGTGGGTGGAATATGGAAAAGGAGCATGTATAGTGATATTGTCATGGTATTCCTTTCTCCACAAGTCCTTGAAGAATTCCAGTGATGCAAGATTCAAAGCGAAATGCTCTACTAACTTCTAGCTTGCTCTGACACTTTGGCAGTTTTCTAGCCTGTTCCGAGAGACTTCTGTAGAATTTCATAAAGCAATTGGCACCACACCATAACCTTTTGCATAAGGCCATAGGTTCTGAAGTGATTGTATTCCTCTCCTCCTATGCTGGATCAATGAGGGGAAGTTATGAAGAATGAGATTAATCCTTTTGAAGATTATAAACGAATCTACACTCATTTGTGTATGAAGGCGGACAATGATTCTACTGCCAGTTTCTTCTTTATATTTACATTGTTTTTATACTTTAATGAAATACTTTTTGCTATTGGATTGGTGGTTCTTGCTTAGTGAGCTCGTAGACTCTTACATTGGTGGAAGCTTTGGCTATAATTTGCACAACTGACTTTCTCAAAGAACCACAGTGATGCAGGGGCTTGAGACCTGTATTTCTCAGTTTTTATGATCTGGTTCTACATTTTATGAGGGCTGGTCCAAGAGAGGTATGAGTTGATTACAGCCATTTATGGAGAATTGGGTCAAGCTCAAGTTACCTGTTCCAGTATTGCAGGAAATCATTTAAGATTTGTGTCAGAGATGCAAGGGTTGGGGGAGGATCTGGTTTATATTGATATTTTGAAGCACAGATTGCTTACACCAGCACCCTCAGCATCATACACTGTAATATGTTTATATTAGTACCCTCCACTGGTGGGCTACATTGAATTTTTTAATATGTTTTTTTCTCTCAAAGCTTCATCTACAATTTAACAGCAGTTTTCCAGTGAAGCTCTCTTCCCAGGACAGGCAAGAGTATCTAAGTAAGTACTGTACCACTGTGCAACATTGTCAAGATGTCATTGTTTTTCGTTTTTTGTTTGTTTATTGCTGAAGTTAGCTTGTGCAGAAGTAACTTCAGAGAAATGGAGCACATCAGTGCCAAAGTGTTCTTTTTAATTGGATTGAAGTTACTTTTTAATGGATTAATATAAACTTATTAAACATCAACACAACTAATTTCACTTGCTTAGTAACAATTTACATGTAAATTAATTAATTTCAATGCATAAAATGTCATAATATCCTTTAAAGTCACTCCTTCTATGTCTCTATCATCATTCTTTGTTCATTCATTTCCATTCACTTTTCCTTGTATTCTTTTTGTCCCCATTTTGCATTATTTCATAAAGGTCTTTCCAGATTGCTTTGTATTTCTCATGCTTGTCAGTCTTAGTTGAATTGTAGTTGAATGTAATATGATTCCATTATATTAATATGCTATGATTAATGTGCTTTGATAACCAGTCCCCTATTGTTAGACATCTTGGTTACTTCCAGTTTTTTGAAATCTCAAATAATGTTACTATGAAAACTCTTTTAAAAGATGGCTCTTTGTTTGAAGAGAGTTTTTTAAAACTAGTTTCAGGGCATATTCTTAACAACTGGATTTTAAGTTCCAAACGTCTTATTGCTTTTGTAATACATACTAGATCATGGATTCTTAGTTAGACATCAGATTTGAAGTGACATTATTGAATTGCCATTGTTCAGCAATTTTATAGGCTTTCCCTCACATGTAGAATGCTCTCAACTGGTCAACCACTCAACAAGCATTTATTAAGTGCCTGTTGTTGTTCAGTCATTTTTTAGTTGTATCTGACTCTTTGTGATGCCAGTTGGGGTTTTCTTGGAGGTAACTTACATGTTTGTGTATAATGTTTATGCCCAGCTTTCCACCTTCAGTCTATGAAGTTTACATGGTGAAAAAATGATGATATAAATAACATAAAAGACTTGATGGCAAAAGGGTTTGGGGGGCAACACCTTTTTCAGAAGACAATGACATTGGTGGTCATAGTTGTTACAGTAGTAATATAGGAGAGACCATACCAGTACAATTACAGTAGACAATGCAGGGGCAGAGTGGTGGTGGCAGTGGCATCATTGCCAAGACAAGATGAACACTTCAATCTTGAATAACACATGTTGGGGAAGAATGAAATAATCAGAGACAGGAGAATAATTTTTATAATAATAACAATACTACAAAAACAACTAGCTTTGAAAGATGCAAGAAGAACTCTAATCAACTCAATAACCATCCATGATTCCAGAGGAGAATCCCATCCACCTCCTGACAGAGAGATGAGACATTTTAAAAAATGAGACATTTTTTTTAACAGAGCCAATGAAGAATTTATTTGGCTTGTGTGTATGTGTGTGTGTGTGTGTGTGTCTTTGTATACATATTTTGTTACAAGGATTTCTTGTCTGATTGCATGAGAAATGACAGGGAAAAATAGATTTCAAGTACAAATTTATTTTAAAAAGCTAGTTTATCCCTTCAAATGAATAAAGGAGTAGAAGGAGAATGATGAGGAGAAATGTGCAAATTAATGGAAGACCTTAGTGGACCTGCTTTTGACCCTATATATTTGTGAAAAATAGTACCTCGAGGTCATAGTATTCAAGTGTCTGCAGATGATGGATAGTTAATTAGGTGGTATGGAGAGTGGTCAGGATATTTACTATATCAAATACCACCCCCACCCCACTCCCAAAAGAAAGGAGGAAAAGCCTCTGACTTCATGTTAAATTTGGAAAAGCTGCTCCAAAGAGTGGTGGTTGAAGGAGCTCTTGGATAATGTACTTACTGATGAATGAGAAGTCAAGATAATCTTCTAGTTATTTAGAGATGGAGGTGAAGATAGTCAAGGGAAGAAAAGACATCAGAAACAACACAAAACAGCCTCAGGGGATGCCAGGATGTCTCAGATATGGGATCTGAAGACCAAGAGAGACTCTTCAGTTTAACTAGATGATGTTAAAGGACATTGTTAAATTTGTCTCCTAGTCAAAACTCCTGGGAGACAAATCAGAGAACAGAGCCACCCCAACCATAAGTGCAAAGGTCTCGGGATCAAAGCTCAATGTATCTTACTCTGAGAAAAACAAGTTAAAACAGAATTCTTTTATTACAACTGACCTAGATGAACAGATGTGTATTGGGTATATTCAAGAGAGGAATGAGGATCTATCAGAAACTAAATTCCACTGAATGTTGGGAAAGGGCTAAAGTGTAAGGGATGAGGACTATCATTTACCTCAAAGGCCATAAGCCCAGGCCAACTAATTATTACTTTGCTCTTTCCATCTATACGAGAAGACCTCATTCAACAGTAGCAATGAGGATTGCTCATGTAGTGATTATTATATTCCAGTTGTTTTATGAATGGAAATTGTAGCATGTAATTTTATAGTTTAGGTAGGAACTAGGCCTCTGTGTCATATGGGGTGCTCAGGGAGAACTAACAACTCTGGCATGAGGGCTTGTTGAGCCCTTTTCAGAGCTGCTCATCCACCTTTGGGGTCTGTCACTCAACTCTCACCTGTGGCTCCCATAAGCTGTAGCAAGTACAGCAGCCATACCTCAGTAAAAGCATCTTGGCACATGAGCTAAATCAGGTTGAGGGTAACCAACAGGCCTCAAACCCTTTATGAGTTACGGGCATGTGAAGACTTCCCATGGTATAATAGGTAGATGGGGTCAATTTGTTCCAACGGCCCTGAAGCTGGCTAAAGCAGGTGCTGTGGAGCACTTAGAGCTTGGGCGGACATTGAAGATGCCAAGGTCATCCATTGCATCTCGAACCATCATTATATTGACTGTTGTCTTGCCCCCGAACTTTGATGACTCTGGAAGAGAGAGTGAGGCTGACGACTTCATGCAACTCTGCCTCACTTAGATCCATTCCCTGGCTAGTCAAGACATCACCCATCATACATCATGATGTTTTGGTCCTCTTTGAAAACTGAAAGATGAATAAAAGTGAGCAGTGAGAACTCTGTGGATTGATTCAGATGGACTGCCTGTTTTAGAGTGATGTCATCCCAAGTTTAGAATTTTTTGGGGTGTTGAAAGGAAAGTGTATACTGTGATTCTCCTCTGCCCAAAGCCAGCAAATATCTCAGTGCTGATCAGGATTGACTCTAGTTTCCTTAAAGAACTGGCAAAATATTGTAGGCAACAAATTGGGGCTCAAATCTTGGCCAACATGACAACCTATCGATTGATCAAATGAACATTTATTGAAAGCCTAGCATGTCCCAGGCACTGTGCTAGATTTTTAGGATGAAAATATAGAAGTGAAACAGTCCCTGTCTTCAAGGAACTCATGTTCTACTGTATGTATACAATATATTCAAATCCATGTAAATTAAGATTATATACAAAATAACATACATTGAAAGGAGGGAGGCATCATTAGTCACTGAAGAAAAGCCTCTTGAATTAGGTAGCACTTGAACTGAGCTATCCGTGAACAAGTGAAAAGCAGTCATGAATTCCGTACTCTCTGCCAAACACAGAGCGAAGGGTTTGGGATAGAGAGAGAATAAAAGGATAGACTCTGTTCTCAAGAAAGGCAACATATTGCACAGTGGATAGAGCACCAGCTCCAAAGTCAGGAGGACCTGAGTTCAAATCTGGTCTGAGACCAAACACTTGAAACTTATTAGCTGTGTGACCCTGGGCAAGTTCTTTAACCCCAATTGCCTAAAAAAAAAAGAAAAGTTCAGAGCAGGAAGAAAGGAGTGGCTCATAGCTCCTGAGGACATAGATATAGGGCAAATTGCAAGGCTGTGGAAGAGAAAAAAGGATTCTGAGATCCAGAGGGAGATTATTTGTGGCATCAGGGACAATATGTGATAGATACAGACACAGGAGATCAGGAGATGGAATGTTATGAGTGGAGAACACATGCAGGACACTGAGGAACCTTCCTTTGTGGAAGCTTACAATAAGATAGAGGCCAGTAGCGACAGAGTTCATGGAATAAGTACTGAATCTCCTTCAAAGGAAGGCTGGATCTAAACAGGTTTGCCTTTGGTGACTCCCCATTGTCTGAGGAATGGAAAGATCATCTGAGGAAGCAATTGATTTTGAGAGTTCCTAGATTCCCACTGCATGAATGGCATGTAGAGGTATGCCTAAGTAGCAAGACGCACAGTCCATATCAAGAACTCCTGAACTTTTGGACAGCAGTCTCGAGATATCAGTCATCCTGAGATGAAGGTTTTCTGGAAACATATCAACATAATCATGTAATCTCAATAGGACTGGATTCTATGCCTCACCAAGAGTTAAGAAGCCTCGAAAAGTCCAGATATATCTGGACAATTGGCCATGGATGGAAGCAAGTGTAGGCAACCTGATCAAAACAAAGGCAGGACAAGGTCTTGTAGGAATAGTGTCAAGAGCTATGACTGAGGTGAGCTGAGGGTGGGCAGGAGCAGTAGAGATGCCAAAAATCATTCCACTGATCCATCAAAAAGTTCTCATTTCAACCTTGATGTTACATACTTTAAGTTTGTAATTCTTTTTTCACAGTTAAAAACACAATATACTCAACAAATGTTTATTAAGTGAATACTGCATACCAGACATAGAGCTAGGCGCTGAGATTACAAAGTTAAAAAACCAACAACAGTTCCTGCCCCCAAGGTGCTCACTTTCTATTGGGATAATGTGATACAACATGCATGTAGCTGTAATGTAATGCAAAATGATGCAATATAATTCCAAGAAGGGGGAAATAATAACTGGGGTGGGGGTGGTGGAGAGAAAGAATGAGATTGAGAAACAACTCAAAGAAGGTGTGTAACTGAGCTGTACTTTGAAGGAAACTAAGAATTGTTTAGAGGTCATGGGAGGAGGGTTCACTCTGTGTATTGTCTGATAAGTTCTCATATGTATAACTTCTATGATTTCCTTTTGCTTTTGGCTAATAAATTGATTTATTTGATGTTAACTAGGTGCAATCTTTGTGTAACTGACATTTGGTGTGAAGGGAGTCAAGCCTTGGCTATATAAGTTGAGGCACTTTCCCCACTAAGGGAAAGTGATCAGAAGCACATCTTGAAACTAAAAATGTAACATTTAGGGGGCCATGTTTTTGTTGTTCAGTCATTTCAGTCATATCCAACTCTTGGTGACCCACTGTGGAGTTTTCTCATCAAAGATACTGGAGTAGTTTGCCATTTCCTTCTCTAGCTCCTTTTACAGGTGAGGAAACTGAGGCAAAGAGGGTTAAGTGACTTGCCCAGATACTTAGTAAGTGTCTGAGTCCAGATTTTAACCCAGGGAAATGAGTCTTCCTGACTCCAGACCTTGCACTCTATCCAGTGGGCTACCTGGCTGACCCAGTTACCAATACAATGCCCCCTTTCCTCTATATGCAGTGCTGCTTTTCATAGAAAAATAAAAACATACCTCAAATCTTGGTTATATAGCACAAAGGAATATGCTCAAATGCTCTTAATGCAGTATGAGAAAACTAATGTTCTTGATTTCTAAGTATATGATATTCAGATTATAAAAATAAAAAAATTATCTATTCACTACAGGTGTGATGAAACTCATTTATTTTCAATTCAATTTCCTCTGCCATTGCAAAGGTTCATTACTTTAAACTATCTAAGGCTGTTTCTGAAGGCTCTAGTTGCCAAGGTTAGGAGGGGCCACCAGATAACCGTATTTGTTAATTAGCTAGACTAGAATCCCGTGAAGATTAAGCAAGAGCCCCATTCTAGAGAGCAAATGAGAGGAGATAGGAAGCTGTACTTCTCTCTAGGATGTGTACAATGGCACATAAGTGTGCTTTTTTTTGTTTTGTTATTCTTTTACTGGTTGCAGTAAGGGAGCAGGAATGGAGATGGCAGGAGGCAGAGGAGAAGAGAAAACTCCTGATGAAGAAAGAAGGAAGAAGCAAGCAGAAATGTTTCAAGAATCCAGGAAGCAGGTACCCGACCCCTTTACAAAAAAGGGCAGTAGTAGAAGCGGGTGTCAATAGAAAAGCTGGTCTGAGATCCAGGAAACAGAAGTCCAGATTTTCAGAATTGGGAAGGGGCATTCAATGCTATCTAGTCCAACTTGTAGATTTAAAGTAGTTTCTAGGTGTAGCTCTCCCACTAAGTAGCTATGTTACCTTGGAATGGGTTCTTCATCTCTCTGGGTCTCAGTTCCCTCATCCAGAAAGTGGAAAGGCGGTAGAATTAGTATCCAGTGTCCCTTACGGCTCTGAAATTCAGTGGTTCAAAATGGGTAAAAATCTAGCTTTTTGAGTTTTTTTGCCAAGGGTTTGATGCCAAGAAAAGATTCCAAGTGAGTGATTAAGATTAGATTCTAACCAGAACCTAGGTTACAATTAGAAAATGCTGTTACACAAGTATAAATTGATAGGAAGTAAAGTCATTATTGATCCATCTTAGCATTTGTATTTATTTCATAGGATTAACTCTAGAGAATATCTTTATATTTAGTGTTTGTACACAATTCCTTTCATAATTAAGGGAAAAAGACATTAGCTATTTTACTGTCTTACTAAGCAGAAGGAATAATAAAAATATATGAAATAGTTACGTGATTATAATTCTGGAAGTGGAAGGGACCTCAGAGTCGTTTAGAGTTTATATTTGAGGAAACTAAGGCCCGGACAGGCTGTGACATTCCCAAAGTAGTTGGATCAGAGATCTATAATTGAATGAGATTTCAGAGGTCACACACTTTACAGATGAAGGCAATGAGATCTGAGTAGTAACATCGATTTGAGGTCCAAATCTATGATCCTATGGATTGATTTGCCCAAGATCACATGACAGTAAATATCAAGGTGGAATTTAAACCCAGGTCCTCTGACCCCACAGTCAGTGCTTTTTTCATTTAAGAATTTGAAAGTTTAGCCCCATAGTCTCTCAGAACTAGACACATTGTCAGAGGTCCCATAATCTAGCATACATCTGAACATGTACCATAACCCTCCTAATGAGTGATTGACCAGCCAGCCTTCATTGAAGACCTTCAGCAACAGAGAGAGCATTTCCTCCTGAGAAAGCCCGTTCCAATTGTAATCAGTTCTAATAATAGGAAGCTTTTCCGTACTTTGAGCCAAATTATGTATCTGCACCTTCTGTACTCAAATGGATCTATGGTCCAATGCATATCCTAACACATTCATGCCTCCCTTTCCTGTGTGGTTCCTACGCATGTCCTTCCAGAAGTTCTCTATAGGGCCCACATCCAATGCTCTGGAGGTCATCTTTGGTTTCCAAGCTGCCCACTTCTCATCTCTCCATCTTACAACATGACCAACCCACATTCTCTTCTGTCACTCAATTCTTCAATGACATCTTAAGCTCTCCTCTTCTTCAGAATTCCTTGGTTTCATTTCTTCTTCCTGCAACCAAGTAAAACAAGGCTCATCCCTCTTTCACATGACAGCTGTCCATATACTTGAATAACCAATAAGTTAATTTAATTCATTAGCATTTATTAAGTACCTACTATGTGGTAGTCACTGTGCTTGGGCACCTCTCCCAATTTTTCTTCCTTAGGCTGATCATTTCTACTTCCTACAACTGATATTCACAGGGTATGGTTTCTAGTCACCTAAATATCCTTCCTCTGGAGCTGCTCCTATTTATCAATAAAATAGGATGCCCAGAACTGAATATCATATTTCAGATTTTTTCATCAGGACAGAGTGCCCTTGGGATAAATTTAATCTTACATTTAATTAAAAAAAAAACCATCCACTGCCCAAGTACTGAAAGAAGAAGAAACAATGTGAACAAAAATGTCTTGGTGTTGTAATGGGCTGCCAGCTCAAAGGGAGTCAATGGTGACATGACAATCAAAGAAACTAGGGCCATCTGATTCTACATTAAAAGAGGTGTAGCCTCCAGAGTGATGGAGATGATCAGCCCATTGCAGCATTACTGTTCTATGGGTCAGGTGATCGCCTGGAATGTTGGCAAAGCTGAATACCAGGGTAAGAATCTGTAAGTACCGGACAGAATAGTATCCTGTTCTCTCAAAATGTAAGGGGGACTGAAAAATGGCTTGAACTTGTCCCCTTCTTTCTCCAGCTCATTATACAGATGAGGAAACTGAGGCAAATGGGATTAAGTGGTTTGCCCAGGGTCACACAGCTAGTAAGTGTTTGAGGCCAGATTTGAATTCAGGGAAGATGAGTCTGCATGACTTTGGGCCTAGCACTCTGTCCCCTCTGTCACCTCGCTGCCCCATTACTACTACTATCACTGCTGCTGCCACTACCACTACTACCATCGCCGCCACCACCACCATCACCACCCCTACTACTAAATAACAACAACAGCAATAGCTGGAGCGTATAGTATATCCCTCCACTATATTATGGGTTCCATGAGAGTGAGGGACCATAGTTTATTTTATAGAATCACATACTTAAAGAAGAATGAGAGTGGGAAGAGATCTTAGTGGCCATCTATTTCAACTCATACCTGAAAGGAATCCCCACCAAAACATATCCAAGAAGTGGTTGCCCAGCCTCTGCCTGAAGGTCTCTAGGGAGGGGGAACCCAACACCTCTCCAAATGGCCCATTCTACTTTTGGACAGCTCTGATTGTTTTGCTATTTCCTTGATAGCAAACTGAAATTCACCCCTTGACAACCATTCTGACTGCTCCTGGTTCTGAATTCTGGGGCTAAAAGTCTAATCTGTCTTTTGCATGAGAGTCTTTCCAATACATGAACACAGTTATTCCATCTGACCAGAGTTTTCTCTTCTGCAGAGTTAATGCAGTTCCTTCAACCAATTCTTATATGACATGCATTTATTTAACTTTGTATCTCCCTCAATACTGAGCATAATGCAAAGGGGATAGATAGATAGATAGATAGATAGATAGATAGATAGATAGATAGATCGATTGATAGATCGATAGATAGATCGATCGATAGATATATAGATATAGATAGACAGATAGATAGAGGAGTTAGATTAAAGTTTATTGAAATGAATTTGTTAACATTGAAATATGTCTTCTCAAGCTGAATTGAGTAATGAGCCAGGGGTCTATAATTTGGTTCATAAATGTGGGTACCCTCTCAATTGGTGCAGATTCCATTTCATCCCTACTTTCTTACCTGTGTGATTCTTGCCCAGGTCTTTCCAAAAAATCCTCTATGGAGGCTCTTCAGGGCATTTTAGTCTTCGGTAGGTAACAGTGCAATATTTAGGTTATCTGTCAGATATCTCTCTTTGCATATCCTGCTCATTTCCTTTTCCAGGTGCACACATCCTTGAGGCTGTGTTCTGTCTTGTCTCCTGCATACCAGTCATTACTGGTAATATTTGGCAGCCTGCATACACCCATCATGGATCTTTCCATTTGCTCTTTGGCTTATCTTCCATTTTGATCCTTCTGAGACCGTTGTCTTTCTCTACACAATTTTTACCCTGAGATTTGCTCACACTGTAATAATCCAGGGTCACCTCCACACCATGAGGAAGCATTGCAGGGAGATTTTTATGGAGGTTGTGTAGGGTTGAAAGCAGAAAGAATTTACTGACAGTCACTGTTGTTCAATACTCCCAAGAGGTTACTATTGAACTCCATGGCCTCTACTTCTCTGGAGATATTTTCAAAATAGAGTTTCATGTCTCTGGGAATCTTTAAATAACATTCTAGAATGATGCAGGATGATAGATTTTTGAACCATTCAGTGTCTCTTCCAGTGATATATTTTATCCTCCTTTATCTGTTTTCTTTAGAGTTTATCAAATCAAGCTTACAACAGATGAGGCTTGTGTTCTTTTATTCGTGGGAGATGTGGAGCCCAAGGAATAGTGGTGTCTAGGTGACTGAGGAGGGAGGAAGCGTGTTAGAATGGAAAGAACCCTGGCTCTAAATAAAGGTAGAGTGAGTGGGTACAAATCCCACCCTCTGAGGCTTATTACCATTATGATATGCATAAACCCCAGTTTCCTTATGTATAAAATGAAGAGGTTTGATTAGATGATCTCAGACACGGCTTTCAACTTGAAAGTTATGAATCCTATGAAGTGCTTCTCTTAAAAATAAAGCTTGGATGACTCCAGTGGTGGGAACTTCATTTAACAATGAGGATGCTTGAGGCATATAGAGGTTAAAGGAGCTGCCCAGGGTTAGGGAGCTCATAATTCAAGCATTTATTTTAATTTTTTTTTTGGCTAGGCAATGCAGTTAAGTGACTTGCCCAGGGTCACACAGCTAGTACGTGTTATATGTCTGAGGCCAGATTTGAATTCGGGTCCTCCTGAATCCAGGGCTGGGCTCTATTCATTGCACCACCTAGCTGCCCAATTCAAGTATTTATTTAGCAACCTTGCTGCCAAGCACTCCGCCCCATGATGTGTATATATTGATCTAAGACAAACCAAAAAAATAGTCTGTGTCAGAGACTTAATTTCAATCCAGGTGTGACGCCATACCCATCATTCTATTCACTACACAGATACATATCCATAACATTGTTTCTTTAAAAAAAAAAAAAGAGGGTCTGTGTATTGTGTTGTATGAAGGGGTTGAAGTCAGGACTTAGAATTTGGATAATCCCTGATGTGGAAACTCACTTTACTAATGTAGACAGGCAACTTAGTTGCCTAGGAGCAGCAAGAGGTTAAGTGACTTTCCCAGGGTCACTTAACCTGCATGTGTTAGAAGCAGGGCTTGATCTCCAGTCTTCCTGACTGCAAAAGTAGCTTGTCATCCAATGTGACATGATGGTTCTCCACTTTACCAGAGATGAAGCAAATGCTCATTTTGTTCATTGGAGGTAGGAAACTTGTATCCAAAGAATTTCCCCAATTCTTTTGTACCACACCTGTGACTATACTCACAAGAAAACTCCTTCTACCAAAGCATATTGACAACTATTTTTCAATTTATATCTTAGAGAGTTACCTAGAGGTTAACAAACTTTCTCATGGCCACCTGCTCAGTCTATGTCAGAAGCAGAACTTTAATCACTCTGAGGTCAATTCTCTATTTACTATACTTATGGTGTAAACAGCATAAAATCTGCTTGCAAGTCACCATTTTATATGTGCCTGGAGAAAATCTCACATTCAAAGGGTTAAGTAGGCAGCATAGATGTAAGTAAATTTCCATTGACAACCTCTGAATATCTCAGTTCTGAAATCAAACATCAAATGACAGGAATATAAAAGTCTGAGCATGATATGAAAGTCATATCCCATTATGCATCACATTTTAATTACAGAGAATGATATCTGTGTTAATAATATGGGCAATTTTGTAGGAGCTCCTACATTATCAGTAAAATACAAACTTGCAATAAAATTATTGAAGAATGAAGCATCACACCTTTGTTGCAAAAGAATCTACATTAAGCTTGAAGAGAGCAAATAATGAAGAATGAAAGGAGTCTTTGTTACTCAGGGATTTCTATGCACTGCCAAAATGTCAAATAATCCATTTAATCAATCAGAAAATTAAGGGATGTGGCAAATCTCGAGGTAGTTTGAGGTTACAGCTGTGCAAAATTGTTCAGCTAGAGCGCCGAGCTGATGTCACAATAGCAATCACTTAATGATTCACTTTGTGTGACTTTGTTGATGTAAAAATACAATTTATGTTTCAAATTAATTGCAGCTGCATTCCAACTTGAATATCATGTGTTTTATCCATAAGGATGTTTGTATGAATTCTTTCAATTCCAGCTCCAGAAAATTTCTTTTTTTGGGGGGTGATGGGGGAAGTGGGAGGAGGTTGATTTAAAAAAAAAGTACTCAGGATTTCTTAGCCAAAAAAATGGGACACAATAAAAAATGGCCATGTGGTGGGATGGAAACTTGGGAACCCTTGGGAAAGAAATCATAGGAAATTTTCTCTCTGTAGACATGGATTGACGAGCTTCCTAGGACTATAACAGATAAATCCTAAGGAGCTGTCCAAAGTATCTCATCTATCCCCGTTGTCTTGAATATAGCTCCCACAATGGAAGTTATCATGCTTTATTTTTAAGGAAAATACTTCATAGTACGATGGATTAGAGTTGGAAGAGATCTCAGAGACCATCTATCCAAATATCCTCACTTAGGGGCAGCTAGGTGGCACAGTGGATAGAGCACCGGCCCTGGATTCAGGAGGACCCGAGTTCAAATCTGGCCTTAGACACATAATATTTACTAGCTGTGTGACCCTGGGCAAGTCACTTAACCCCATTGCCTAACCAAAACAAAAGAAAACAAATATCCTCACTTAGAAAACAGGATCTCATGGAGGAGAAGTGACTTGTCCAAAATCAGAAAGGTAATGGGTATCAGAGATTGGATTTGAACCTACATCTTCTAGTTGTTCACACAACCAGGGAGAATTGGAGGTTAGATTTGGATCCAGTCTTACTGATATCAAGACCAACATGTGATCTGCCATGTAACACTGCCTCCATAATTTTGGTTAGCAAAGTAATAATAAGCACTATTCTCCAATTTAGTACAGAAGCAGGGCTGCCATAAACCTTGAGAGGGAAGTATTTTGGAAGGGGTTGGAATGGAGAGAGCTCTGCAGCAATAGAAATGACACTTAATTTGGAGTCATTGGACCATGTTTCAAATTCTGGTTCTGCCACTTATGGACTATGCTAGTGCAAAATGAAGGAACTGGACTCAATGTTTTGTCTGGTGCTTTTAATCTTTTGATCTATGATCTTATTAATATAAGAAGTAGAAACATTTATGGTTTATTTAATGAGAAGGATTTTCCCAATTGCAGTTCAAGAGTTATTGAGCTTTTACACATCAAGAAAGGGAAAATAAGCTCACACAAAATCTTTATTTGAGGTAGCAACATCCATCCTGAATTTGATAGCTTTTCACATCATCTTTTTTTATAAGATAGTGAAGTAAATGGAAAGGTATAAAATTATCATAATTTTATAGATGGACAAACAGATTCAGGTAACATAGGCAACTTATACTATAATTGTGCCTTTAGTTAGTTGCTAAGTTAAGGAAAAGCCCCAAGACTCTGACTTTCTGCCTTCTATTTCCTATCCTAATGCTGTTTGTTCCAAATAACTTTGCCTCCATGCTGTTTGTTCCAAATAACTTCATCAGTATTATAATTAAGTAAATGACTGAATAGTAATTTCCACTGTGATGTTGTAGAAAGAACACTGAATGTGATTTTAAAACCTTCTTGTACTATTTACTCCCTTGTTTACCTTGGAAAAGTCACTTAACCTCTTTGTTTCTGAATTTCTTCATCTCTTCACATTCACAAATTTAGATATGGAAGGGTCACCTAGTGTGACTGCTTCCATGTCTAAATTTGTGAATATGTATACACACATAAGTATTTGTAGTCAACAAAACTGACACCTTGATTCATTAAGTATGTTTTCCCAATGCTTATCTAGTTATTTATTGGTTAGGAATTAATACAAATAGTCAAATAAATCTGTGATCCATTCGGAAATTTCCTCCAGTGATGCAGATAATAGCCCATCCATGAATGGCCTTCCTAGGTGACCCTTGTCCATATCTTCCCATAAGTTTGCCACGAGGGTCCACTGAATATTCTGGAGGTCTTCCTCCTTCTCTGTTGGCATTGTGTGGGTACCTATTGAACAGTCTGGCTGTCTATCTGTCATCTCTCACCCTCACCATATAACCAGTCCATTTTCTCTTCCTGTCATACAATTAATTCCTTAAGGACATATTTTCCTTCTCTCGTTCTTCATTGGTTAGGCATTGCAACATGTTCACATCTATCGTGCATGTCTTTCATTTTTAATCCTTAAAGGACTGTTTTCCATGTTTCACTGCTATGTAGCAATAGTGGTAAAATGTTGGTGCTAAAAAAATACAGCTTTGCTTTTGTGGAGATCTTGGGGTCATTAAAGGAGCTTTATAATTTCCCAAAGGCAATTCAGTCTACTCTTCTACTCTTGAAACAAATAGAGGAAAATAATTTTTTTTTCCTATTTGCCATTCATATTTTTCAAAAAGAGACAAATGCCTGCTTGGATCATATAACATATGAGATTCTTCCTCCTTGTCTACTATATTCCTTGTTCTTACTCCACACCTGTCATCAATTAGGTTTCTTCTAAAATATCTTGTGGAAAATGGCAGGCAGTATAGTATTGTGGTTGGGGATGGGATGGGAATGAGATATTAATTTCTTAGGTATAGGGAACTCCAATATGAGAAATTGAGCTCTACCATCTGAAAGTTCACTTCCCAATACTTGCTGCAGGCATGTTTATTATGCTTGCTCAGGGTGGGCAAAAAACCCAATAACAATAATGACAACAATAGAATAACAACACAAGTAATTTCAGCTCTGGTTTGCAAATGCCTTCAATAGAGTTGAAGCTCCTTTCTTTTTGTCCTGTATCCCCAATACCTAGCATAGTGCTTGCAGTGTTGTAGACACTTAGTCAATAGACATTTGCACCAGGAAATGTGGTAAGTGCTGGGGATATAAATTTAAAAAAAAAGACATTCACTGCCCTCAAGAGGCTTACAATCTAGTGAGGGCTAAAGCTCTAAAGATAAAGGTACAGGTGAGGGGGGTAACTGGTAGGAGCAGGGGCATGATGGAAAGCACAAAGAAGTGTATCAAAGTGAGAAATGGAGATATGCCTGGCTTGGGCACCCTCCTTAAATGGAGATTTATGAAGGAGCTCTTACTTTTGCCTTCCAATCAGAGGTGCAACAAATGCTTGTTAAATCGAATTGTTCAATATCCCACCAGGTACTTTTTAGGCATCCCTCACTTGGCCATTTCTGTACTCTTCAGTTTCCCTCAACCATGTACACATTGAGGATTGAGAGAGAAAGGAACTCATTTAGAGTAGAGGACCTGGGCTCAAAATCGAGGCCTTTAACTTTGTAACTATGTGACTTGAGGCAAGTCTCAACCTCTGCAGGCCTCTGTTCTTTCATATATAAAATGGGGTCTTGAACTACATGGCTTTTTCATGTTCATTAAAGCTCTAAAACCATGATCCTCTGATCTTTGCCTTACTCCATTCCTTGTGGTGCCTCAACTATTCAGGTAGAATATAAGCTTGTTGAGAACAGGGCTTATATTTCTTTTCATTTTCATCATTTTATCTCCATCGCCAAGCACAATGCCTGGTATGTATTAGGCTCTTAAAAATGCATGTTTAACCAAATTTAATTGAATCCAAAGAGTCCAAAGTGTACTATGAAGTTGGGGATCCCCTCAGACAAGTATGGTACATGTCAAAGGTGATAGGATATCTCTCTTTCCTCTGCTTTATCTTCCTTACTGTCTCATCTGTCCCAAGCACTAAATTATCCCTGGCAAGATTTTTGGAAGTATATGCCCAGAGCAAAGAGAAAGGTGGGAAGAAGATGAATGACCATTAAGTCTGTTATGTTTGAGGATCAGCTTGTCAAAGACATCCACTCCAATAATAAATTTTCATGATACCTTTCTCTGAGAAACATAAAGCCCTTTATAGACCTTATCTACTCATCTCTGTTCCTGTGAGAAATGTAGGGGTTGCTGTTATTACTGTTAAGGTTAAGTGATTATGGTCACACAGCCTCACACAGCCTATCTCCAGAAAAGTCAGTAAGAGACCAGAACACAGGTTACTTGACTTTTCAATCTAGCCCTATGGCTGTGGGAAGATATTGACACATATGCTTCCTTGTGTTTCTTTAAGCACAATTTCCTTTTTCCAATGAGAAATTCACCTTCCTGTTATCAATTTATTAAAGTTGCACTTGTAAACTCTACTTTCCAGCCAGACTAGACTACTAGCAGGCCCCTGACCCCATGCTCGATTTTCTACCGTTAGTACTTGCCACTAGACATGCCCCCATGGCTGGTCTGCACTTCCTCCTCCTCCTCTACAGTTCTGAGATTCCTTCCCTTCCTTCAATGTTCAGTTGCCACTTCCATTGAAGCCTTTGTTCATGACTCTATATGGTTCCTCCTGCCTTAACTTTCCTAGCTGTTTGCCTCAATTTCCTTATCTGTAAAATGAGCTGGAGAAGGAAATGGCACACCACTCTGGTATCTTTGCTAAGAAAACCCCAAATGGGGTCATGAAGAGTCAGACACAACTGAAAAATGAATGAACAAATAAAAGTGAAACTTCTTGAAGGTGGGGACCATCCATTTAGGTCTTCATATCTCTCCAAAATAGCACAATGCCTTAAATACAATAGTTTTTTTTTAAATAAATGCCTGTCAAATTGAAATATTCCTTCGGCAATGGAAAATAAATCTTGTTTTGAATTATAATTGTTAATAAACAGACCCATATGTAGTAAGCAGGCTACAAGGGAAGGTTAAAAACATCCATCCACCTACAAAAATTTTATTGGCCCTCAAACTCTCTGCTGAGTCTTTCTATTCTTCCCAATGTGAATGAATGAATAAAAAACCACTTATTAACCAGTTAATTTAGACACGGACACAGAATCAAAATGATGATGCATCAATAATCATAATACTAATACATTTACAAAAAGGTGCTTCAAAAGTCAGTGTGTTTTTAAGCTATCAAAGCTTTTTTTAAAATTATTAATGCTTAAAACTGCACTATACTTTTTGCGATATCCTATATAGGACATAATGGTTTGAAAGCACTTTGCTCATAATTCTCTGAACAAGTAGTATAAGTATTATTATTATTATTATCATCATTTTACAGATGGTGAAACTGATACTCAGAGTAGTGAAGGGATTTGACCATGAGCAATTAGCTACAAAAGAGAGGTGAGGGGTAGGACTCAAACCCGAACCAGATTTTCTGATTCCAAGTTCACTATATTACCTTTGGTGCTGGGGCTAGGGAGTGAGTGGAGTCACTCAATGTTTCCATTTTGTATGAAGCCAAGCTCAAAGGCAGCCTTGGATTTAAGTTTGAGCAAAAAGAACCTGGGTTCAAATCTATGTTCTGCCACTTATTACTTGTGTGATCGTGGGCAAGTCACTTAACTTTCCTAGGTCTCAGTTTACTCTCTGTATAATGAAGTGATTGGATTAGATGACCCCTAGACTTCTTTCCAATTCAAAATTTATGATCCTAAAGTCACTTAAGGGATTCTTAGTATTTGAAAAGATTTTATTATGTTCAATAGACATTTTTAAGTATGTGTGTGGGACTCACGTGCCACTCACACATACATACACCACATACTTTTGACATGTTTGGTAGTAGAAAATGAGAATCTAGATAGGATCTTTGTTTATTGGCACACCTGTGTAATTATCTACCTAGATAAAACATGCTAGATATGATGAAGTAAAAAGGATGCTGGATCTGAAGTCAAGGGACATGGGTTCAAATCCCAGCCTTATTACTAGCTACTTGGCTGACCTTGAGGGAGTCATTTCTCATCAATTTCCTCTTCTGTAAACTGGAGTAGTTGGACTAGATGCCTCTTCTGGTTCTACAGCTAGCATCCTAAGACTATTTTTGGAATGAATGTGGGATGTACTTGGTTTTGAACCCTCCCACTGGGTAAATTCTGTCTACCATGCAGACTGATACTCGGTGGGCAACTTCTAGTCTTAGAACATTGACTGGGGCACTGTGAGATTAGACTGGCTAACAGTCACAGACAGTGTGTCAAAGGTGGGATTAGAACCTGCCATCAGTGTTCTTGACTTCAAGTCCAGTTCCCTGCAAACTCTGTATTGTTTTTCTATTCCAAAATTGTTTTCAACAAGATAGCTTTCTTATTTCCAAATTCTTTCTTTCTGATTTCTGGATTTCAAAGCTAACTAGGAGTGTTTTGTTTGTATGTGTTTTAAAGTAACATAAGCCAAATTCCTTTGATAGACTAGAGCTCCCCATACTTCCTGAAAGGGGGAAGACATGTTATATAGTACCTACTATGTGCCAGGCACTGTGCTTTTTACAATGATCTCATTTTATCATCACAACTGCCCTTTGATATAAGTGCTATTATTATCCCCATTTCGTGAGTCAAGGTTAAGTGACTTTTCGAGAGTCATACAGATTTGAATTTGAGTTTTCCTGACTCCAGGCCTAGTGTCCTATGTGCTACATCACCAGCTGCCTCAGAGAGATGGCATGAAAGCAGACAGACAAGGTCAGACAATTCATAAGCTCACGTCAAAAACAGAGTGCATTCTTTTAGATTAGAGAGTAGGAGGCTAGTGACATAGGCAGGTGGGGTCCAGGAGCAGCTACCCACAGGTTCATGTTTTTACTAAAACTGATACTGTAGCCATACCTGAAAGAAACCAAAAGCAAGAACCACCAGGCTAAAGTGAATAAATAGTCTGCATGCCCATGGCCATCATCTCTCTGATATCAAACTCCCTTTAGTTCTGTCTGGACCTAAGGCAAGTTAATGTAGCTGAGAGTAATTTCTACACATACAATACCTATGAGAAACTAGAAAAATTCATTGATAGTGGTTTTGGTTATTTGGTTACCACTATTAATTTAGCTATTTGTTTGCTAGGCAATTCTCCATATTCATTTGTGGTATAGTAGATTGAGTGTTGGCCTTGGAATCAGAAAATGAAGTTAGATTCAAATCCTGCCTAACACATTTATTAGCTGTGCGATCATCAATGAGTCATTTATTAAGCACCTACTGTGGGCCTGAGTGAGTGGGTAGACAACCGGTCTTGGATTCAGGAAAATCTGGATTCCAGACCTGCCTTTGACACATACAGACTATATAATCCCAGGAAAATAATTTAACCTCTTGATACTCTAGACAACGTTTTACTGGAATTCTTAACCATTTTTGTATCATGGACCCTTTTACCTAGCTGGCTAGGCCTATAGACCCCTTCAATAATTTTGAAATGCATAAAATAAAATATATGGGATTACAAAGAAAACCAATTTCATTGAAAGATGGTTATGAAGATATTTTTTAAAAGTGCACAAACCCCAAGTTAAGAACCCCTGAAAGCCAGTAAGCTTGGGAGAAGGTGCTGACTTTGCATTGATAGAAGGATTTTCCTCCTCTAGGAAATCACAGGTTCTGTCCCTATGCCTACTGATCCTACTGGGCTCATGTGAAGCTTGGATGAGGTAATGTCCATAAAGGGATTTGCAACTATTAATGCACTTCATAAATGAGGGGATGGAGCTATTCTCAGAGTCTAACAACACATTAAAATGTTTCTGAGTTTCCCATAAGTGTGCTAGAATTCAAGACCTCTGGCACTTAAGGCAGGGAATTAGCCTTAGCCAAAATGTTCACATGCAGGAAGTGTGATCTATCAAAATGTCAGGTGAAGAGATCATGGAAGGGGATGTGGACGGGGGTGGGGTGGGAATGGGTTGCTGGGTTTTTATCTTTCAGTTGCCACCTCATTTTCTTGAGGCAACTGCTGTGAAGTTCCAGACAGAGCAGGAACCTTGGGCAACCAGGCCACATGTAGTGATCATTTCCTATGTCCCCAGCCCTACATGGCCAAGTAGGGGGTTCTGTTTACCTTCCCATACTTAAAACTGCTTTCCCAGAACATATGTGTACATTTTGTGTGTATGTATATGATACAATATATGTAATATATTAAATATGTAACATTATACATACACACATACATTCACACATATATTGATATAAACATATGTATATATATATATATGTATTCACCATACATCCACTTGGGTATATTTATGTGTGTATATATTTATGTATGTGTGTATAGACATATACACACATTTTGTTGTTCTTTGTTCTCAAAGAGAACCAATGACATCACAATGTTGGGACCAAAGTCCAACGTGTCCCACTATGGCTGACCAGATCCATAGGAGCTTGGAAGGATCCACTACAGGTTGGGCACAGATTTGAAGTGTACATGTCTCTAAATTTACACATCTCATGTTTCTTTTGAACTACCGCAATTCTGCTTTGTTCACAGACACAGACAGGCACACACACACACATACACACACATACGGGATTCCCATCAAGCATATTCTAGGCATAGCGTCCTAATTGAGCTAACATCTTCAAGATGAGCTTTTTAATTGTCTTGAGCTGCTATGAACATGAGTCATTGTTTGGGGTTTAGCAGCAAGAGTCAGTGACCTTCTCTGGTTCACAGTTTCCTCATCCGTAAAATGGCGATAATAATACCACGCAGGGTGGCTATGAAAACCAAATAGGAGAAGGTATTTCAAGTATGATGGAAGCCTTTAAGCTCTGTGCTGTAGGGGATAGAATTCTAGGTTTGGGAACTACAATCTCAGACACTTAGTAGGTGGGTAAATTGGGGTAAATAGCAGTCTCTCTGAACCTTTGTTTCCTCATCTGTAAAATGGGGATAATAGGAAAACCTAGCTTACAAGATTGCTGCAAGTGTCAGAGGAGATAATGTATAAGTACTTTACAAACCATAAAGGTCAAGAAGCATGAGCTGTTAAGGATTTAGAAATAAAGCCTCTGCCCATCAGTGGAGGAATGAATAAACAAGTTATAGCACATGAATATATTATGTCAAGGATGGGGCAAATACAAAGATTTCAGAGAAACATGGGAAGACCTACATGAATTGATGCAGAGTGAAGTGAGTAAAACCAGGAAAACAATATACTTAGTGACAGCTGCGTAAACATGAGGAACAAATCAGAAGTAAATGCCCTATAATTATAATTGCAAAGCTTAGCCCTAAAAATCTGTCAACAAAATGTATCTCTTCTTCTTTGCAAAAATGGGGAGGCGGACTGTCAGTGCTGAATATTGCATATTCTGTCAGATACTTCTGATGCATTGTGTTGCTTTTTTTTTCCTGAACTGCTTCTCTCCCCCTTCATTCTTTGTTTAAAGGAATGGCTTATTGAATAGAGGAGGGAAAGGGATATTGTGCCAAAAGAAGGTTATATAATCAGTCATGAATCAAAAAGTACCCTACTAGGAATTGGGAAGAGAAAGATAAAATGAAACAAATAATTACATTTAAAAATGAAGGTTTTTCCCAAGTATTAAGTCTTTCTTTATTTCTACCTGTCATCTCCCTGCCACACACTAAAATAAATCATTGTAACAAATAACCATAGTCATGCAAAATGAATTCCCGTATTGGGCATGTCTGGAAGCACCTGTCCCATTCTGAGGATCAGTTTATCACCTCTCTGACGGGAGATGGGTAGCATTCTTTATCATCAGTTGGAATCATAGTCAGTCATTGTGTTGATGACAGTTCTTAAGTCTTTCAAAGTCATTTGTCTTTACAATGCACATGGTTGTTATTGTATACATTGTTTTGATTCTCTTCATACAAATACTGTTCTCTTCACTTCATACAAATACTTCCCAGGTTTCCTTGAAACTATCCTTTCCATTTATTTATTACAGCACAATGGTATTTCCATTAGATTTATTTACCAAAATTTGTTTCACCATTCCCCAATTGATAGGCACCCCCTCAGTTTCCAGTCCTTTGCCACCGCAAAAGAGCTGATAGAAAGATTTTTGTTCATATAGGAACTTCTCTATCTTTGATCTCCTTGGAGTACGGACAAGTTAGGGGTATTTTTGGGTAAAGGATAGGCACAGTTTAGTAACTTTGGAGGCATAGTTCCAAATTGCTTTCCAGAATAATTGGACCATTTCACAGCTCCACTAATAGTGCATTAATGCATCTATTTCCCCACAGGCCCTCCATCATTTGTCATTTTCCTTTTTTTTTTTGGTCAATTTTTTCCATTCTGATGGGTATGAGCTGGAATCTCAGAGTTGCCTTGATTTTCATTTCTTTAATTATTAGTGATTTAGAGCACGTTTTCATGTGGCTATGGGTACCTTTGATTTCTTGCCTTGTGAATTGACTGCTCATAACCTCTAAGCTGAATAAGTACATTAAAAAAATTACAGTGGCTATAAAACTTTGTGCTAAGTTTTGAGTGGGAATCCAGAAAAGAGAAGAGGTGCTGTGATAAAGTAGAATGAGAATAGAACTATGTCAGAAGACCCAAGTTCAAGGCTTATCTCTGCTCCTCATTAGCTGTTTGACCTTGAGAAGTAGTTCCCCATCACTGGGCCTTGGTTTCTTTATCAGTAAAACAAGCATTAAATTAGGTAATCTCTCAGGTCCCATCTTAGTGCTAATGTTCTGTCATCCTGATTCACTGAATCACTGGGGATGTTAAACAAGAGTAAAACCATCTTAAGCTTCAAAGGACCTTGTGTAGATATGTATATGAGATAAAAGCAATGAGTAATTTTGTGCTCTTTGTGTGGGGGGAGAGAAAAGCAAAATATATTTTTATTTAAAATACATTTTCATTTATATCATTTGTTTTTAAATACCTATATTTCCTAATCATTTCTCTCTGCCACCCCCTCCCAGAGAATCATCCTTTATAGTAAAGAATAGAAAAATAAGGGAGGGGGAGAGAGTGAACAATTCAGCAACACTAACCTACAAATAAAAAAATTGTCATCAAGAGTCCATAATCTGGCACTTGTGAACTTTTTTAAAAAATACGTGTTTGGATAAGTGTATTTCAGTATAATTGGTTTCTGTTGAAATCATATGCATTTTTATTTTATGCATTTACAATATTATTTTGAGAAGGGAGTCATAGGCTTTATCAGTCTGCCAAACAGGTCTGCAACACAAAAAAGGTTAATAAACTTTCATAACATATAGTGTTGCACATCCATGATCTCCCACTTCTGCAAAGAAGCAAGGGTAGAAGTCTCCCCTTCTTTGGGGACAAATTTGATCACGATGTTGCAATGTTCTCCTTTAATTGTGTTGTTCTTATTTTCTGTCCATTTACATTGCTGTAATCATTGTGTATATACTTTCCCTGGTTCTTCTTACTTCACTTTGCATCAGTTCATATAAATCTTCCCATTCTTCTTATAGCACAGTAATATCCCATTATCTTCATGTACCATGACTTGCTTATCTTCTTCTCAGTAGATAAGCATCTACTTTGTGTCCAGTCCTTTGCTACCTCAGAAAGTGCTGTGATAAATATTTTGGTGTATATAGGACCTTTCTTTTTGTCAATGACCGCCTTGGGGAATATACCTAGCAGGTAAAATACATTTTCATAGTAATCTATATTGCACTCTCCACAAAGAGAAAATGAGGTCTTGTTTGTATGTATCTAGGAAGATGGATATCTGTCCACGTCTGGTGCTGCCCAACCCCAATGATGGGAAGGACACAGAGATAAATGTACACTTTAGGTCCATCTATTCACTCCCATGCATTTTTTTTGGTGACAGCCAATTTGTGTTAGCATTAGGAAATCACAAAATGGAGCTCCCAAGTAAGAGCATCATCAATCTTCATTTTCCTGAAGTTCTAAAAGACAGGGCAAATGTTTCTATGGCCTTCTGTGCCCTGGAATTTTAAGAATTACAATCAGAGGGGAGGGGGGAGGTAGGAGGGACCAGGATGGACAGTTAATGGGGAACATCCAAAGAATTCTTTGAATTAATTTGAATGCTTGGAGTCTGTGGTAAGGAGAGCTGCACCCTGCCTTTCTGTCCTTATATATGATCTCTACCAATTTCAATGCATAGAATTTTGGCAGAGTGGATGGAGGCAAATTCCATGTTCTGGTCACCATTAACCTTGTGGGATCGTTGTCAAATCATTTAATTTCTTGACATGTGAGTTTCCTCATCTGTTAAAAAAAAAAGGTGGGGGAGAATAATAAATCCTGTGGTAATGAATGTGCACTCCTCAGGGTTGTGGTCCATTAGAAAGAGCACTGGATTTGGAATTAGAGGGGATGGATTTGAATCCTGTCTCTGCCACTTATTATCTGTATAATCTCAGCTAAGTCACTTAACCTTTTTTCTTCTCTCTATGCTCTCTCTTGGGGACCTCATCGGCTCCAGCAGGCTCAACTGTTATCTCTATGTTGATGACTCCCCTACCTACCTATGCAGCCCCAGCCTCTCTCCTGAACTCCAGTCTCTCATCACCAACTATCTACAGATTGGAAATTTCAAATTGTAAACATCTCAAGATCAACAGGTCCAAAGCAAGGTTAATCATATCCTCCACTCACCCAAACCTATCTTCTCTTTTATTTCAAGGCATGACTATCTTTCCCTTCACACAAGTTTGCAACCTCAGTGTCATGATCAGTGACCTACATCCCACTTAGCTAATCAGTTGCAAAATCTTTTTCTTCCTTTACAATATCTCTCAATTTGGTCCTCTTCTTTCCATTTACTTAGATACCACCCTAGTTCATGTCACATCACCTGTCACCTGCACTTTTGCAATAGCATGCCAATTAGTCATTTTACACTGACCTTTCTTTCTCCATTATCCACAACCTACCAATTCGATTTTCCTACAACACATCTCTAACCATGTCATCTCCTTACTCAATTCCAATGGCTTCCTATTTCCCCTACAATAGAAACCTAACTCCTCTGTTTAGTTTTTAAAGCTCTTTACAACCTGGTCCCAACCTCTATTTCCTGCCTCATTAGATATTACTCTCCCTCTTGTACTCTGTGATCCAGCCAAACTGGATCTCTATTCCTCAAACCCAACACTCAAGCATCTATGTCCATGCTTTTGCATTGACCATCTCCCATGACCGGAATATACTTTTAGGAGTATGCTCCTAGCCTCATTCTTTTCCTGAGACAGCTCGAGCACCTTCTTCTTGAAGCCCTTCCTGATTCCCCCTTAAATGCTGGTGGTCTTTTCCCCAAACTACCTTGAATTGAACTGTGTTGTATCTATTTGTATTTATTCTTTGTATATCCATACCATATAGATTTACAAACAGGTTGTCTGAAAAGTCTTAGTGCAGTTAAACTCTTGAGGCTTCTAACTGCACTAAAACTTTTTGGACAACCTGTACGTACGTGTAGGCTCTGTTGAAATGAAAGCTGACTGGAAATAAACATTCTTTCATTTGTTGCACTTGTATCTCCAGCACTTAGAACAGTGTTGGGCGCATAGTAGGTATTTGATAAGTGCTTTTTGACTGATCAGTTGTTTGATCTGTATAAAACTTGTCACACTCTGGCCCCGACATAGCCTTTTCTGGACTTAAACATTGCTTGTGGTTCAACCAAATTGTCCTCCTTACTGTTTCTCCCACGTGACACTCCTCATTAGCATTGTCTGTTCTGTATACCTGGAATGCTTTCCCTCCTCTTCTCTGCCTCTTAGGATCTTGAGTTTCCTACAAGGTTTAGTTTAATTGCTACTTACTAAATGAAGTCTTTCCTGATCCCTCCAGCTGCTAATGCCCTTCTCTCAAAATTGTCTGGTACCTATATATGTGCATGTTGTCTCCCCTGGCTATAGACTCCTTGAGGGCAGGGGCTATTTTCACTTGTCCCTTAGCACCTGGCACAGTCCCTTGAACATATACCATAACACATATTTAACAAATAATCTAATTGGCAGATTGACTTTCTGGGCTTCAGTTTCCTAATCTGTAAAGTATAGGGGGTAGAATAAATGGCTTCTAAGGTAACTTCTAGTTATTTTATTTATCTGTCAATCAATTTATTTCTTATTCATTCATTTTATTATTTTTTATATTTATTTGTTATTCATCCATTCATTTGTTTATTCATTGATTCATTTGTTTATTTATTTGAGGCAGCATGATATAGTGGAGAGGCAGGCAGCCTTGGAGTCACAGAGACCTGGATCCAAATCTTGCTCTAAATGTATATGTCCTATAATCCATTTCGCACAGACATATATATATATATATATATATATATATATATATATATATACATAGATGCATATATGTACATATATAAATTAAAATTTATATTTTTTCTATACATATTTATGCACACATATTTTATAATACATGCTTATTATAATATTAATGTTAATATTATTGTTATCATAATTATAATATTAATATTCTATTTAATATTATTTGAGGCAGAATGACATAGTGGAGAGACAGGTTTGGTGTCAGAGAGACCTAGGTTTTGCTGCTGACACAAACTTACTATGGGACCATGAATAAATCACTTAATGCCTTAGTTGCCCAGACAATTTTTGTAAGAACATAAATTGCAGCAGAAATGCCGATCTGCATGGGCAGAGGAGTTTGAACATAGAAATTCCTCTATATTGATGAAATCATGAGTCTGGTCTCCACTTGGGCTATTATCTTCTCCATTCGAAAACTGGACTCCACTTCCACAACCACCATGGGTTCTAATACACTGACTTATGTCTTATCTTGCTTGAATCTGGGCCGCCAATACACTTTCCAGACATCTCTAAGCAATGTGCGCTCTGATCAGGCCATCATCTTGACTTCTTCCTGCTTTCTAGTTTCCATTTATATGTTGTCTTCCACCATTAAATTATTTCCTTTTGACATAGTGCTTGACAGTGTGACATAATACTCTAATGAGTTGACTTAGATCTCAATTCAGGACATGTTTTGTGAGGGGTCATTAGGAGGAATGAATTAAGGCAGCCTTGGCTGGCTAGCTGGAGATCTCACTCTCTTTGGTGAACCGACTCAAATGTACCTGGGTCCTTTTCTCCAAACCTTACAAATTCGAATTCCCATGTTCTTCATGTCCCATTGCCATATAAAATCCTATTAATTATAGGGCCCTTAGCAGGACTTGGGAGAGAAATAAGGTTGGATGGCCTATGCTGCTTCTTCCTGCCTTGCCTACCCATCTGCCCTTGCATTCTTCTGCCATGCCCTCCAGAGCATCAACGGAGGCTTCAGGCTCCACTTGCTTACTGAGAGGTTTCAATTTTTTGTTCCATTGGCCAATGGAACCATTGGCCAGAAATTTATGTGCCATTTATATAGGAACAAATTAGTATATGTATTTCTAATAGATGGCCCTGAAAAATAGCCTAGTGGGAGATACAGTCCCCTAGGCTGCCTGCTGATGTTCATCCACTCATGATGGACTTGAGTCTTACCCAATGGTCCTTAAAGCTACAGTGATCGGTAAGGTATCTCAATGCAGGCATTCACATATGAAGGGGAAAGGAATGAAATGAAATGGTGGGGCAAGCATATGAGGACCCGTGAGAAAGCTTTATGGGCTTATAGATTTAGAGCTGGTGAGGAAAGTGAGGGCCAGGGAGGTAAGTAAGCTCCTTGAAAGTAAAAGCGATTTTATTTTATGGTTTTGTCTTTGTGTCTCTGGTGCATGGCACATAGTAGGTGCTTAAAATGCCTCTTGGTTGATGTGAATGCTTATAGAATGTGAGTGCCTTGAGGGCAGGAACTATCTTTGGCTCCCCAGGGACCAGAACATAAAGAAGGACAGAAGCACAATCAGGACAGTTTTGTAAGTTACGTATTATATACTTAGAAGCAAAGCAAGTTACATAATGAGGATTAGTCATGTCTGAAAATGTTAAGTCTCGTTCTTGAGTCCATCAACTCTCTATCAGGATGTGGGTTACTTTTAAGTTTTCATAAATTCCTTTTTAGACTTTTTATGCCCCTCAAAGGAAGTCATTATATTGAATTAGTAATTATATTAAGGCAGTTAGGTGGCACAGTGGATAGGCTATCAGGTGTAGAGTCAGGAAGATTCATCTTCCTGAGTTCAAATACAGCCTCACACTTACTAGCTGTGTGACCCTGGGCAAGTCACTTAACCCTCAGTTTCCTCATCTGTAAAACGAACTAGGGAAGGAAATGACAAACCACTCTAAGATCTTTGTCAAGAAAACCCCAAGCAGGGTCACAAACAGTCGGACATAATTGGAAAGTGATTGAAAATAGTTGTTAAATTAAAAAAAAAATCATGGACCCTCAAGTTAAGATTCCCTGCATTTAACTGGAGGTCTTTAAAAGCAATGTGGATGACCATTTATTGGGAACGTTGCAGTGGAAATCTTTGTTTTGATACTAGTTGGACTAGATAGACTTTGAATCCCTTCCATCTCTGATATTCTAAGTGTCGACGATTCTGCTTACCTGGTCTATTTGCTGTTCCTCATGTACAGTACTGTGTCCTATCTACAAGTCTTTGCACAAGGCTAGAATGCTCGCTTTCCTCATCCTCTAGGGAATGGTCCCTTGAGGTCTTGCCCCAAATTTCTCGGTTTACTTCCACCCCATTCCCACTATTCACTTTGTATAATGTCTTTTACTTACTTATGTTGGAGCATGTTGTGTGTCTCCTCTACCTCCCCTCCAGTAAAATGTAAGTGCCTTGAGGGCAGGGGCTAGTTCATTTTGATCTTTATATTCCAAGAACCTAACAGTGCCTGGAACTTAATTGGCACTAAATAAATGTTTGCCGATTGGCTTATGGATTGATTCTGTGAAATTCCAGTAGCCTTTCTTAGCAGTGCAGTAGGTATTGTGTCTTAAAAGATTAAGTCTAGTTTCAATCACTCTTACTTTTGAGTTCAACCATTTGTATATCTGCCAAGTGTCCTTTTTTGAACAACTAGCTCACAGTTTTGGAAATCCAAGTCTTCTTAAGGGTGAATTTAGACTGTGTCTATTTAATTAGTCTTTGTATCATGTTACTGAAAACTCTTAGATCACATCAACCTGCTATAGTATAGATAAATGGAAAATGTATTTTTTCTTACTATTCATCCTTGGTCCTCAGTTTCTATAGGAGATGATTTTTTTTCATTTTTTATCAGCTCATTCACTTTCAGGGCTTAGACCTCATTCTTTTTTTGAAAAAAAAAACAACAAAGAAGCAAAAATATTTGTAAAAGTTTTTATTATTGTGCTCTTAGGAAAAAATATACAGAAAGATTGTAGAAGGAATATAGGTGAGAAATCCACAAAGAGTCTCAGAAGGGTTCTTTTTTTTTTTTTAAATCACTATGATAAAAAGAGAAAATATCTTCCATGTATGTACTGTAATGAAACCTTTTGGGTGATGGTATCATTCCAAGTCGTTTTTGTGGCCGTCTTTTCTCTCTCAAAGGTGCAACTTCTGTTGCCTTGTTTTTAGACTAGAACTATGGAAGGAAAACAATTCCAGCTGAACCTACTACTTACTTGTTAACCCACCCATGACCTATTACTCTTTGAGCTTGGAAGTAGAGCAATCTGGACCACGAGCCCAAAGGGGGCAGCTTTGCTTCATTCAGTTTTAATTTCAGGAGAAACACCATGCAAATTGAGAAAGAAGTCAGGAGAGGATTTTAGGTTAGATACAGGGAGAACAAAGTATTGGTTAACAGACAATGAGAAAGGAACAACTCAGAACCAACTGAAAAGTTCGAGCCTTGAACGCAAATGTCAATCAGTGATTGAGACGATGAATCACCTTCCATAACCTAGTTTCCATAATTGTCAGATTCTAAGAGTGAGGGATGAAGAAACTAAACAAAGAACAAAAGAATAAAAAGGAACCAAGCATGGAAGTTAGAAAAGCTCCATACTACATCATTTGCCAATCGTGTGAATAACTCCACAACTAGGATATTTTCTATACTGATGGCCCCATCTTAGGTGATGACATTTCACAATGTATTTCATGGCTTCCATCCCTACATGAGACTTTATTACTATCACATAGGAATAAAAAGCCATAAGACACTAGAGTGAATTTATCTTGACCGGATGCAATAATTATTTTCTTCACATGATTTCACAACCATTTCGAAACTAACCAATAATTTCATGCTACATTACTTAACATTTCAAACTACATTGAAGAGACAGGGAACACACTTAAATTGTGACATCACAAATTAGTGGGACTTGGTCCCTCAGAGACATCCCTAGCTACAAAGACCAGGGGAACAAGGACTAGGGGACACTCAGAAACACATAACCGTTAGATTCACTGAAAACAAGGGACACCAAAGGTGAATGTCACAAGAAAAAGAGATTCATTTCAACATTTATCTCGGAACACACGAGGAAAGACAAGAGACAGACAAGTCACTGGTACAGAGCGATACTGGGAGAATTGTTTTCTAGTCTTTTACTGTGCTTCACATCTTTCCCATCCTCCCTAATATGCCCACTGCCACCGTAGAGACTTGCCCCTGGGGATCGGGGGAGAGGTGAAAGCTCAGCACCCCTATGGCCCTATGCCATGGAAGTGTGAAGCCAGCTTAATATAATTGGGGGGAAGAAAGATACCAAGAATAGAGCTCAACCAGTAGACCAAAGTGGCCAACTACTCCGTGTGTCTACCCTAGGACAAACTGACACATATATATATATATAGCTTTTGTATCCACTGGAGCAAATATTCTAAATAGGTCGGCTAAAGTAATGTATGAGTCCTCCAGTCATCTGTGATACTCCAGGTCCCAAGCCTGGTAGTTCTTTATTCTTTATTAATGTTCTACTGCTGCTGCTATCCTTGCTACTCTTGTAATTGGCCATGCTGAAATACAATTCTCTAGGGTCATTCAAGACTCAATGATATCATTTAAAATGCCTTCTCTGCCCTTTAGAAAATAACATGGTTTGCATATTTACCAACACATTAAAGAGCATTTCAGATTGGAAAAACACAGTTTTTTAAAGGAAAAAATTTCCCATTCCTCCAATTCCAGTAAGATGAATAAGGAACCTGATTTCTCAGACCAAACCAAGTTATTTTCATCTCCTTACTACTATCTTTCCTAACCTGTCAAATATCTCTATTATTGTTATCAATGTTATTATTATTATCATTACCTTGGCTTTGCTTAGGTGGAGAACATAGGAACGAGCAGGAAATAATTAAATGAGAGGAAGTGCATAAATAAATTCAATTATCATGCATGAAACATGCAAATGATTTAAGGACTGCATCTGAAACTCTTAGTTTATATTCATTAATCTCAGGTTGCACTTTTGAGGGAGAAAGAAATGCTAATTGGGTCCAGATTAATGCACTCCCAAACCTTTCAATTTGTTTTTAGGTGAGGGTTAAATGATATGTATTAAAATAAACACAGCTGCTCATCTTCTTGCACCTTTTGCACGCCTCCCCCACATTTCCACCCGCCCAACCATACTTCTCTCTCCTTTGTTGAGGAGAGTTCAGAGAGACCCCACGTTTCCCCTGGGAAGACCCCATTCCACCTTTTGCTTTTGTATCTTTCCTTTCTTCCCATCTACCTCCCTCCCCCAAAAGCCTCTACCAGGGGAATCATGCTTAACTGCTCCCACTACATTTCAAAGGATGTCCAGATGTAGCAGCAGGGATGGATGAAGGGACAAAGGAAGATTTCTTCCTGGGCCAGCAGGTAGGGGGAAGAGCTGAGCTTTGTCTAGGTTCAGGCCTGGGCTGTTCACCACCCACTCTGATGAATGGGTTTCAAAGTATCTGGGGGCATTATTGCTTTCAGCCAAGGTTCTCCTAGGTTGGCATGGTGATCCCATGGTTCAGTAATGTGAGAAACTGGAGGCAAGGGGGAGACCTTGGGGGGGTTTGTTTTTTTGGGGGGAGGTTTTGGTTGTTGTTGCTGGCTCTTTGGACTCAGTCAGCCAAGAGAAACTGGCAAAAAGCAGACCGGACGCTGAGCCAAAGTTCAATCAAAATATCTTTTGAAAGTAGCCCTTTGCTTTCTTTCTTTCTCACTTCCTGTCCAAAAATGATACACTTACAAGAAGGAGGTCTTCAAAAGTTTCCACTAAAGCATTATATACGTTGTATTATGGTTTATATAAAATACATTTTATATACTTTAATACAGCTGAGCTTAACTGGAAAAAAAAAAGTAGCAGTACAATGTTGTGCTAGTATATGGAGGTGGCCAAATGTTCGCCATATTGACGCATATTTGTATATAAGTGTATTTTATATGAAAAAAACTTATTCTAGTTATATAAAATGCTATGAATGCATATATTTTAAACCGGGGCAACGCTTTGGGGGGCAAGCAGACGGCAAATGAAGAATCCTTCTTTTGAGAAAAGTAGACACAGAATCAAGGGCCTGGGAAGAGGGTTTAATAATAGAAAGTGAAAGAAAAACTCTGATCCCAGACCTATCCATTAGAATAAGAAAAAAGAAACAGAAGACAGGCTGCAGGCCGCTAGGGATGACCCTGGGCCTCGGACTGGAACGGAGTTCAAGGGGGCTTCTAAATGAGCACAGGCACAAAGGGGTTAAAGCAGGCAAACAAAAGACAGGCAGTCAAACCAATTTCACACTGAAACTGATGTTTAATTGGAATTATGATCCCCCCAAAGGGAAGGTGGGGCAGGTTAGTGTCCTCAGGGGATGGCCCCCCTCTGTCCTTTAACACGGACTGGAAATTAAGATTGGTCATTAATTATCAAGGTGACATGCATCTTTTCTCTTTCTCCCCCCCCCAAAAAAAAATCACACCTTTGGTCCTTCCCCAACCACTCCTCCACTCCAGGTCAGACAAAACCCACCTGCTATCTAATCCGCCCAAGATATTTCCCTAAGGAGGGGACAAGGACATGAACAAAGATACATACATACACACGGAGACACCAAGTACTAGACAGATACTCAAACAGATAGACAAATACACACAGACAGTGGCAGTCACTGGCTTGGGGTTGTCGCTGAATGAGATTCTGCTTCTTTACAACTTGTCCTGAGTAGAAGAAAACCACAACAGGGCCCCAGAACCTCCATTTCCTACGGAATCAGTCACTATCCCGAGAGATGCTTGGAAAGAGACAGAGCTTTGGTTAGGAAACACACTTGGGATATTCATTGCTCCTAAAAGAGAGAATGATTATACAGTAACTAAACCCTAAGTAAGAGCTAAAGATATTCACCTCATGAAGCCATATCTCAACTAGCCCCTTGGCACTTGCTGGAATTATCTCAGCACGAGGCCCACTTTTTCATTTTCTGCTGACTCCATGTGGGTAATTTCTCTCCCATGATTAAGAGTGAGCTCGGCAAGCCCTTCAAAGCATTTTTTTTAGGTGTGGCAGGGCTCAGGAGCGAATCCTTTGTCTCACAAGATGCTGGCGGAGTGTCTGTGATCATCACCGGACCGACACACACCTAAAATGATTTCATAAGGGGGAAAAATGAACTTTGTGGATCTCTTCATATAAACATGTTTTATACTGATCTGTACAGCTGGTACATGAAATGAACTGTTTACCTTGGAAAGAATAGTCTTTTCTTCTCCCAATAAGCATTCAGGCCTTTCTGAATGTCATCCAAAAGTGATTCCGCCTCCTCCAACTTATCCAGCATCTGGGACTGTGAGATAACCCTCATGGCCCTGGCCCCCTTCCCTCACTCCTCATTATTAGCCTCCTGGTGGGTGAGATAGAATACAGTGAATGTAATAACCATACTTCACACAACAGGCCTGCTCTCTCTTTTAAATTGAAAATCCCCTTATTACAAAACAAGAGGTGGGTTTTTTTTCTTCCACCTTTAAGTAGGAATGCCACATTCATTGCTTTTTACAAAAACGCAGCTGCTTTTTAAGCTACAGATAAATAGAATCTGCTAGGCAGTAATTCTACTGAGTCTGAATGCATTATTTTCTAAGACACTATGGCAAGGGGCTTTTTATTATCAACTGGAATGAACACCAAAGTCCTTTTCTCCTTTAATTATGACTACTCTTTGTTTCCCACTATTAAGCTACAATGTTAGATTGATTTTCTGGGTTTTTGTGGGCTTTTTTTTTAACTGCAGCCAGTTCAATAAATTGATGTATTCCCCCCCCCCCCGGAAATAAAAGGGCTAATGATTAAGATTTCATGGACTCTAATGACAAATCCAGAAATAGCACAAGAGAAATTCTACAGCAATAAATAAAATGAATGAAGAGGTCTTCTGATCTATGGAAAAAGGAATTTTGTTTTGACATCAAAAAGTAAGAAAAAGTGGGCTTTAATTGTTAATCAAAATGTAACTGATTTAAATTCAATTTAAAAACTGATTATATTGTCATAATGAGTTGATCTTACAGTGTCTATTTGGCCAGGAAGCTGTTCAAGAGAAATGGAACCTGAAGAATTCCAAATGTAGTACACTAAGTGCTTCCTGCTGTCCAGTGGTGCCATCATCATTTTAAGGAGCAATTAAACTAGGAATGGGATAAGAGAAGAAGCATTCTGATAACCCTTGTTCATGTGAGGCTAAAGCAGATATAACTTTTTCCCCTCAATTATAACCGGTGAATAAAAGATTGAGTTTCTGAGAATGTCTTTATTTTTATTTTATTTTAGTTTAGTTTTGGTGGGGCAATTGGGGTTAAGTGACTTGCCCAGAGTCACACAGCTAGTAAGTGTTATGTGTCTGAGGCTGGATTTGAACTCATGTCCTCTTGACTCCAGGGCAGGTGCCCTATACAATGCACCACCTAGCTGCCCCAAGTTTCTGAGAATATCAAAGATAAATTCAAGCCTGGAAATTCCCTTTGTTGAGGTTCTCATTTAATTTTTGATTTTTTTTAAGGCAATTGGATTTAAGTGACTTGCCCAGGGCCACACAGCTAGTAAGTGTCAAGTATGTGGCCTGATGCCAGATTTGAACTCAGGTCCTCCTGACTTCAGGGCCGGTGCTCTATCCACTGTGCCATCTAGCTGCCTCAGTCTCGTTTAATTTTTATAAGTCATTATTTTTTCTTTCTGAAACCCTCAAAAAGTCTCCAGTCGTCTTGCTCCATGTACATGGAAACATATAGAGATTTTGTTGTTCAATGCAGGGGTGGAGAAGAGGGACAAAAACCCTACAGGATGTTGGTAGCCTTCCAATTAGGAGAAAATAAATACTGCTTCCGTCTTGATGGTAAGTCAGAATTATCAGAATATCACAGGGGTGTAGGCAGGTTCACCCTGAGAAAATTGAAAGATTTAGAGGTTGTTCTCTCCTAGTTTTCCTCCGTGGAGTGGATGTCTCCAGAATAGGTAGATTCATATCTATTTGTATTATTTAAAATCTCTTTCCAATGGGAGTGACTGTAGATGCCAAAGAAAGCATAGGGAGTCCTCCAAAGTTTCTAGGTGGGTGGATTGTATCAGGTCACAACCACATTCAGAGAAAGAAGGGGAGAAGTTAGGAGAGGAAGAGGAGAGAGAGAAAGATGGAGAGAGACAGAAAGAGAACCCTAATCTTCTCACACTGTATTGAAAATAATACTTACATCTTCACCCATGCCATATAAGACAGTGTATCTGCTATGAGGGAGATGTTGCCGCCATTTCGCTAAGCTCCCAATAAGAGTCAATCTATGAATGCAACAAACAAGGGTTGAGGCACCTTTGGACATTCACACACTAGTTTCAAAGATAGAGCCAGTCTTTGTCGTCCTCTCTCATCTGCCTAGCAAACATGTCTCCCTTAGGTTGCCGGTTTCATTTCAGGAGCCCTCTCAGCTACAGTAGTAATACAAGAAGGCTAACTTACCTAGAATCAACACCCAAGGCCCTTCACCAGGAACTCTGCATATTTAGGACTGCTGGAAGGTGAGCTCCATTATGAAGCTGCCATAGCAATGGAGAGAGTTTGGTTTACTATTTAGCTTTGGTTCACAGGAAGCTTTAAAAAGAAAAAAAACAGCCTCTCAGAAAAACTTGAGGAGGAAGAAGACACAGTGAAAACCCCACTCAACAACAGCTGGCATTTTAAGGTGCTTTATCGGTTTGTGAAGCCATTTAAACATTAACTTTCTTTTGATCCTCACAACACCCCAGAGAGGCAGTTGCTACAGGTATTATCCCCATTTGACAGAAGAGTAAACTGAAGCTGAGAGAGGTTAAGGTTACTTAACCAAAATCACACAGCTAATAAATGCGTAAGGTGGAATTTGAATCCAGGTCTCTGCTAAAGCCAAGGCTAGTATTCCTTTGAATATACCATGCTGTTTTCCACAGGCAGGTATGGTATAGGGTAACATGAAGGAGAAACATATTTAGATTGAGAATTAGGGAAATCAGAGGCAAGCCCTACTTCTGTCACCAAGCCTTGGACAAGTCAACCCCTTTAGACTTCATTTTCCTCATCTATAAAATGAGAAAGCTAAACTAAGACTCTCTTCTACCTCTGACATCCTATGATCCAAATATAATTTGAATGCTGAAGAAGACCTACAAGAATAACACTTTGGCTATAGTCTGTGAAAAATCTATTCAGCCTAGTAGCTGCTTTTCTAGCATTTTTTTAAATTAAAAAAAACACCCAGTTCTCTACAAAGACAATCCTCTTTGTAGGGAGAAGGAAGCTATAGGAAAGCTCTTCACAGATTTTTTTATTCTGTCATCAAGTAGCAACTGTCTATCGACTTTTCTGATTCCTCTTTCCTTTAAACATGCATAAATTACCACTATTCACTGTTTTTGTTTCTGTACACTGACTTCGAAAACTATGACTAGTGACACAAGAAATCATCACACCTATCTCCCCTTATTAAGATTTCATCATTCATTCATTCATTTATTCATTCATTTATGAAGCACCAGCTTGACACAATGTATAGTTCTAGGGGTACTCAAGGACAAATAGCAGATGCTCTCCTGCCCTCAAGGATGTTGATTTTAGATGCAATCATCCCTATCACTGTTTCACTTGAACTCCTTAATCACACACTACAAAGAAAAAAAATCTTGGAAAAGAATCAGGCTAGAGACATCACATGTTTCTCCCTTGTTTTAAATCATTTGTTTCCCCCCAGCTACAGGAAGACTATTTGCTCTCTTCCCTACTCTCCCTAGAAAATGGGTAGTTTGCAGCAAAGAGATCACTGTCTCAAATTGCTATTACCAAAAGTAACTCAGGTGTACCACCGAAGTGGGTGGAATAAATTACCTATGTGACCATATTCATTTTATAGGTGAGCCAAGGGCATCACGGTCGGGTTAAAGCCAATGAAATGATGCTATCTAGTAATTAGAGTTAAGCTGTCCAAGTTTCCAATTTACTACCAAGAAGGAACACAACCATGGACATTGAAATCCATTTCCAATTAGCAATCTTGCCTCCCCATCCCAAACCCCAATGATTAAACTGCACACTTATTATCTAAGTATATATCACATACATCCCGTGCCATTCATTGAGTTAATGAAACAATCGATTTAATTGTGGCCCCTGAAACTTCCAAACTGCCCCATCTGGTATGTAGATACCAAATTGAAGGGCAGATTGATGGAAATATCTGACTTTGCATATTACAGAAACCACTTACCTTTGCTCATCAGAGTACCTGTTCTTCATGTTCACCCTGTCCAAAAAACAAAGCGGTAGATGTTTAGGTTGTGACGATAACAAAGTTTGATGGAATTGTTGGAGATAAACTACCTGTAGGTATTTTTTTTTATCATACCCTCTTTTGCAGAAACATTTTTATCTCTCTGTGTGCATGCTAGAGCATGCATTTTTTTAAAAAAAAATTAATGCCATGAATAGTTTAAGAAACCAAAATAGAGCTTTGTCAAAAAAAAAATTGTAAACAAAGACACAGTCTCAATGAGTTTCTCCAGGTGAACATCTTCTGATGATGCCTTCCCTGTTTCACATTTTTGTTTTCCATGTAGAAAAGTCTGGAGAGGAAAGAAAAAGTGATTTTGCTATAAAAGAAAATGGTTATCTATAGAATAAAAAGTCAAGGTTTGATCAATATATGGTAAGATTTCAATATTTCCATATTTGCAACAAGGAGAAAAAACCCAACTATGACAAATAAAAACTGAGTGAACTGGAATGACATTTTCAACATACAGGGTAATCATTTTCAACGTAATTTACAAGGTTCAGAACAACCTTCAACAGATTCTAATATTATAAGCAGCAGGAACAGTAGCAAACAGCACAACATATAATACTTACTGTTCTTGGGAGTGAATTCCTCAAACTTTTACCCTCCTGGCCTTTGCGTGCACAGCTCTCTAGAGCAAGCCCAGTTTCAATCACAACTAGGTCTTTGGGGACTGGCAATTCAGACTTGACACTCTCTTGTAGGAGCCCCTGTGAAGACAATATCAGCACAGCCTCACAATATAGGATGCTGGAGATGTTAAAACAGAGATATTTTCTCTCTTTCTCTCTCCCTTTTCTTGCTCTCCTCTTCTCTCTCTCTCTCTCTCTCTCTCTCTCTCTCTCTCTCTCTCTCTCTCACACACACCACACACACACACACACACACACACACACACACACACCCTAAAGGTACGAATATGTCCCCAATGTGTAAAAAAAAAATAATAAAATGAGCTTTCCCATGTAGGCCAGCCTTCCTAATGCACCCCCTCCCCTACTTTCACAAGTTTAAGAAATGTGTCCTTAACTTGTGTTTTCTGTTCTACTTCATGGGGCACAGTAAAGAATGGGGCAGTGCAGCTGTCTTTTTGTGTGTGTGTGTGGTACGTCTCACATGGGTGATTCACTCACTTAACAGGGTGAGTGTGTCTATTGCATTTGGACTCACATAATAAAAAAAAAAGGAAGAAAAAAAGGAAGAAAAAGAAAATAAAACACTCAAGTGAAATCAATTTAACATACAGAACTTTACACATTTTTACCCTCTGCTCTTTCATATTCCAGGATGTGTTGGTGGCATAGCTAAGTTTGAAAAGTTTTATATAAATGAAAGTCACTGAAGCATAAATCACATAGGGCAGTGAAAACTGAGATGTAGGATGGAGATGAAATCTAAAAGCTAATTAAATTCAACAAGAGCTTCTCAAAAGGCAACATACCATCTTCGCCTCCCATGCTAATATTTCGTTTTTGGAGGGTGCAATAAATGGAGAGTCTTTCATGGTTGGGGCTTTCACAATGTGATCCTTTCACAAGCCCCGATTGGGGGTGGGGGTGGAGATTAGATGCACGGATTACAGTACTGAATGGATGCCAGGGCCAAGATAAAAAGAAGAGATAAGTCCAGGCTTCCGAAGAGGAACTAAATTTGAAGCCAACTCCTAAAATGGATTGAACCCTATTACCTCTAGTTACCGAGAAATCCCCTAGACAGTTGGATGTAATTTGAAAAGGTCAGAAAAATATTTCCCGCATGGCATTCCTGCTTCATGGTTTAAGGGTGTACATTTGTGAGGTGCCAACTCTAATCATTTTTATTGACTCTGCTATACAGAGACAGACAATCAGGGAGGCAAGACTGATGGGTGAGGGAGATAAACTATCTTGGGTTCTCATTCAGAAACCTCTTTGAATGTTTCCAACTTGCAAATTGGGAAGACTTTACGTCTTTGCATGGGTTGCAGGAGAAAATCTACTGAGTGCATGAATGGTTTATGGAATCACAGAAGGAGAGCAAATCATTGGAAAAATCCAGATATGATGGGTAATTGTCTTTATTGCCACTCCTTGACCACCCAACCACTCTGGGCTACAAATCATTAAGAGAGGAGGCAGAGATGAACAAGTACGTTCTTTGGGGAGAAGTGGAAAGGTTCAAACCAAATACAACAAAGGGAACGGCTTCCATTCACTATTGCAATATTCCAGGTTCACTTAGGGTAGATGCCATTTTTGAATAAAAGAACTAGACTGGCTGTGGCTGGTAGGGGGAAGGGCCCTCTCTGTAATAAGTTTGATCAGTGACTGCGGTGTTAGGTTTTAGCATCCATGGGCTCACTCAAAATATAATGAAAAGGAGTACTTTTGCGTTTAAATGGGATTTGATTTTGAGGAAAACCTCTGTCAGCAATACATTTACAGTTATTTTTTTTGTCATGCAATTAAAATCAAAGCGGATTTAACAATACAGAGTGATGTTATCCATCCAAACACTGCATGGGTTTAATTAACATTTGACTTTCTTTTCACTAAAGAGTCATTTGTTTGTGAGCCAAACACAAGCCTATTTACTCTTCTCTTGCTACACACACACACACACACACACACACACACACACAGAGCTGAAACTTTTTTCTTTCTTTTGATGGACATATGGAGAAAATGCATAAGCTTGTTCTGGGTTCATGGAACTTAAGAGCTTTTCAGAAGCCCAGACAAGCTAGGTGTTTCTACTAGGAAAAGGCTTAGCAATTCTCTGCCTTACAGGATGGCAAGAATTCCAAGTCTGCTAATACGAACCTTGTCCCTTGAAGGATGCTGAAAACCGAAAACCCCTCATATCATGTAGTTCACAACAGCACTGCCACTAAGAAACACAATCCCTACATGATCCATGCAATGTTTTATGATGCCAATACAGGTAAGATTAGTAGAAAAGACATTCAGCCATCTGAATCTTTGGCATTTGAACAATGAGACAATTTTACTTTTGAGAGGGATAGCTTGACAAAAGTAGAGCAAAAATTTATAGAGCACTTAATGTTTGCAAAACACTTGCTATTATCTCCATTTTGTAAATGAGGAAACTGAGGCTGACAGAGGTTAAGGGACTTGCCCAGGTCACTCCGCTAATAAGTACCTGAATTAGGATTCAAACTCACGTCTCCCTGTAGGAGATAATAAATGTTGGAAGATTGGCTGATTTTTCGGGTCTCAGATGTTTGGCACTGGGCTTCCAGTTAAGTGTCTGAAATTTTCTTTTAAAGGAAAATATTGTGAAACATTTTGTTAAGGAATAGGAAAAAATGAATTACTTTACTTTGGTTGTATCTTGTGTTTTTTTTTTCAGTCCATTGGAATACCATATAGACTGGAGTAATTTATTCACTGATGCCTCAGTGACCTGAAAGAATTCATTTAAATTCAACAAATATTTGTTATTTCATTGACGGGTTTTACCATACATATATATATGTATGTATGTATGTATATATATATATATATATATATATATATATATATATATATATATATATATATATATATATATATATATATATGTATGTATGTATGTATATATATATGTACACACACACACACACACACATATATATACATACACATATATGTATATATACACACACATATATACACATACATACATATATATACACACACACTATGTGTGTGTGTGTGTGTGTGTGTGTGTGTGTGTGTGTGTGTGTGTGTGTGCATGCATGTGCCCAGTGCCAACCATCTGGCTGAGACCTGAAGAATCAGCCAGTCGCCAGTATAGCAACATTTATTGTCTCCCACATGTCCAGTGGTATGCTGGCTGTGAGGGATACAGAGACAAAGGATGAAATGATCTATCTCTATTTTCATTGGGAAGTTTACAGAGCACTGGGTCACACAGCAAGGGAGAGCTGAGCTTGAATCCTAATGGCCTCATAGGCAGAAAGATCTGGGTACAACATCTGCTTCTGATATATAATGGCTGTGTAACCTGGGGCAAGACCTGTAAAATAAACAGTATAAGTGACAAATTATGTATTGAGAAACACACACATGGGGTTTTCCACACCAGAAGAGTGCTGGTTCTAGGCTAGGAGGACCTGGATGAAAATCTTGCCTCTGATGCTTACTATTTCTGTGACGTTGGACAAATCATTTAAGCACTCTGAACCTCAGTTTTCTCTTCAGTAGAATAAGAGGATTGGACTGGGTAGCAGCTGTGTTCCCTTCCAGGTCTTGATCTCGGTTCCTAAAGATTGTTGCATTCCTTTACTTTAACACGTGAAGGGATTTGCCCAGACACATAAAGCCAGTGGGTAGATAAAGCCAGGATTTGAAAGTGGGTTTCTGACTTCAAATTCAGCAATTTTCACATTGGATGGTGCAACAGGGTGGCAGTGATGGATTCTCAGTAAAGGATGAACTTTAATAAACCTGTGTGAGTATATAAGGAAGATGAATTTGGCAGCTAAGTTAGACTAAATGGCATCTGATGTCCCAGATCTATGTTCCTATTAATATGATTATTTTGTTCAGTGACCTGTTTGGGTTGGCTTTGTTTGAGGCAGAGAGGAGAGAGATCTCCTAGGAACCTGCTGTATTAGTGCATATAAAAATACCTCAATTAGGGCGGTGGCAGCTAGAATGGTAAGTTGAAGACTAATCTGAAAAACAAAATGAGGAAGACAGAGTAAAAGACATCTAGCTCTTGTTCAGTTCTGTCTGGCTCTTCATGACCCCATTTGGGGTTTTCTTGGCAAAGACACTGGAGTAGTTTTCCATTTCCTTCACTAGCTCATTTTACGGATGAAGAAACTGAGGCAAACAGGGTTAAGGGACTTGCCCAGGATCATACAGCTAGTAAGTGTCTGAAGACAGATTTGAAGTTGTGAAGATAAGTTTTCCTGACTCTAGGACCAATGCTCTATCCATTGTGCTGCTCACATCTTCCTGACTTCTAATTCTGGTCACTATGATCCTGTGGTGATGCAGAGCTCCATTTGAAAGGACTCAGTGATTAATGGGCAATGTTGAATGAATAAGAAAGAGAAAGGAAAGATGGCTCTATGGTTAGAAGCATTGATTCCGGAGGCAATTGTGAGGTCCTTAACTCCCCCTTATTAATAATGGAGAAGACGGGAAGAGGAAAGTCTGAGGGAGAAAGACAAACTTAGTTATAAGAGCTCTAACCTTGACTCCATTAGTGATTTGGGGAACTCTGGACATGTTTGCCATGAGATGCTTAATAATGACCTTAAACTTGAGTGAAATGAGTTTGTTCTCCAGCTGAAGCTAATAAAGTACCTACTTTTCTTTAGTCTGTTAACGTCACTTTTCATTTGGATCTCCATCTCTACCCTAACACTGGACAGAGAATTTCATCTTTTGCCATCATAAATATATCAGTAACCAACCTGAGACCTTTAGTATGTAAGGGAATGTCTTCCAGCCAGGCACATTACAACCTGTGTATTACTTAGATTTAAAAATCTGAGTAGAGCACCAGCCAGGGTGGGGGAGGAGCTGGGTGTTTTAAAAATATTTTTGTAACTGGAAGTTTTTTTTTTCTTTTGGACTAGATCTGTGATTTCACCAATGCAGAGTGGACAGCTTCTTATGAAAAATGGCATTCTATATGGCTCCTGGAAGTCAGGGTCAGTCTCATCATTGTCTTTGTAATCCTAGCATTAGGCACATAGTAGGTCTTTAATAAGTGCTTGCTAATTGATTGTCATATCTACATAAGAGTGTTGATTTTATTTATTCATTTGGAACATACTTCTTATTTCATTGATGAAAGGAACTCCAGGTGAGGGAAATTTCCCTACCAATAAAGGCCGGCAACTCTTCTATAGGGCTTAATCTTAGAGAGTCCCCATAAGGGGTTGAGAAGAGAGAGCCTTGGTCAGTGTGACTCGATGGGTCTTCTTGACTCAGAAAGACAGCCTTTGTATCCAATTCACCACACTACTCCATAGGATTCTTGTGAGGATGAAATGGAGCTTTGCATACCTAAAGGTTATTTAAATTATTATTATGCTGACCAATGTTGACAGCCACAGAGGCTGGGCCATTACCTGCCCTGACTAAATGGACGCGGGGTATGGGGCTCCTTTTGTGTGTTGTCCAGTTTATCCAGGTATTAGAGATTGTCGCAGCGCTCCTGGAACTTCTGCTGCTACGGAGGGGACGGTTTTAGAAAGCTGCTTCTGGCTGCTATGGATTCCTCACCCCCACCTAACACATTTAGCAGCTTAATTGGACACAAAGAAGAACTATTGGAATTGCCATTTAAGTCATTATATCCAGAGAAGGGCTGGGAGAGAAATTAAAGTTCCTTCCCTGGTTGGAGATGCATTGATGCTGAGCACTGACACCATTGTGGGGCACCAATCACAGCGACCACTTTTTGGAGTGGGAGATGTGCAGCTAATTGGTTATTGTCGCAGGCTAATCAGGAGAGTAGAAATAGAGTAATTATATGGGTTACAAAAAATATCGTACACATTCAGCATCATGGTTCTTTTATTTTACCAGATCATGATTTACAAACTAAAATGTTAAGGGTTTTTTTTTGTTTTAAACATAGGCATATATTGATATGTGTACATCTGTATTAGGGGTGGGGGACCTGTGGCCTCAAAGCCACATGTGTCCCTCTAGGTCCTCAAGTGTGGCCCTTTGACTGAATCCAAACTTCACAGAAAAACATCCCCTTCATAAAAGGATTTGTTCTATAAAACGTGGACCCAATCAAAAGGCTGCACCCAAGGATCTAGAAGGCCACAGTTTCCCCCCCTCTGGTCTATACGATATACATATATGATATATCATATATGTATATATCTATATCATATATGTATATATCTAAAACATTTTAAATATATATGTATGCATATCTATATATCTAAAGGTATCTGGAGAAGTAAATATAAACACACACATATATATACATATCCATACATGTTTCACAAATATGTAGTCTGTATATGTATGTGTGAGTGCATACTCATCAACCCGACAACTTAATTGGTAACAATCAGGATCTCCTATTGAGGAGATGTTCACCGATGTAGATTGGTACAAACTCTGCCAAGTGTGGGCTAAGAGAATTGCATAGGACTTTGAGAAATTAAGTGCCTTGTTCAAGGTAGGACAAGGGAAGCAGTCCAGGACTCTGAGGTCCCAGATTCAAATCCTACCTTGAATGGTGACTGCTTGGGCAAATCACATCCTTTCACATTGTTTCCATTTCCACATTGGTAAAATGATGGGCTTGAACTTACACCCTCTATTTTTCAATTAACAAACATTTCTTTTCTCTTCTCTCTCTCTCACACCCCCCCCATAATAGAAAAAAAAACTAATTGTAACAAGCATGCCTAAATCAAGCAAAATAAATTCCTGCATGGGTCCCGCCCTGCAATATGTATCTTGTTCTGAATCCTGAGTGGGCCACCTGTTAGGAGCAACCCTTTCATGATTGAGGGAATGATGAGGGATCTAAATGAGGGAACTAAATCCCATAGAGATGAAAAGACTTACCCAAGGTCACAGAGACAGCATCAGTGGTGGGAAGTAAGCCCAGATCCTCTGACTCCATCCAAAGCCTGGGCCACACCACCATTCCTCAAGCAATACATGTCAGAGGAGAGGCCCAAATCCACATTTTCCTGAGTGTGGGAGGGGCTTTTTAATTTACTATGTCACATTAATAATTAATAACATAATAATATCATTTTCTTGCCTCCTAGCATTATTCAGGCTAACTCTTTTTATCAAAAACCTGCTGCCGCTAGAACCCGTGACATTTCTTCCTTTTCTCTGTAATTACCCCCATTTTCACAGGTTATGGGTTTAAGTGCTGAAATTCTTTTTTGAGGTCTTAACACTCTACAGAGGGCTGTTCCAGCGCAGCGGGGAACTTGGCACACCCTGTACCCATCTTGAGCTGCCACTTGCAGGTTGACTATCAGATGGTCTCATTCTGTCTGCGGGAGAGCCCAGTTGACTTGGCTGGTCCCCTTTCAGGCCGGAAACCTTTTGGTAGACACTAAAAAGAAGCAGTGGCTGGGAGGAGAGCTGTCCCAATGCTCAGGAGGCATTAAAAATGGGCCAGGAGGAGACAGAGCAACAGCTGGCCTGCTCTGCTTTCAGAAAGCAGCTGCTGCCCAGAGGTCTGGAGGTGAAATCTGCTCTTAAAAATAGCAGTGAAATTAGGCTCAGCCTCTGAGAGGAGGAAAGAAGACACAGGGACAGGGAAAGGCAGAGATGGACACAGCACTAAGGCAGGGGTTGAGGAAGGGTGACAGGAGTCTTGTTTGGTCTCAACCTGAACTTTTCTTACCAGGGAACAAGAGAGAAGAAAATGGGGGAGGGGGTAACAATATGGCAGACTTGTCTTTTGCACCCATGGAAAAACCATGGCATTAGCTTAGGTTCGTAGATTTCCAGCTTAGATGGGACTTTAGAAGGTAGAACATGAGCCCATTTTCAATGCCCTTTGCCTTCTAACAAGTTAGAGAGTCATCCAGTGAGAGATTTAAAACATCTTTGGGCCAATCAATGATTTAACAGTGTAAGCTCCTATAATTTAAGCTTTCCGTTTAGGTCCTCAGTACAATTCCTTCATTTTGCAAATGAGGAGACAGAGGCCCAGAAAGATTAAATAGCATAGGCATTGTCAGAGGTGAGATCTGAATCCTGGTCTTTTGAATTCAGAACATTTGCCATTGCTCCACATTGTCTTTCTTTTATATAGGGTGTCCCAAGTGTCTTGCTGCAGTTTTAAGCTACTAAAACCATTTTAGCTTTATTATTAATTAAAACTATTTTAGCTTTATTATTACTTAAGTAACAATAAAGCTAAAACAGCTTTAATAAAATCTATGTCACCCCATACACGGCTCACACTTACATAACATTTTGTGCTTTGAAAAAGTTTTATAATCATTCTCATTTGTTCTTCCAACAATCCTGTAGGGAGCTCTTGTTATGATCCCATTTTACAGATAAAGTTATTAAAGATGGCAACCTTGAAGTGACTTGCTCAGGGTAACATAGGCAGGCAGTGTCTGAGGAGGCATTTGAACCCAGATCTTCCTGACTCCTGATCTAGCACTCTAAAAAGTTAACAAAGTTCCTTGTTAATTTTATATCTGAAAATAGCAACTTGTTTTGGAAATTAGCCAAGCCTCCCCTTGGCCTGTGTAATTTTTTAAAATTAAGAAAACAGCAGCTGAACTTATTATATATGAAAATTTCCTCTTACCTGATCTCTGCTGTGTCTGCCACTGATGCTATTAGAATTAATTTTCTACAAATTATGTTACAGAACGATGAGAAGCAATTAAAATATTGCAATTGCTTCTGAAGAAGCTGATAACACAGCATTAGATACTTTGGCGACTAGAAATCGGAGACATGCTTCTTGTCCTTTCTGGTTGTCATGGGCAGACATATAAGAACTTCTGAAAATCAAATTGTAAAACATAGGGGAGACAAACCCAGACCTCTTTTTCCCACCATTTCAACAGCCTAAAACAAAATGCTTCCTATACCTTGAGTGTTATCCACACTCCAAGCACGGCAGGAGTCCTTGGGCTCCAGAAAGTAACCCCACAAATGCCATTCCAATCAGGATTTCTTCTGTTGAGGGATATTCCCAGGCACTTTCTTTCTTGTTTGGGAAACAACATGGTTTACACTTTCCAAATGATTTTCCAAATCAAATTTTTAAATCTCTAGCAGAAATGATCTTTCCCATGGGTGACGTGAATTTCAACCTAAGAAGCAAAGATGAATGTAGTCAGCCTAGAACTTATTGGTCTAGAATAACAGAGAACAAAAAGTTAGCATTTATATAGCTCTTTAAAGTTTGCAAAGTTGCTTCATAAATAATAGATGATTTTATCTTCACAACAGTCCTGGGAGGTCAAGGCTGTTATTATTATGAATTTGTGTGTGTGTGTGTATGTATGTGGCAATCAGGGTTATGTGACTTTCCCAGAGTCACACAGCTAGTAAGTGTCTGAGGTCACATTTGAACTGAGGTCCTCCTGACTCCAGGGCTGGTGTACTATTCAGTGTGCCATCTAGCTGCCCCTCCCCATTTTATTTATTTTTTATTTTTTTATTTTTGGCTAGGCAATGGGGTTAAGTGACTTGCCTAGGGTCACACAGCTAGTGAGTATTATGTGTCTGAGGTCACATTTGAATTCAGGTCCTCCTGAATCCAGGGCCAGTGCTCTATCTACTGCGCCACCTAGCTGCCCCTGCCCCTCCCCATTTTAGAAATAAGTAAACTGTGCCAGACAAAGGTTAAGTGACTTGTTCACAGTTACCCAGCAAGTAAGTCAAAACATTACTCTGAGATGTCATTGATCCTCTTGGAAAACAAAGAACTAACATGTGTCTGAGCCTGGATTTGACTCAAGTCTTCACGACTCCAGATTCGTCCCTCTATTCAAGGCTCTGTCATATTGCCTTGACATTCTTTAATCATAGGGGTAAGGAGCCAGAGCTAAAAGGGTCCTTGTAGATATTCTAGGACAATCCTTTCATTTGACAGATAAGGAAACTGAGGCACAGAGAAGTCAAGTTACTTCCCCAAGGTTATACTGGTAATAAATATCGCAAGAAAGTCCGAGCCCAGTCCTGACTCCAGAGTGGGGACTCTTTCCATCATTCTTTCCTCACCTCTACTTTTTTGACCCCCTACTTTCCTTCAAGTGAAGCCTAAGTGTTATATTCTACATAGAAACTTTCCAATATTCCCAGCTACTAGGGCCTTCCTGCCAAAATTACAACGAATCAATTTTGTACCTCCTTATGGCTATAGCTGCCAGCTCCTCAAAGGCAAGTATGTTTCACTTCGGTATCTACATCCTACATGCTAAGGTAGTTCTTGCTACATTATGAATGCTTAATAATTGTTTCTTGCTTCATGGACTGCCTTCAAGAAGCTTACATTCTCTTATAGTCCGTAGAAAGCCTGCTTCCCAGACTCGGTAGGAGTACTGTGTGCATTTTATTATGATTTAAGGTCATTTTTAATAGAAAGATCTGTTTTTCTAGAAACCTCTCACAGTGAGAATATGTGACTGACTTCGATTACTTTCCAAACCCCTCTGTGTTTTGGTTTCTCTAAGTGTAAAATTGAGAGGGGAAATATTTGTTTGAAATCCTAAATACCAAGTCAGATTCAGTTCAGCCCTCACCTTCAATTATTCGGTTCTCTGGTAGCACAAAAATAGTCACTGAATTAATCCTTTAAAAATATTTTAAGCTAATAGGTCAAAGCAATGCTATTTCATTTAAATGAAAATGTCTACATCAGCTACAACTTGGATTGCCTGCCTGCATATCTGCTTTTTCTGTGGTAAAATTTTGCTCTATGGCCAGGCTAGTGTATTCGATGGATCCTAAATATGCCAAAATATGGATGAGATTAATAGGGTGAAAGCAGCAACTTTCCTATTTGCCTGTCTCTGAGGGCCCACTGCTTATGAAGAGTTGTAGAGGGTGGGGTGACAGTGGTTTTGTACCAGGATTTCAACATTTAAAGGGGCCTGAGAGCACTTGTATTCCTTAACAAAATAGAATAATTAAACTTTCACACCTAGTTATTAGCAGGAATAATTAGCCCTTCCTTTGGAAGCCCTGGAGAGCTGCTCTGTGTCCAGCCTTCTCTCCATGTCATGGCCTTCCTGTTAGAGTGTACTAGCATCTCTGTTAGCCCATCAAATGGTGGTGGTCAGTTTCTTCCATCACTGGGCCTTATCCCCTGGGTCTGAGACCTCTCCCTGAGCATTCCCCTCTCAGCCCACCTCGAATGATTTTTCATTGTCCAAAGTATATTTTGTGTCTCTTGCTCTAGGCTTAATTGCTAGTTACTTAAGGGCCAGTTAGAAATTTCGCTGGTGCTGAAGAGGCGGATAATTTGAAGGGATATAATTCAGGAAGGGTTGCTTTTTTTTTTTAAATTAAGTTTTCTTTTCACTATTTTAAAATTCCCCTCATTCCCTTGTGCACTCTGAAGACAGGAGAATTCTGATAGATAAAATTACCCAAACTATTCATACCACCAGCACCTAAATGTTTAGAATCTTGACTCACTGTGGTCTGATAGAAGCCCAATTTATCACCTGCCAAGGCTCTAATTGGCAGGGGAGTGGGGGTTGAGGGAGTGGGGAATTTAGGCTGACATAGGCCACTGGATAAATGTCAAATTGGGGCTTCTGTGACTTCTCCGGATTTAAAATTCTTCTGGCTGCCTGCACACCTTGAGAGAATATCTCCCTGAGCTGGGGAGTGAAGGGCCCCCTTCCTCCTGCACAAATCAAATAAATACATATTTATGCCGGAGGTATTCTCAACGCTCTGCTGGTCATATGGCAAGGTAAGACTTGTTCTCTTCTGAAATCCAAAAAGGATTTAAGGATGTACCAATTTGTCTCTTTCAGGATATGGTGCTTTCTTAAAGGGCATCATTTTTATGCTAATGATGCCCAGACTTTATTCTCTGCATTAAAGTCTGGTGTTTATATTCCATCTAAGTGGATATCAAAGAATGGGTGGATGCACCTTACTGCAATCAGAAATACAATCTCGTCTTTCGCATTAAATATTTTTTTCTCTATCCCTGGCTTTCAGACCTTAGAGACTAATCCTTACTGTTGACAAAGTGCCTACTGGTGGGGAGCGGGGAACCTTTAAATTTCCACCTCAGGGATTTCTTATTAACTCGGTTGTTAGATTTAGTCAACTTCATTGTTTTAGGGTTTTAAAAAGCTACTGTTTTTTTCTTTCTCTTCTGTCTAAGCACCAGGAGAACTGCTGGTGTCTCAAAATGTGCTCTGCAAAGAAAAATGTTTTCCTTGGGCAAAGCACAATTAAAGTGCCACCTCCCACCTGAAGCTTTCCCTCCTCCTTCCCCCAAACCAAGCTTCTAATGCCTTTCTCTGGAAAATGTTTTTTTTTAAATTTATTCTATGATCATTCTTTATATGTGTATACATTGTTTCCTCCAACAGAATGTAATCTCCTTGAGGGCAGGTACTATTTCCCTATTTTTGTATCCCCAGCACCTAGTACACTGCTTGGCACATAGTAGGTGCTTTAAAATGCTTGTTGGTTGATTGATTTGATGGTTGATTAAAAGGAAGTGAAGTAGGCATTAGTACCTGGGTCAAAACAAAAACTCCACCTCTTCTCCATCTCACCATTCTCTTCAGAAAAGGAAATAAAACCAAGAGGAAAAGGAAGGAATGACTGAATGAATTATGGTACGTGAATGGGATGGAATATCAACATGTTATAAGAAATGAGCAAAGAAATCTTTTAAAGAAACGTAGGAACATTTATATGAACTGATGGAGAGTTCAGTGAACAAAACAAAGAGAATAATTTATACAATAACAGCATGACAAAAAAAAACTTTGAAAGATGTATGCATTGTAGTCATGCAATAACCAAACAGAGCACAGAAGATGAAGCCTGAATTCCACCTATTTTCTGATCTAGAGGAGATGGACTCAGGATTTAGAACAAAGTATACATTTTTGGACATGGCCAATTTGGGAATTTATTTTGCTCAACTGGGTATATTTTTTTTTACAAGGGTTTTTCTTTTCTCCTAATTCGAAGGTGGAAGGTCAGAGGAAAAATACATACTTGTTCGTTGAAAAATACATTTTAAAGAAAAAAGGGGGACAAGCATATATATCAGTTGAGCTATAAACTCATTAGTGAAAGAATTAAAAAAGCAATTATTTAGTACTACATAAGCCCCAGGGATACTAATATAACAAAAGAGACAGGAATAAAAGTGTCCTAAAGGATTACACTTTCTAGAAGCGTTGGTCAGGAAAGAATGTTTGGATTTTGGAAGCTAAAGGAACAGTGAATAGAAGAATAGGGCCATCCTTCATAATGGGACCATAGATTCAATTATCATCCCCAGCTCAAGACATGGGGTAGGAGTATGTCGTCCTGCCTTCTCAAAGAGGACCATGACATCAGGACAATGATGCCATGACTTGAAAGTGATTGGATTGAAGTGAGGCAGAGCTGTGCAAAATCACCAGCCTCAGTTTCTCCTCTGGAGCCATCTGGGTCCAGTGGTAAGATACAGATCAGGAGGATTGGAGATGGCCCTGTGGTAAGAGTATATTCAGTGGATGTCAAGATGGCCGTGGGTGGATCTGAGATGGCTGTATACACTGAGCTTTCTCCAACTAGGACAATAACCCCAAAGCTGGGGAATTCGAAGGCTGAGGGGCTAAGCTCCCCCAAAACATGATCTCTGGGGGTCTAGTTCAGAGACAATTGCAGCAGGACAAATGGCAAAAAGATAAATGCAAAAGGAAGTAAATGCAGATTGCATACAAAGGATACTTTCTATACATTGTTCTCAACAGACTACATGGATAAGGTTGAAAAAAAGCTATGAAACATTTGGAATATAAAACATCTGGCAAATAAAAATCCTCATGGCCAGAGCCAATTGATTCACCAATCAATGTAATCCAGTGTAAGGGAAGAGGGATGCCAATGAGAGGTCAGTCATGGAATGCTTGTGTTGGCTCTCGAATCCACTTGGGGGATTGTGAGCACGCTCAGAAGGACCAGACAGTAATTGCCCAGTCCTCTGTTACATACAGAAGGGGAAGACAACTGGAGGCTGGAGACAGGATGAAGTTAAACCCTAGGTAAGCAATGCAGCATAATTAATAAGATAATACAACTTTGTTTTACCTAATCCCTAGAAATCACTGGGAGGAAAGAAAAAACGCAAACAAGAAAACATTCTGCTGTCTAAACTACACCAAAGGATCAAAGAAATGGAAAGAAATTTAGAGGCAGTTTAACACAATCCATCATTTTTACAGAAGAAGAAACTAAGGCCCACAGAGGGGGATGGCTCACTCAGTGTCACCAAGGTAGTAATTAGTAAGGCCAAGAAGCAAATATAGATAAAGCTTTCCATGTTCCCTTCTCAATAAGCCATGGTATCTAGCCCTCTGTTTATGTGTTTGCATTCTGAAGCAAGGTGAAATATAGGGTCAAACATCTGTTGCTGGCAGGTACCTCAGAGGCTATCTGGACCCATCTGCTAATTATTTTTGTTGTTCAGTCGTTTTTTCAGTCTCGTCTGACTCTTTGTGCCCCCATTTGGGTTTTTCTTGGCAGATACTGGAATGGTTTAGCATTTCCTTCTCCAGCTCATTTTGAAGATGAGGAAACTGAGGCAAATAGGGTGAAGTGACTTGCCCAGGTTCACATATCTACTAGATAAGTGTCTGAGGCCAGATCTGAACTCAGGGAGATGAATTTTCCTGACTCCAGGCTCAGCGCTCAATATGCATCACCTAGCTGTTCCTAATTTTACAGATGAAGAAACTGAGTCAGAGAAGTTAAGTGATCTGTCCAAAGTCACATAGAGAGTGAGTATCAGCTGTAGGTTAGAGACTGATTCTAGTACTTCTGAATTTAGAACCACTGCTCTTTCCACAGTCCTATGCTGCCTTGTGTCTTACCCTATCAATATATACATCTTACTCAATTGAGTCCAACAACCATTTCTCAAATACGTCCTATGTGCTTTGAGTCTAAAGACAAAAAGAGATGAGGCACTCACCCTCAAGTAGTTTACCTTCCACTGTTCTGCATTCTTATGTTTCAAGGTGTGTTTAAATGCATTTGTACTGGAAGTAACCATAGGGAAGAATAACCTCCCCAGATTTCTGCATATCTAAACAGTACTCCCCACTGAGATTTCCATCTATTGGATATTCTCTGCAGGTAAGGTACACCTATGAGTGGGCCCAGAGTGCCATGAACTGTAGTGATAATAAGCACACCTCTAACATGGTAAGACCAACAGAGTCAGTTAATGATGTCATGTGTTGTCATTCCTTTGGTATAGAATAAAGGCTTCCTGTTTATTTTAGGAATTGTGGTAGAAATGGGATATTCTGGTGAGGAGGTGGAATGCAACAGGACTCTGCAAGACTTGGTGAGAAGTGTAGGAAAATAAATTAATGAGGAATCAGGGAAATGTAGATGTAGAGATACATGAATTTATCAGGAAGCCAAAAGGCCAGTGAACAGCATGGTAATAATATCTAGAAACCAGTGTGGCTGGAATGCTTCAGATTTATATTTAAGTTTTCCTATTAAATAACCAATCAATCAACAAGGATTTCTTAAGCACCATTTATGTGTCAAGCACTGTGCTAGGCACTGGGGATACAAAGACAAAAATGAATCAGTCATTGGCCTCAGAGAACTTACAGTCTAACCCAGGAGCTCGTAAACTTTTTTGTATCATGTGCTAATTTCAGGAGTCTGGTGACCCTTTGCCAAAATAATGTTCTTAAAAGGATAAAATAAAATAGTTTGACAAAAGAAATTGATGACATTAAATACAGATATTTATCTATTTGTCTGTCATCTTTCTGTTTATCTATCTCTCTAGCATCTATCTGTCCACCTGTCTTCTATCATTTTGTCTGTCTCTATCATTTGTCTATCTCTCTGTCTATCCACATAAGTTCACAGAGACCCAGGTTAAGAACCAATGACAATAGATGTTCACTAACATCCCACGTGGCTCCTTCACTATGGTGTGTAGGTAATTCTAGGCTTCCTAACGCGAGGGCAGTTGAACTCAAAGTCTGAATAGTTTCCAAGTTGGAATGCCTTTGAGTTTGGGACCTGTGACAGGCTGTATGTTTTCTGTAGGAGGACCAGCCTAGTCAAGTCCAGAGAGACTCATCAACAAGGGTGCCACAGACGGTGAATTCTTCGATCATAGCAATTCTTGGATACCATTTACAGATCGGTTACAATCAGGGTTAGTGGATGGAGGGCCCACACTGATGAAACCATTTGCCCCAAGGACTCTCATAATTTTGTTCATGATGTACCCTTTCATATAGAGCTTTCATCTTTTATATAGAGTAAATTCCTGATTGTCTAAGTGTGGTTTAAATATACCATGGTAATTGTTCATTTCATCCTGACTTTTCCTGTTTTTTTTTTTAGCCCATACATGGATTACTCCCTTATACTAAAGGAAGAAAGGAAGGGAGGGAGGGTGAAAGAAACAAAGGAAGGAAGGAAGCAGAGAAAGAGGGAAGGGAAGGAGGGAGAAAAAAGGGAGAGAGGGAGGAAGGAGAGGAGGGAGAAAGGAAGGAAAGAAAAGAGGGAGGAAAAGAAGGGAGAGAGGAAGGAACAAAGGAAGGGAGGAAAGAAGGAAGGAAGAAAGGAAGCTAAACATATATGAGGTGCCTATTATGGGTCAGGCACCATGCCAAGGACTTTATAAATATAATCTCATTTAATCCTCAAACAACCCTAGAAGGTAGGTACATTTATTATTCCATTTTATAGTTGAGAAAACTGAGACAGAGGAAAAGTTACTCATCCAGTGTGACATGGCCCAGGAAACAAACAAACAAACAAACAAAAATCCTTAATATTATCATTAGCAAACATATTTAGGAAAGGAGACCTGTTAACTCCTGTCCACCCTCAACAAATTATATGTTATATTCTAAAGCCACACATCAATTATCCACACTAGACAATCTGCAGATGAAAAATCTTTGAGAAATGTGTGAATCTTTCTAATTTCTCTGGAGAATGGTAGTCCAGGGGATAGCTGCATTGCTGATTACATTTGTGAAAGGTGAAAAGCGTCACTTCCCTGTGTCACATAGTAATACCAAGAGCACTGAGTCTTGAAGTGAGAAAACTCAGGTCGTGGCCCTGGTTCTAATGTTTACTACCTGTACAGCTCATGTCAAGGCCCCATCACTCTGATCCTCAGTTTCTCCAACTGTAAAATAGGGAGAATAGGTAATATTTCCACTAGCTTGCCTCCCACAGTGGCTATAAAGCAAGGGTGCTGGCCCACTTAAAAGCACAAGAAAAATGTAAGCTACCGATGTTATTATTTCCATTTTGTGCTTGGATGTCTTAAACTCTGACAGAAAAAGAGATTCATTTATAACTGTGTTACATGAAGCTACTAGAGACCCTCTTCCTTTCCTTAATTCATTCTATTCAATTCAGCAGGCATCATTACCTAGTAGAGAGAGAGAGAGAGCTAGCCTCAGAATTAAGAAGACCTGAGTTCAAGTCCCACCTCAGTTACATCTTCTATATCCTGGCTGTGGGATTCTGGGAAAATCATTTAAATTCTCAGTGCCCCAAGGCAGCTCCCTAGGACTCTAAGTTTCAGAGAAAGTATCCATTGCATTGGTGGAGGGACTTTCTCCACTAGAAGTCCATCAATTTCAGGGCAGAAAATCCACACTTCTCAGATAAGCTAAGGAGACAGGGTGGTACTGTAGAAAGTATGCTGAGTCTGTCATCTCAGGGATCTGAGTGAATCTCAGTGCTACCTTAGTGACCTCAGGCAAGTCACTTAACTTATCTCAGCCTCAGTTTCTTCATCTGTAAAATGAAAGAGTTAAACTGAATGACCTCTGAGGTCCCTTCCAACTCCATTCCTATGAACCCTGTAATCCTCACTGGGGAAGCACTGTGGCATAAGGGATAGAGGGCTGGTATGTGGATTAAGAAGGCCTGGCTTGAAGTCTTGTCTCTCACTTCATACTTGCTATGTGATTCTGGGTAAGTCACCTAACCTCTAGGGTGCCTCTCAAGGACAATAATCATAGATGAGTTGCCCACACACGCACTAGCAGAGGCAGTTTCCACCCTAGTAGTTTCCCCAAATGGATAAAATCAGAGGTCTAGACCCAACAAGAAGCAAGCCAACATTAGTCAGATTCAGCACATTTCTCCCAGTGATGGTCAGTCAGGTTGTAAGCTCCATGCAAGCTCCCATAGTTCCATAGGCAAAGGCTCTTATCCACAGCCTTCCAGCTAAGTACCAATCTCTGTTTAAATTCCAACCAGTTGGTCTCCAAGAAATAATGAAACAAAACACACATTCAGATAGACATATGTACCTTGTTATGTTTGTGCAAGTGTCTTAATGTAATGGGTGTATAATTCCCTGAAAGCCTGGTTGTTCTATCCATCTGCTCTTATTTCCCCAGCACTCAAATGTACAACCAGGATACAAAACTTAAAAGCTCAAAACAAAATTTAAATACACCCAAACACATAAGGAACGCTTCCAAAAAGCCTGCTGCCAATGCCAAAGTCTACTTACTTTGTTGACTTCTCAGTCAGAGTTTCAGGGGGGTGAGATTTTTATTCCCAACATGGGAATGCACCAGATATTCCACAACGGACCTCATTAACGAAGCTTAAGGGGTGCTTGAGAAGCTTAAGACAAAGAAAAAAAATCCAATTTGGATGTGAGGGACATGAGAACACTGAAAAAGTCAAAATGCATGACTATTATTTATGCAGATGGAAAGAACACATCTTTAATTAAGCTGCAGACCTAATGAAGCAGAGACCAGAGATGGGTTTTGTTTTTGTCCTGACCGGTCACATCATTCTTTTCTTTGGAGTTCCAGTTTTTGCTCTTATCCTATTTAAATAACCTTCATGTCAGGGACTGTTAAATCACTTACAAATTCCCATTGGCATGCTTTGAGTATATACTTAGTGAATGAAGTCTGTAACTTCTACTGATTTAGGATACCCTCATGAAAATAACACTGGCCTTCCTGCCACCTCCCAAATTTTGTGGAACAGAGGAAAATCCCCAGCATTTGGGGTCAGGAAATATATGAATTCAAACCCTGATACTTACAACCTACAAGATGTCTTGGGCAAGTGGCATCCCTTCATTAGGCTCTGGTTTCTTCATTTATAAATGTGGGTTTTGAAGGGATCTGTAAATAAACTGATACATGAAGATAATGGAATATTGTTGTTATTCAAGTTATTTCAGTCGTATTTGATTCTTCATGACCCTATTTGGGGTTTTCTTGGCAAAGATGCTGGAGTGGTTTGCCATTTCCTTCTCCAGATCATTTTTCAGAGAAAGAAACTGAGGCCAAGTTCACAAAGCTAGAAAATGTCTGAGGCCGGATTAGAACTCAGAGAGATGAGTCTTCCTGACTCTAGGCCTGGGCACTCTACCCATTGCGCCACTTAGCTGACCCAAATGGGACATTACTGAGCGTTGAGAAACGAAATACACAAGGAATTCAGAGAAACATTGAAAAACTCATATGACCTGATGCAGAATGAAGGAAGGAGAACCAGGGAAATATACTCCATGATTGCAACAATTTAAATGAAAAGAATAAGAAAATCAAAACTGAATATTATATAATTGTAATGACCCAATCTTTGCCCTGGAAAAGAGAGGAGGAAATGAATCTCCCTCTATTCTTTGGAAAAGTGGGTGATTATTGGTGGAGAATGTCATATATGCTGCATAGATCAGACATGATTGATGTGTAGGTTGGCTTTTGTTGAACTGTTTACTGCCTCCCCCTTTCTTTCTTGTAAAGGAATTCCCACTGAGACATGTGAAGGAGAGGGATGTATAAGAAATAATTGGGATATAAAAGCAAAAGAAATCAATGACACATTTTAAAAATAAAATAGGGACTTAAAATTTCAAATGTAGGGGTTGGACTGGATGGTGTCCATAGTCATTTCCAAGTCTAGGTCTCATTAGGTCTGAATTCTGAATTCTTTCAGCCTGGCATATATGATGTCGACCACGAAATCTTATGCTGGTTTAAACAAGACCAATATTTTAGAATTTTCCTCCAGTTGTTTTGTGCATGTGTGTTCCCACCCTCTATTAGATTTAAGCTCCTTCAGTGTAGGACCACATGTTGTCTTTTTTTTTTAGTATCTCCTACAATACCTAGCACAATGCTGGACACCAATCAGGTCAATAGATGTACCTATGTTTTTGTAGCGCTTAGAATGTTTCTACTAAAATCCAGCTCTTGAAAAAATCAGCATATCAAGAGAAGATTATGCTTTTTATTTATATGTAGGAAAAAATACAAGGGGCTATTATGATTTGTGCTCACTCCCTGCCTACCATCAATCCATCTCATTCAGGCAGCTGCACTGATTTGGCCCACTCCTGTGGACTCAGCCTTATCCCACACTCTAAGGTCAATTCCTGTCACTAGGCAAAAGGATAAGAGGATTGGTATGCCAATAGCTAATGGCACAGTATCAAATCTGTCTTCCATTACAGCTGGTTCCACTCTGACCTTGGCATCATTGTGGCTAGACTCTGCTTTACATCATCACTTTCCCATGTACCCTTGCATCCAGTAGTTGAGGTGTTTTTTTTTTTTTTTGCCAAGTCCCTCAATCTTCTGTAACTTCATTCTCATCTCCCCAGCCCAAGTTCCCCATGTCTCACTCAGCTGCTCCCCTCCTCAACTCTACCCCTTAGAATCACAAGCTTCTTTCAAAGCTCAGGTGATACCTTTTGCATGAGGTCTTTCCAGATCTTCCACCCTCCCCTACAGTTAATGCTGTTCACCCAGAAATTGTTTTTTATTTATTCTTTAGATATTTTGTATAGAATGCAGCATGGCATTGTGGGTGGAGAACTGGCCTCAAAGACAGGAAGACCTTGGTTCAGTTTCTGACTCTGGCAAATACTGTCTGTGGGCAAATCACAGACATTCAGCATCATGAGGCAACTCTAAGTTGTGAGTTAACAAGAAGGTGCCAACTTACATTAGTGGAGGCAGTTTTCTCATTGGATTGTAAGCTCCTTGAGGGCAGGAACTGTCCCTTGCCTTTTTTTTAATCTATCCCCAGTGCTTAGCTCAGCACCTGGTATAGAGCTGGCACTTAATAAATGTTTGATTGATTCTACATACCAATGAAATGATGAGTATAGTCCCTATCTATATCCCTATATTTTCTACATAATGTGTATGTAGAAAATCATCTGTGTACATGTTCCCTACTTGCCTGAAGAATAATCTAGTAAAGGGTGAGGACCTCAAAAATACCTTACCCCCTCTATCTAGCCCTCCACAGACTCCACTTTTCCCATCAGGCAGAACCAGGACTAGACATTTTCCCAGCTGTCACACGTATTTTACCCTCTCTTTTCAACTCTTTCTCATGGATCAATCACAAAATCAACAACACCTTTGCTATTAAGCAAGGCAGGACAATCTATTGGCATCCAGCTTCACTGATTCAGACCTTCACTGTTTCCTCATGTCTCTCCATGACAGTCCCATGCCTCCAGCTTTCCTCATCTACTCTTCCCTCTCCTTTCATTGGGCCATCTTGACCACCTGTTATGCTATTAACAAACTGACCTTCAAACTAGACTTGTGCCCTCACCCAGGAAATGATTTCACCTATATTTTATATTTACTTAAATGTATATAAGAAGGTTCTGGAAGGAAACATTGCTTCGTTTTATCTTGGTATCTTCAGGACCTAAGACAGTGGCTGGCATATAGTAGGTCCTTAATAAATGTTTGTTGGAGTAAATTAAAAATAAGTAAAGGTTTCTATTTTGTATCTGTATTACCAGTGCCTAGCAGAGGGCCCAGCAAACAGAAAGTGCTCAATAAATCCTTGCTGAATAAATTAACTAATAATATTTAAAGCTTAAGCAAGGACTTTGAGCACATCAGTTTACTTTGTTTTACAGATAGCTAGTAATTTTATATCCATATTACAATAATTATACAAAAATAAAAAGCCCACAAATTTAAATTATTTGAAATTAGAAATAATTAAGATGTCAAAACGATATCTTCCTTGGGATATTTTTAGTGTTTCATTCCATAGAAATGTGAGCAAATCAAGAGATCTATAATCTTAACATTTTTTCAGTGTGCCTTCACATTCTGCATTCAGCAATTTATTATTATTATTTTACAAAAGCTTTCAGATCTAGGGGGCATTACTATACAATATAAGGCTACTGTGACTTCTTTGTGGTCTGATTCAAATGCCTTCTATAATCTCTCCTGTCCTTATTAAAAAATGAGATTTTCCTCTTCATGCCCCTGATCAGCCCTCCATTTGTACATTTCATAAAGAACAATGGTAGCTGTCATTTATGTTACTTAAAGGTTTTTCAAAGCACTTCAGATACACTTTCTCAATTGCGTCTCCCACCAACCCTGTGCAGTAGGTAGGTACAACAGATTTATACTATCTTGTACATTGTCCCAGCACAAATGGATGATAGCAAAAATCCTTTGCTTGGCACATGGACCCCTCTGATATTGCCCCAGAACACTCACTAACAAAGGACTTAGGTGAAATGATTTATCTCTCCCTTTTAGGGAGTGAACAAGGATTGTTGTAGATGAAAAAACTGTCTCAAAGAGTTTATGTGTTTTGCTTAGAAAAAGGTGGAAAAATGAATAAAGCACTGGGCCTGAAGTCAGAAAGAACTGAGTTCAAATCCACCTCAGACACTAGCTGTGTGACCCTGCTGTAAATTACTTAACCTCTGTTTGCCTCAACTTCCTCAACTGCAAAACAGGAATAATAACTGCACCTACCTCCCAGGGTTATTGTGAGGATCAAATGAGACAATAATGATAAAGTGCTTAGCACAGTGCCTGACACTTAGTAGGTGCTTAATAAATGGTTATTTCCCTACTTATGTTCATAGTCAGTAAGGGTCAAGAGTGGGAGCTAAGTCCAGAGCATTCCTGGCTCTTTCCACTGTAGCATCCTTCTGTCTGGAATTGCATTACAGTAGTCACTGCATTTGCTGTATATTCTTACTTAGATGGGGACAGGGATGTGCCTATCTATCATCCCCCAAGGGGTAAAGCACAGAACTTTGCATACAGTAGGTGCTAAATGAATAGTTGCTGAATGTTAAACTATCATTCCTACCATGTCTATTTCCTTATTATGATCTATTCACTTAATAAATATTATTTACTGTATAAGTGAATAATAAATATTATTTGTTATAATAATAAATTAATAATAATAAAATTATTGTTTTTCACTAAATGTTCTGGGAGTTGCAGAAGAATCCTGGAAACATAACGCAGGCAGGCATAGCCATCAGAGATACATGGAACAACTAGAGAACAAAAGTGATTCATCTAGAATATTGGTATTAGTTGGAAATCATCAAATTACATTTCTTTGAAGTATCCTATGAATAAGAGGGCTTTAATTAATGAGGCTTTAGTCCATATCTATGTTTGTTTGAAGATCTAAAAACCACTTGTAAATGGTGATACACTCTTAACAACTGTTGAGAACACAAGTCTATTGTTAAGATTCACCTAGCTCAGAGAGAGGTTCAAGGATTTGCCTAAAAACACTATTATCTGTAGGTCTTGGAGTGAAGGATGCGGAGGGGACTCCTGACCTCCATTCTCCCTTTCTTGCAGCTGACATCCTTTAAAGCTCAGAAAGAAGGAAAGTCCCGTTAAGATTCCTAAGGCAGTAAAACCTATGTGTCAGGAAACATTACAGAAAAGGGGTGTGGAGCGTGGGCAAAAGGAAAACACTGATACTTAGCCCTCACCAATTAGGAATTCTTTTGCCTAGTCAGTCGCTAAGAGTAAGCATTTGGCAAATTCCATGACTAACAAGGCATACAGAAAGCATCTTCTTGGTAAACATCTTGTTTTACTTGCTAAGATCTGCCCTATGTGAATATGTTGTTTATTTTACCTCTCTGGGCTTCAGTTTCCCAATCAGTAAAATAATGCAGTCAAGACAAGACGTCTGACCTGTGGCCAAGTGGGTCCATTTTCCATCTTTCATTAGATAACATTCTGAGACCTTAAGCTATGAGTGAGAAGAGGTGATAGGGAAAGCCCTGACATTCAATGGAGAGTCTATACCACCCCAGTGGCAAAAAATCTTTTGCTTGGGAGGCACACATGACCCTTTGTTCCATAATGATGGACCCTTCTGGTATCACCCCAGAATACTCAGCAACAAAGGGCTTTGGTAAAATGATTTATCTGTACCGTTTAGGGAATCAACCAGCATTTATTAAGTACTTAGTAGGTGCAAGATGCTACGTGTCCCTCACGGCAGGATACAAAGAAAGACAAAAACACGGACCCGCCCTCAACCAGTTCAGATTCTAATGGGGGAGAGACAAAAAATAAACTGTACGTACAAGATTTACACAGTGTTCTGTTTGTCTATTGTGACAGTTTGGAAAAGTTTAAGATAAAGCATTTCCAAAAGGCCCCATGGATC